>NW_027493060.1:0-423516 GCF_021521415.1 Bidens hawaiensis | reverse complement strand
CCATCGGTCGAGGCTTAGGCTTTAACCCTTGGGTTAAACCGGTGTTTCTTCATAACCCTTTAGTGTGTTAATTGTGTTTAGGGGGAAAACGTGCAAATTTAGGTTAATTGTTATTCAATGACTTTTGAATTAAAAGGAAAAAAACAAATACTATTTGGCGAAGTTTACCTATATATATGGTACAAATAAAATAAAACCAACCTACTTCCCAAAATGCTACTTTCCTCTTAAATCAATCTATTACCTAATTTGTATCATTAGACGCGTACACATTTGCATAACTTCGTTGATGTGTGAAAATCGATCATAAACAAATTTTGCCTTGACATTTTAATGTTAACTAAATTGGTATTTCGGTTTTTGTTGTAAAAAAATATTTCTCTCTCTATTAATCAAACTACCCAAGAAACTTTATTTGATTAAATCATTCAGACATCACGTATACGATACATGGATCGCATGGTCATACGAGTCATATATATAAATATAGCATGTAATAGTATATACATATATTGTATGAGATGTGAGAAATGGTCATATGATGAGCTGTATGAGGTTGTGTTACACAACTCATACAACTCATATTATGTTTCTTTTACTAGAAACAAAAATGACAGATATGATCATTGATAAAGTCTATCTTGACTTGTATGAACAATTCCACTATCATAATACATATTTGGTGAGCGGTGTTTTGGACATCTCCATAATAATAACACGGTGACAGGTGAAAAAGATCGTATTCCTGTGACTCTGATCATAACACACTAAATTCGCCCCTGGTTGGATACCTAAATGTGGTCGGAAAAAAACCACACAAACAAACAAACACGAACATATAATGCCTTTAAACAATTATTTCAAACATGGTAACAAACTACATAAAAAAAAAGGTTAATTAACCTATCAATTGCATAGCTTTTTCTAACAAAAGCCATGACTGTTTCATCAAGTCAGGACTTAACCTAAACATTAAAACACAAAACTCCATCTCATTCAAAACCCCATCTCCATCCAAATCTCCTTCCTTCAACATACTCATCAAATCATCATCCGTCAAATCCGCTAGTCCCAACACGACAATGTTCTGCTTCAAGCTGTCGAATGTGATCACACGTGTAATCGGGTCCATCAGTAGTCCAAACCCGTTGCATAGCTCGTCCATTAGACGTTCGCCACCCAATTTATCCGCCATTAACGGCAAGAAATCGTGGAACTCGGGTTCGTTGTTGTTGGATGCCATTGATGGATGTGGGAATGGGATTATTTGGAATATATAGTGGGATGTATTAATCTAAAATGCCGGAATATAGACGGTGGAATCTTGGGTTGTACACATTGAAGTTGCTACAACATTTCTATGTAGGAGGATTGCATGTTACTATGTTAGGGATAAATTCGTGTTTGATATTTTATCTTATCTTGTTTGAGTTTCTAGAATCTAGAGTTTTTCAAAGAAATTAGTGTCTACTCTAATTATAATATCATATTGAAGAAACGTGGATCGGCTCACTGGTAGACGATCAACTTTCCTCGGGTA
Organism: Bidens hawaiensis; assembly: GCF_021521415.1. Taxonomy (NCBI): domain Eukaryota; kingdom Viridiplantae; phylum Streptophyta; class Magnoliopsida; order Asterales; family Asteraceae; genus Bidens; species Bidens hawaiensis. Next base: position 421,976 of record NW_027493060.1, on the reverse strand, counting down.
TGAGTGTGCTATATCACCGATGGTTCTCCGGAGTATGAATTCTTCCACCTACAAAATGAGCAGCACCGTAAACTTACCCCTCAGAAAGGGACAGAGGGGTCCTCTTTGGGGTAACCCTCCGGTGTGAGAATAAGAGATTGTAGGAGAAGATAATAATAATCTGAGAGTGAGTAAGGATTTAGAGTGTATTTTCTTGCTTACCTCCCCTTGTAGAGGTGGTGTGGTATTTATAGTGTTAGGGTTTCCAATCATTGGGCTTAGGTCCCATTAAGGCCTTTTTGGCCTCCTCCTATTGCTTCGCGCCACGTGTCCTTAGGACACCTGGTGCTTTTTCATTGACTATTCTCTGACCAAGGTATTTCACCTGACCCATGTGCAATCACGTGGTAGCACATGGGTTTTGCTGAGTTGTCCACCTTTCATTGGCAGCTGTCAACATCAGCATATTCTTTATTCCTTAAAGGATACCTTCTGGAAGGTTGTCTGATGAGCACAATCAGGGTTGTCCTTATCCTGATTTGGATAAGGACGAAGTTGATTATGTGCATGTGTGATATGCGCCTATCCTGAGGATGCGCGAGGTCTTCTCTTTATTCTCACGCGCAGATGTTTCATGCGCAGATCTTTGATGCGTGGGCATATGTGATATGCGCCACGCGCGGATGCGCCACGCGCAGATGTGATATGCGTGAGCATATATGATGCGTGAGCATATGTGATATGCGCCACGCGCAGATGTGATATGCGTGAGCATATATGGTGCGTGAGCATGTGATACGCGTGAGCATATGTGATGCGTGAGCATATGTGATATGCGTGAGCATATGTGATATGCGCCATGCGCATAGGTTTTGGCTTTGTGCCTTCATGACATCTTGATTTCAAGCCTCTTGTCTATATCTTGTGGGTTGACCCGCCCCGCTCGATGTTAGGGCGGGTGCATACCTCTTCAAGCCCCCCCAGTCTAATGTGTGTCTTGTCTCGCGCGAGCGAGGTAAGATAGATATTAGACTTAATAGTTTGCTCTTTTAATAGGGTTTGTCTTTTCTTTTTTATTTCTCATCGTTGCGCGAAATTCTATCCTTTTGATTGAAATGAATCGTCCATGTACGTGGTTGGTTGGTGCTGACACGCGTCAGAGATGGAGACATGTGTCAGACTTTCCGTGTGCTCGAGGTGCTACAGTTGCCTTTCATGTCCCCTCACACAGTGTCAGGAACACGTGTCGCGCTCGTGTTGGCCTGCACCTGCGGGTGGAGGCGCGTGAACTCTGATCAGTACCTGTTTCGTTCCCTTTCATGTCCCCTCACACAGTGTCAGGAACACGTGTCGCGCTCGTGTTGGCCTGCACCTGCGAGTGGGGGCGCGTGAACTCTGATCAGTACCTGTTTCTTTCTCTCTCCTGGGCCTATAAAAGCAAGCCTTTTGAGTTGTTATTCTTCATCTTCATTGTTATTTCAGAGCTTTTTCTTTCCTTCCATTTTCATTCCGATTAAGAGCCTGTCTTTTGCTTCCAGATTTCCGTTCTTGAAGTAACCGCTGTTTGATTCACAGTTGTATGTCTGATAACCCAGACACCACAATCTCCCCCAGCAAACGCCGTGTAAAATCATTAGTCATGTCCACTTTGAAGAAGACCGGCAAGGGAAAACGGGCTGCCGAGGCCTCGTCGGAGGAGGTGGGGAAGGGCAAAACAGTGAAAAGATGGAATGAGATTCCCTGCAAACTGAAACAGTCTGACTTTGACAGTCTCATCGCCTCTCAGGGATTTCTCCCTGAGTACGGCTGTATGCTCCCGGCGGCCGGGCAAACGGCGGCGGATCCGCCCACCGGCTATATCTCCTTATGCTGCCATTTTTTCACTCACTGTAACCTTCGTCTCCCGATGACAAGGTTTATGGGTGCGCTGCTTCAATTTCATGGGATTCACATATCCCAAGTCCATCCTTTTGGACTTGTGCGCATGACTCATTTTGAGTTCATGTGCAAAGCTCAGCGCGAGGAGCCCACCCCTCGGCGCTTTCAATATTTTTACAAGCCAAAAATCCAAGATTCTTGGTTCTCATTCATTCCTCGCAGTCAGAAGGTTAAGTGCTGCACTGTTTCTTTTAAAAGCCTTCATGACTGGTCTGAGAAATTTTTTTATATTAAGGCTGGTGTGATTCCCATCCGCATGACCATGCGCGCGATCACTTCTGCGCCCGCGGATGAAAATGTTCTTAAAAACCCAACTGACGCATGGGTTAATAAGTTGACTGCTGAACCATCCCCCTCCAAGAATATTTGCGAGGAGACGCTGGTGGGGGTTGGTATGAGCAAGAGGTGGACCGACAGCGCGACTGAGCCTGTCATTCAAGTTGATGGCTTATGTGAGTTATTAGCTCATTGCATTATTTCTGCGCGAATATAATTCGTTTTGCTGATATCATTTGCCTTGTTTTATGCAGTAAGCAAGGAATACGTCCACGCCGCCTATGATGAGCATATGGAGGGTGGCTCTGTCGCGCTGGGCGCTGGGGAAGTTGCTTTCCCCGATCGCTTTGACGATATGTTCATCCCTGTTGATTTGGGATTTTGCTTTGACAGCGACGCGCCTGGTAAGCCTTTGTACTTATGCTTATGCCTTTATAATACCAAATTTGGTTAACATTTCTGTTGCACGTTTTGTAGATGCGCTCGAGAACTATGAGCTGGAGCTCGTAGAAGAGGAGGTGGAGGAAGAAGCTGAGGCGCCACAACTCAAGCGCAAAGCTAAAGGCAAAACTGGCGCAGGGGCCAAAAAAAACATAAGAAAAATGATGCCCCTGTTGCTCAGGATCCTCCTACTCAAGCGAAGGGACTTGAGAAAACCAAGGGGTTTACCTCCAAGTTTTCCTTGTCTTCTTTGCCTCGAGGTGTGGGCAGTCCTCCTGTCCACACGAGGTATGGTGCCGCCACTTCATCTCTTCGCGCGGCGGACAAGGGAAGCGGCGCTGCGCCTGTTGTTTCCTCTTCTTCAACAGGTATACTTTGTTTATATTTTGTGGTTTTATGAGCGTGATTCCGATAGAGTTATTAATGAATCTTTGCTCACTCAAATGTTTGTAGAGCCGGCGACCTTGGTGGATCAACCTCAGGCGCAACAAGGTACCGAGGCTGCGCCGAAGGTTGCTTTGAAGTCCCCTGTTTTACCCTCGAAAAGGGGGAAAATGGACTTCATGGCGATGTTAGACTCGCGGACGGCGGTGCGCCAAGGTATATATTGCGCTTTGATTTTCTGACTTTTTTCTTTTAGATCAAGTCATGAATCATTTCTCCTTGTTGGTTTTTTCATAGGAATTATAGCTGGCACGCAAGCTGCTGGCGGCACTGCTGGCCCCGGCGCCGACGCCGTTAGCTCTACTCCTGCTCCGACAAGCACTGAATCTCCTCTTATTGGGATTACTAAGGAGCAGGAGACTATTTTACGCGCTGATCTAGCGGCGTCGAGACCTCCCTCACCTCCTCCTGCGCGCAGCCCTCCTCGCGAGACTGGTTTTGATTTTTCCAAGTCGCAGGAGAAAAGGCCTGTTACAGAGGAAGATGAGGAGGTCCATTTTGAAGACTCCGATGGCGGCCGCGCAAGCCCTGTAACGCCACGAGATTTCGTGGCGCAGCCTTCTCGTGGGGCTGGCGCTGACTTTTCTGCTTGCTCCCCGCAGGTATAAGTTCGTTTTGCTCCGCTGTGCGGACTTCCATATTAGTGTTTAGATGACTAGAACGTTGCTTTGTGTTTGCAGGAAGCCGATAACATATACCGCCCGAGATGGAATATTACTGAGGATAGCTCATTTCAGTCCATGGGTGTGTGTGAAGACTTCTGGGCTCACTCTGTGCCTCCAGCTGAAAGGAGGTTTCAGGAGGAGCGCGCCCGCGTGGACTTGCTCAACGACCATCTTTTCGCTGGGTCAGCGTTCTTTGCTGCCTCCCAAGTGCTTCGCTATGACTATGTAAAAGTGCGTGATGCTCTTGTGGAGGCCAAGCAAGAGGCTAAGGTTTCTGCTTGGAATCTTTCTGACGCTTGAGAGAGAGCTGAGAAACTCCAAGCAGAACTCAGCGAGAACCGAGCAAGTGCCAACGCTGCTTTTGTGAAGCGCGGGCATGAGCTGCAGGCTGCGCGGGAGAAGCTGCAGGCGGCAGAGGCGGATGCAGCCAGGTATGCGCGGCGAGCGCGTGATTTGGAGCTAGAGGCAGAGGCGCGTGATCAAACTCTTGTGCAGGCTATCACTGACAAATCTTTATTAAAGAGTGAGGTTGCGCGTCTGAAGAAAGAGCTCGAAGCTGCGCGGGCAGAAAAGGATGAAGCCCTGGCGATAGCAGCGTCTAACAGCGAAGAGCTCGATGCTGCGCGAGCGGAAAGGAATGAGGCCTTGGCGGCGGCAGCGTCCGACAGAGAAGAGCTAAAACAGACCAAGGAAACTGTTGAGTTGTTAAACTCTCAGATTCCTGCTCTTGAGACGTCTGTTTCTTCCCTCGCGCAGGATTGCAATGGCTAGTCTCACAGGGTATGACTCGTTGCGCTTATGCGATGAAATACTCAGACGAGTTTCAGACCCTTGTGATGGATTGCAACGCTGCGTCGCGCTTGGTGGGTCGAGCTGAAGGGTTTAAGGATGGCTGTGAATATAGATTGCTGAAGAAGAACCCATCCGACTACCCTTATTAGCTCGACGTTGTCTGCGCTGACATGGCCGAGGTGGGGGAGAAGTATTTGAATACTCCCATTCCCATCCTTGAGTAGGTATTTTAACCTTAATGAGTTTACCTTGACTTATTCTCCTGGTCTTTTGTACTCATACTTTTCCTTGTGACTTGCAGATAGCCGCGCTTGCTGACCAGCCCGATCTCGGCGCGCTAAAGAAATTACTTGACGAGTGTGAAGGGGCTGGTGGCAGCGATGATGGCGCGGGCAATGCTGCCTCTGCTAGCGGCTCTGGCGTGGCCAAAGGACCCGCTCCTGACACTATCGTGATAGAAGACGACTCCATTCAAGACGAACAGCTTGACTATGGTCAGTTTGGAGATGACGAGGAGCGGGCTGCGCCAGATGCTGAGGGAGGTAATGATGAGGGCGATGAAGAGGCTGATGTTGATATAGAGACTTGAGAAGCCCTTCATGTTTTTTTTTTATTTTTTTATTTGTAGTTTGTATCTCATCATTTTGTAAATTTGTAAACTTCTATGTTTTGGAATGAAATTTTGTTTTCCCCTTATTCGCATCTTGCGCATTCCCAATTCATCTCTTTATATTGCATGTGTTTGCTTGTTGAATATAAGATATGCTTGCACATTGAAATTTGAACAAGGTTGTAAGGAAATTATTTTACTTAATCCTTGTCATATTTCAAGTTATTTTGCGATATTCTAAATATGTTGACACGTGCTTTGGCATTTCATTATTCCTCTTTTGCGCGAAGTTATCGCGCATTTATTATAGGGAATTATGAGTTTTTTAGCCTTTATGTGTTACTCTGATATCCATTACAATCTCATGCGCGACCTCGACCTGAGACCTTAACAACTATGTTTTGGCATGTGCTTTGCCTTAGCTGTGTTTAGGTATTTTTATGGTCTAGCTGCGCAGCATGTAGGATGGATGTTGTGAGTAATTTGAGCTAAGACTCGTATTATTGGGCTAAGGCCCTGAGCTAAGGCTCATATTATTGGGCTAAGGCCCTGACGTTTTAGAGTTAAAACTCGTTAACGCGTTTGAGCTTGGAGCTCGCGCATGTATGTTTTACTTCATTTTATTTTTAGTTTTGATGTCAATATAATGTTGTCATATTGCTCAAAATTAATAAAGGGAAGTGTGAAACATGTATGCAAAAGGTAATAGAACACACATTAAGAGAAAATAGCGCTTATCATTATTCATAATGGCTTAAAAAGTCTTGATTACAAACTTGACAATTTTTACATGAAACATTTTCTAAGCTGTGCTGCGTTCCATGCGCGCGGGATCTTCTTTCCATTCAAATCTTTTAAAGCGTATGCGCCTTTTCCCAATTCTTCCAAGACTTGATAAGGTCCCTCCCAGTTGGGGGACATCTTTCCCGGGGGTATCGCGCGACTAGCTTCGTTGTTCCGAAGGACAAAATCATTCTTCTTGAAGTGGCATTTTTTCACGCGCTGATTGTAATATTTTTCTAGTTTTTTCTTGTATTTGGCTTCACTGATGATAGCCGCCTCTCTGCGCCCTTCAAGTAAGTTGAGATCCAACCTCCTTTCGCGCTCGTTATCCATCTTATTCATCATGAGCACTCTATGGGATGGGCATCCAATCTCTGCTGGAATCATAGCCTCCGTTCCATAGGTTAGGCTGAACGGGGATTCGCCATTGCTGGTTTTGCTTAATGTCCTGTGCGCCCACAGGACATTAGGTAGCTCCTCGACCCATGAATGGGATTCTCCCTCCAACCTTTTCTTCAGCCAATTCAGCAAGCTTTGGTTCGCGCGCTCCACTTGGCCATTCCCCTGAGGGTGGTATACTGAAGTGAAGATTTGGTTGATGCGCAATTCCTTGAGCCAGCTGAATATCTTCCTGTCAGTGAATTGTTTGCCATTGTCGCTCACAATTTCCATGGGCAGGCCAAAACGGCATATGATGTGGCTCCAAATAAATTGCTTCATCTCCTCGGCTGTGATTTTTGCTAGTGGCTTGGCTTCAACCCATTTTGTGAAATAGTCTACTGCCACTACCAAAAACTTTACTCGCCCCTGCGCTTGTGGTAAGGGACCCACAATATCGATTGCCCATTTGTGGAAAGGCCATGCGGAGGTCACTGGAATCAGGTTGTTCTTTGGCCACATGGTGTTTGGCGCATAGCTCTGACACGCCTTGCATTTTTGGATCTCTTTTAACGCGTCCAAATACATGCCTGGCCAATAGTAACCTGCGTTCATTGCCTTGGCCACCACCATGCGCGGGCCAGCATGTATTCCACAGATTCCTTCGTGTATCTCTCTGATCACATAGCTTGCTTCCTCGGCATCCAGGCATTTCATGAGCGGTCCAAGATAAGAGCGTCGATATAATGTACCATCAAGCAGTTCGTAGTTCTGCGACTTGTGTCTTATCTTCCTCGCCTGCGCGCGATCGTCCGGTACCTTTCCCTCCTTCAAGAATTCCATTAATGGAGTTATCCATGATGAAGGTGTCGTATGAATTACAAGGACAGACTTCGCTCCCACCGACGGGTTGCTCATTACTTCCACCCTGACGTCTTTGCCAAAGTGATCGAAGCTGATTGATGTCATCTTGCTCAGCGCGTCGGCGGACTTGTTTTCACTGCGCGGAATATGCATGATTCTGAAGAAGTCAAATTGCTCGGTGAGCTTCTTTGCCTGCTCTAAATACAGAGGCATAGTGTTCTCCTTGGCATCATAAAGGCCATTGACCTGTGCTGCTACCAAGTATGAATCAACATGGGCCTCTAGCTTTTTAACTCCGAACTTGTGCGCGATGCGCAGGCCAGCCAGCAGGGCTTCATACTCAGCTTCATTGTTGGTGCTCTTGAAATCCAACCTGATTGCGTAAGTATACTCATGATTTTCTGGATCCACCAGTTTGAGGCCTGCGCCGGACCCCTCGATGATTGAAGCTCCATCAGTGAATAATCTCCAAACATTTTCTTCATTATTGGCCTGCGGAGGGTCTACTTCGCGCTGAGACTCTTCAATTTTTCCTTCGGGGATTTCTGCGATGAAATCAGCTAAGACTTGTCCCTTTATTGCTAGACGAGGCTTATAGGCGATCGTGTGCTCTCCTAATTCCAGCGCCCATTTTGCCAGCCTTCCTGAGAGCGCGGGACGCCGCAAGACTTGCTGGATGTTGTAACCAGTCAGGACTTCAATAGGATGACAATTGAAATATCTGTGAAGCTTGCGCGACGCATGCGTTAGTGATAAAACTAACTTTTCCATGATGGAGTAGCGCGTCTCAGGATCTGTCAGCACCCGACTTACATAATAGATTGGTGTTTGGATTCCCTTGCGATCCACCAACAACACTGCGCCAATGGCGCGCTCTCCTGCTGACATGTACAACGTTAAAGTTTCACCAGGAAGTGGAGCTGTGAGCGCGGGCAGATTTATCAGACATTCATTTATCTTATTGAAAGCTTGCTCGGCCTCAGGCGTCCACTTGAATTGGCTTTTCTTTAAGCAATTTCTCAATGTGTTAACAAATGTGGTAGATTTGCTTGCATGGTTCGCTAGGAACCTGTTGATTGATACCAATCTACCATTCAACTTTTGAACTTCTTTCATGGTGGATGGTGAGGGCATGTCAAGGATAGCCTCCACCTTCTCTGGGTTCACCTTGAAACCATCCTTGGTGACTATTACACCTAGAAATTTCCCTTCTTCTACGCCGAATGTGCATTTGCTCGGTTTGAGCTTCATGTTTACTTCCTTTAGGCGCCAAAGGGTTTCTTCGATGTCTTTGAGCATTTGTTTTTCCTCCCTGCTTTTAATCACCAAATCATCCACGTAGACTTCTAGGTTTCTTCCAATTTGTTCGTTGAAAACCGCATCCATGAGTCTTTGGTAAGTGGCTCCTGCATTCTTCAAACCAAAGGGCATTTTTGTGTAACAGAAAACACCCTTGTCAGTTCTGAAGGCAGTCTTGTCCTCATCTTGTGGTGCCATTTGAATTTGGTGATAGCCCTTATAGGCATCCATGAAACATTTGAGCTTAAATGGCTCCACAGAGTCCACCTTCGCGTCAATGTTTGGGAGGGGGTAACAATTTTTTGGACATGCTTTGTTGAGGTCCTTGAAGTCAATGCACATCCTCCATGACCCGTTGCTCTTCTTTACCATCACAGGATTGGCTACCCATGTCTGGTATCGTATTGGGCGGATGATGTTTGCGCGCAGTAGATCCTCTACTTGCTCATTCATGGCCTTTGCCTTCTCATCCCCCATGACTCTCTTCTTTTGAGCAATTGGCTCTACAGACTTGAACGTGTTGAGAGAATGTTGCGCCAGGTCTCGCGGAACCCCAGTCATATCAGAATGTTGCCACGCAAAGACCGACATATACGTTGTGAGCAATCTTTTCATTCTCAACCTTGTGTTGTCTGATATCGTAGCTCCAATTGTGATTCTTTGCTCTGGGAATTTTGGGTTGAGAATCCATTCCTCTGGCGCGTTGTTTGCCATTGGAAGTTTCATTCTCCCTTCCCGCGGTATACTTGTCACTGCGCACAAATGATCTCGGTATATAAATGTTACACCTGTTGGTGTTGGGAACCCCAACGCGCCGTGCACTGGCGACGGTATGGCGTTGAATTGGGCAATCGTTCCTCTACCCAAGATCATATTGTGGCATGAAGTGGTGGGCAAGACCAAGAAGTTGACAATTTCAGCTCGCTTGTGTTTCTCATCCCCCATAGTTAGTTCAAATTGTATCTGACCTAGGGGGTGAATAATTTCATTTGAAACACCCGAGATTGGTGCATTCACAATTTCGAGCCTTGCTTGATCTGCTGGATCCAACTTCCTGAAACATTGCTCATACATGATGTCTGATTCACTGCCGGTGTCCACCAGGACTTTTGACACCTCATAATGAGCAATGTGTGTAGTGATGACTAGAGGACTGCTGATAGACGGGCCTTCTCTGATTCTTGGGAAGATTACTTGTTGCTCGCGCCAATCTCCTTGGACTTGCGCGCTTCTCTTTCTCGATCTTTGCCCCAGCCTTCCTCCCTCGGCTACACAGATTCTTTTGAACTTTTTACTGGCTGAGGCTCCATCTGGTTGTTCATTCTCTGGTCTTGGGTTTTTCACCAGGTGAGCCAACTTGCCTGATTTCACATCTCTTTCAATCGCATCCTTCAAATGGTGGCATGCATCGGTGTTGTGCCCTGTGGACATGTGAAACTCACAATACTTGCCACTGTTTGGTGGTCCCTTATAGTGTAGTGGCTTGGGGCTTTTAAACTGGACATTCTCTGTGCTTAACACTTGTGAAGGCGTTTTAGTGAGGGGAGTCCATATTCTTGGTAGAGGTCTGTTAGGCTCTCTGCCGCCTTCCCTCTTGTCACCCTCTCCGCGATTACGAATGTCTTTTTGGGGCTGGGGTGAACTTGGTTGCGCCTGCTTTTCTGCGGGAGAAAAACTGGTTTGTTGCAACCTGGACCATACAGAGTTTTGTTTGCCCTTCCTTTCGTTGTTGTGCGGTGCTTCTGCTTGATGCCCTCTGTCTCTTGCTCTATCTTGGGCAATTTGTTTTTCATTTCGCGCAAAGACTCGCGATGCTTCCATTAGCTTGGCCCAAGTGGTTGGCATGCCATCTCTGCTCACGAGAGCTCTGCGGAGTTGATCACTGCGCGCACCTTGTATAAAGGCCACGCGCAAGAGTTGCTCAGTGATACCTCCAATTGCAAGAGATTCCTGGTTGAAACGGGTTATGTAGTCTTCAATTGTTTCATCATTCCTGCGCACGTAGTGCATGATGTCATCGGGGTCGCGCGTGTGTCTGCGCTGCTGTACGAAGTGAGCTTGGAACTTCTCCAATAGCTCTTCGAACCCATCGATTTGTCCAGTCGGCAAGCTTTCGAACCAGACACGCGCCGCGCCCGTGAGGCAGCGAGCAAACATGTGACACCATGTTGGCATCGTCCAGCTTTCTAGGTTTCCAGTGTTGTAAAAAACTTGTAAGAAATCGTCTGGATCTGTTGTACCATCATACTTGCCCAACCCACTTGGCATCTTGGTTTTGTGTTGAATGGGAGCCTTCGCGATGCGCTCAGTGAATTTTGAATGCTTCACCAAGATGGCTGGCCTGTACGATGTGGTTACGTCCACTTGCCCTCTCGCTGGTGGGTTGTACGGTGTGTACAGATCCAGATCGGCTTTGGCTCCAGGCGCCATGTTCATGTGCGAGCGGAGCTGTGAGCCTCCTGCATGAGTATCTTGCGTCTTCCTCATGCTGTGCACTTCTTCATCACTAAAATCAGCATGTTCGGTGTGAACAGAGTGACCATCTTCTGGCGCGCGCGCCCTTTTTGTTGTTCCCTGAATGGTTTGCTTATCAAATGCGAGCCTTTGTGTTAAGTCGGCTAACTTTTTGTGTTTGACCAGCTCATTGTACTTGTCCATTAAACGCCGTTGTTCGTTTATGAGCCATTCTTTAGGGTCATTGGTTTCAACTTCTGGACCCATTGGTTCTTTTTGTTTTGCACCAGTCAGATTCTGGAACGTGAGATCGTCTGGAGGAGTTTCAGTCTGGCTATTAGGTGTTGTGATGAAGGGATGGTTATTGGTGGTGCGCGCAGTATCACGCGGCGCCCTCAGAAATTGCTGTCCCTCATTAACATCCTCAAGCTCATTATCCTCCAGAACTTAATCGCTGTTTCGAACACCGGAAACCATGGTGAAGTTTTTCAGAGAGAACTGATGAGATTTTGTTGCCGTTGTAACAGGTGATGGCGCCAATGAAGAAACGTGGATCGGCTCACTGGTAGACGATCAACTTTCCTCGGGTATGAGTGTGCTATATCACCGATGGTTCTCCGGAGTATGAATTCTTCCACCTACAAAATGAGCAGCACCGTAAACTTACCCCTCAGAAAGGGACAGAGGGGTCCTCTTTGGGGTAACCCTCCGGTGTGAGAATAAGAGATTGTAGGAGAAGATAATAATAATCTGAGAGTGAGTAAGGATTTAGAGTGTATTTTCTTGCTTACCTCCCCTTGTAGAGGTGGTGTGGTATTTATAGTGTTAGGGTTTCCAATCATTGGGCTCAGGTCCCATTAAGGCCTTTTTGGCCTCCTCCTATTGCTTCGCGCCACGTGTCCTTAGGACACCTGGTGCTTTTTCATTGATTATTCTCTGACCAAGGTATTTCACCTGACCCATGTGCAATCACGTGGTAGCACATGGGTTTTGCTGAGTTGTCCACCTTTCATTGGCAGCTGTCAACATCAGCATATTCTTTATTCCTTAAAGGATACCTTCTGGAAGGTTGTCTGATGAGCACAATCAGGGTTGTCCTTATCCTGATTTGGATAAGGACGAGGTTGATTATGTGCATGTGTGATATGCGCCTATCCTGAGGATGCGCGAGGTCTTCTCTTTATTCTCACGCGCAGATGTTTCATGCGCAGATCTTTGATGCGTGGGCATATGTGATATGCGCCACGCGCGGATGCGCCACGCGCAGATGTGATATGCGTGAGCATATGTGATATGCGCCACGCGCAGATGTGATATGCGTGAGCATATATGGTGCGTGAGCATGTGATACGCGTGAGCATATGTGATGCGTGAGCATATGTGATATGCGCCATGCGCATAGGTTTTGGCTTTGTGCCTTCATGACATCTTGATTTCAAGCCTCTTGTCTATATCTTGTGGGTTGACCCGCCCCGCTCGATGTTAGGGCAGGTGCATACCTCTTCACACATCATTTTTTTTATTTGTATTGATTTTTATTAATTTCAATTATTATTATATTTTAGTTGTTGGTGGTTTCAATTAATGAATTGGTTGATAACGCTTCTAATTTTTATCATATTTGTTTCTAAAGGTCCGTGATTAACAGAATGCCAACGCCATTAGTTGCAGGGTGTTAGAAAAACTCACATTTTTTTCCAGAAAGCTCAACATTTTCATCTCAAACATTTTTGTAACCATAGATTAGACCTTTAGGAACCTTTTTTTAGTAAAAGTCCCAATTATTAAGGTTGTCGAAACCCTAGAACAATCGCCGGAATCGGTTGGCGGTGCTCAAGTGGTGGTGGTTGGTTGGTGGTGGTGGTCGTGGTGTTCAAGTAGAATTTCCGGGCAAAAAATGTGATTTTTCCGGCCAAAAGCGTTTTTCGGCAACCTGCAACTAACAGTGTTAGCGTTCTGTTAGTCATGGACCGTTGGAAAAAATATATGATAAAATGTGAGATCGTTGTCAGCCAATTTGTTAGTTGGGACCAGCAGCGACCGAAAGGTGATAGTGGATTAATAAAACTAGTATACTTTTTTTTAATGGTTAACGAATCCTTCAAATAGGCTACTGGCTAAATTCATCCCACCGGGTACACCTTTCGATACAGGTGATGACTTAACGCCAATGCCCGTGAACACTCGCCCGAAGGCACGACAATGTGGTGAGATAAAATCCGTTTAATTCAATGATCCAACTAGTGAACGTGACTTAATTACTCGCATAGTCTCCCATCATCACCTAGTGCCACCGAAACTAAATGATGTGGGCAGGAATCAAATACGGGTCATATGAAACACCAAGTCTCTTCCTTACCACTACATCACCAACTCATTGGTATAATATCAGATAATTATATTCAATGTTCAATTGATGGTTTTCTTTTTCTTTTCTTTAACGACCAACAAAACAAAACTGTATATATACACGAGTGCATGCACCCGAAGGCATCCCAAATAATTACATCATCTATTAAGTTTTTGTATCTTAGTTTTGATCTCTTAATATCAATCCATATAAAAATCTATTCAAAGAGTTGAAGGTTTCCTCTTTATTTTAGACGGTCAATAATCATGCGTAGTAAAACAAAATTCTAAACTTAACTATCACATTACTATTACTATATATAATATAAGACAACTTTGGTGCCGAAGTGTCTGATTAGGTCACTTGGCGGCATCTTAGTGGCCGACGACACTTTGTCTTTTGTTTCGGCATCGTAACAAACCGAAGTAAATCGATCAGATGCTAATTTTTTGTTATTTCTTTTTTGTTTTAGTTACGGTACCGTAAAAATGTGAGGGAAACCGATTGAATTCGCGTAGACTCACCGCATTTTGTTTTAGTTATTGTACCTTTACGAATGTAACAAAACCAATCGAATGCCAAATTTGTTTTTGTATTTAGTTTTGTTTTTTTGTTTTAGTTTTGATACCGTAACAAACGTAACTGAGACCGACCGAATTTACGTAGACTCACCACCTCAACACCCGGGATTGATAACGTTCATGTTTTACCGACGCCCGAGTTTTAGTTTCGATACCATAACGCATGTAACCAAAACCAACCAAATTCCTGTCGACTTACCGCTTAAATGTCCGGGGACCAACAACTTTTAGGTTTTGCATCACCCAGGTTTTACTGACCTGTTCCGACGCAACGCGCCGGGTGTAACACTTGTTAGTAACAAGTACAAACTTAAGTTAGTTATATAATCCCTTAAAATATTTATATAATAAATTATATTTCTGTTCTTAATATCCATCCATTTTTATACCTGAAAATATAAACAAATGTGTAAAGCTTTATGAAAACTATAAACCCATACATAGTTTACAACACAGATAATGTTTCGTAGCTAAAATGTATTTATGAACAACTCAATCATCAAAGTTGGTTTAAAATAATATCAAGTCGAAATGTTTTCTTTTAAGTGCTAATATAGGCTTGCTTCGTTCAGACTTCTGGGCTTCCTTATATATGGATTGCTCAGTTGTTGGGCCATTGCATATGGGCCTCCACGTCCAGATCCAGAACTAGGATACGAATGGTATTTAAATTAGAGGTGCAAAAATCGGATTTTTCAAATACCCTGAAACCAGGTTCAGGTATGACCGGTTATTGGCAATACCTGAGTTTGGGTATTTCCTCTAAAAATCATACCCTATGTATCGGGTATAGAACCCAGGTATTCTAAAACCGGGTATTTGATTACCTTATTTCCGGTAATTGAAAAGCATGTTTTTTTCTGGGTTTTTTCGGGTATAGATTGGATTTTTTAAGAGGCTGCACTTTTTAGGGGGATTTTTGGGTATTTTTCAGGTATTTAAAAAACCCAGTTTCGAGAATTGGGAAAATCCGGTTCCGATATGGAACCGGTTCCGGTTTTCGGGTATCACCGGGTACAAATCGGGTCCAGTTCGGGTATGGGTTTTGGTAGTTAAATGCATACCCTATTTGTAACCTACGGATAGGGTAGGGTATTAAAAACCAAAAAAAACCGGCTCCGAGTTTTTTTTCAGTTCTGGTTTCAAGTTCAGTTTTTTTTCACCTCTAATTTAAATACTTTCATACTTTTTCAAACCAATTTGCATGGAAATTGACATGTTAATATGTGGAAAGTACCAAAGCCGGTCATTGCTTTAGGAAAATGTGGCATGCTTTTAAATTGAAATGTTGTGTTAATTCTCATATGATAGCTTTAGTAAATATGTATATGTTGTAAAGTTCAAGACTCAAAAAGTTGTTGAAAGAATAAGGAAGATTCTTCCACCAATTTCTTTATAATATAAAAATACTTTCAAGTATGAAGTTATAAACCTTTTAAAAATAAAAAATAAAGCCCCAAATGATTTAATTTGTCTTGTAATTTTTTTTTAATTTATGATTTTAATAATTCTTTTTGAACTTTGCATCTTTTTATAACCTTTAGTTTATTTTATATATTTGTCTTGACTCTTGAATGAGTTGAATCATAAAAGACTTGTTTATAAAATTATTAACATATAGTCATTTTAATTTTAACCTTATATCATGTTACTATTTTAGTATTTTACATTATCTTATTAAGTCCTATCACTTCTTTAGTTTCTTTTAATATATGTTTAGAGAATAAAGAATTATAGAAATTGAACATTCACACGACATCGTTGAGAGTTCCATGCGAGGATGCTATTCATATGTTAAACATTCTTAAAAACACGTTACTCATATTTAATTATTTATCTTATGATTTGGAATTATCAAAATATGTTCTCTTGTTGACCTAAACAACTCCCAAAAGTCGTTAATATAAATTGTTAGAAATTTTCATTAGGTTTACACTTTAAATGCATATAACGATTTTGGGTGTATCTATTTATTTATTTTCATTAGGAAAATTGGTTTTAAATAGTAAATAGTTTTAACTATGACCTATTAGTAAATAACAGCCCAACTTTACACTTGGTTGATGACGGTCTCAACTAAAGGTGTATCTGTTTTCAACGGTCTGTGACTAACGGATAGTTAACTCTGTTAGTCTCTTGCTTATGTGGCACGCCCATTTGTCAAAAAATCTTATGTAACACGATTATATGGCATGGACTCTTTCTAAACATCTTTCAAGTATTGTACAAACAGAAAATTGAACTCTATCTTTTCATTCAGTTCGTAAACGTGTTAGTGAATGAAGAGATGGAGGTCACTACATTATTCACTTACACTAGTACCATTAGGACTAGCATATTGTGTATACCCGTACACGATAAGACACAAACACGAAACATGTATCCCTGTGCACGACACGAAAACTTATTGTGTACCTGTATCTCAAACCCGAACCTGTTAATACCAGGTATACACAATAAGACACGAATATGCTAATACCGTGGCGCCGTTACAATTGCGAGGAGGCCAAACTGTCGAAGAATCGGAGAAGCAGACCGGAGAATCGAAGGCCTGCGACTACCAGAGATGTGGATGGAAATCACCGGACTACCGAAGATCCAAAGAGGGAGAATCGGAGAATGGTTTATGCGCCGTCTGCTTGATGTTGGATTGTAATGATATGTGTCGTGATCAATTGTTTGGTATAAAAATTTATGATTAACTATTTAGGGCATATCACATATTGCATTATTATATATTTGTATTTATAAAAAAATCTAATTAGGTACTAACGGGTACTTAACAGGTCGATTTATGTATACATGCTTAGTACACGATATCTATTAAGGCCATGCATGATACCTATTAAAACTTTGTAGGTTCGTATCGTGTATTTGCGTATCATGCATAAATTGCCAGCCCTAATACCCATGATGTATATTTTCAAATTTTAGTTTTATGTAATTATAAAAAGTTAACATTGATAATTAAAAATATTTCAAAACATACGAGTTGTAAAGATAACAGTCATAAATTGTATGCGATTTTGTTTTGACACATTCTAGCATGACTGGAATCTATACGAGTCGTATGGACCTAGACGCCTTCCGCTGTCCAATTCAGTTTCATCATAAGCCGAAAAAACCCCACCACTGTTCGTCTTCGATCAAGCGTCTGCTAGTGTTTATGCTCAAGAACTAGTGAGTGTTTGGAAGCCAAAACTACAAATGCTTTGAGACATGCATAAATCATAAACAATACTAAGAAAATAAACAAACAATCATGGATGATCTTTTTTGTTAATGCTCAAACTTCAAAGTTCTTGAATTTGCTATTTGTTACGAGGGATTTCATACGCTCACGATGATATAATCAAATATTGCATGCCTTTGAGATCCCTAAACTATTATAATTAATTAATTTCATGCATGACAAAACCATTGATTTGAGGGTTTTGCATGGAACATGATAAAATGTGAATCCCAATTTTAAATCAAAGTTTAGGAAGATGGGATTCCTAATTCCATGGAAGAAACATCGTATCAAGACCGATTCTCGTAGTTATCATATTAGAAGTGGTCATAAACAAGCTGAGCCGAGCTGGCTCTTTATCTTAATGAGTAAAATGCTGACTCAATCTTAGCTCGTAAAAATTCGAGCCAGCTCACTATTTTTATATTAATTTATTTTTTTGTCGTGGTAATTTTGTCCGCAGTTAATAAAGATTTAAGTGTATTTTATTTACTTCATATATAATTACTTTATTTACATAACGTGTATTTATGACGCGAAAGGACTTTGCACGATTTTTACGTTAAACATAATTTGTACAATAAACTATACGTCCCTTATCCCTACTTATATATATGAAAAAGAAAAAAAATTAACAAAATATCATGCATAATTAACAAACTATAAATTTAAATTTGGTTATGCTATTGGGTTACACTTTATATATATTAAACTTTTGGATTTTAGTTAAAACAAGCTTAACAAAAGGCCAATGACCTGAGCTTACATTGGCCCGGTTCAAGAACAAATGAGCTGATTTCGAGCAAATCATAAGTATTTTTAACATCTGCACCTCCTAAAAACTTTTTCTTATAAGCAAACAGGACAATATTGATTAGTATAAAAGGTAAGTTCTTACGTGCAATAAAAACAATTACTTGACAGGTTGTTAATTCGACCGAGGTGGGCCCGGACCCAGATCCAATCCATGACCCAAAAACCAACATATCCTCAAGATTTTATCTTAATTAACTATTATATTTATAAACCTACCATCATTTTGCAATCTTTGTGGGATTGAGGGAACTTGAGTTCTCCAAAAGTCTAGACAAAACATGACATGATTTAAGCTTCTTATCATATGCACTACTTTCATACAACTCTTAAATAGCCTCTAACTTAACATAGCAACTTGTTTCATAACACTTATTTTATCTTAGCTTACTCAAGTAAAATAACGCATAGTTTTTTCAAATTCGTGTATGATAATCTCGGCCATGAAGACATTTAAGCCGAAATCATACGCTTGTTTCGTGCAGTCGACTTCAATATCCAAAAGGTACAAATACAATAACACTGTCTTAGTTTTTACTTGTTATAGTATCTTGCTTATGAATAAATTAAAAAAACAAGAAAATGGTCTTGTACTTAGAACCAAAGTGACTACTTTCTTATATTCTTATTTGCATAAAACATGACTACTTTCTTTTTTATAAAAATGCAGCTTCTTATATTTCATGATACCTTTTCTTTTTAATTCAAATCGTCGCGGGTTCAACCGACACCATCACCTCAACTTTCCCTCTAAAAGACGGTGCCACGATAGTTTCAGCCCGTGGGCTTTTTGAATTGGACTTTTTCAGCCCGGGAACTTCAAAAAACCGGTACATTGGCATATGGTACAAAAGCATACCAACAAAAACAGTTGTTTGGGTTGCTAACCGAGAAACCCCGGTTACTGACAATTCGGGTATGTTAAAGATCACAAATCCCTGGTTACTCACCATTTCAAATAACAATAACATGATCCTATGGTCTTCTAATTATTCAAAACCTGTTCAAAATCCTATAGCACAACTTTTAGATTCCGGGAATCTTGTTGTGCGAGATAAAAACGATAATTTGAACTTTCTATGGCAAAGTTTTGATTACCCGGGTGACACAATGCTGCCCGGGATGAAAATGGGCAAGGATTTGCTAACCGGGAGGGCAAGTTACATCACATCATGGAAAAATGATAATGACCCGTCGACGGGTGAATATATGTTCGGGTGTGATCTTCGTGGGTACCCGCACCAAATTATTAGAAAAAATGGTGTGCTTCAGTATAGAAGTGAGCCATGGAATGGTATTGATTTTGGTGGGATTTCAGTTTTGCCACAAAATGCTATTTATAAGTTTGATATGGTTTTTAATGAGAATGAGGTTTTTTACACTTATAAAATGTTGAACTCCTCAATGATATCAAGGCTGACCATGAATCATTCTGGCATAGCACAAAGATGGGTGTGGGCTGACCAAGTTAAAGATTGGGTTGTTTATTTTTCGATCCCTATAACCGACGGCTGAGATTTGGTGTGTGGTGCTTATGGTAGTTGTGCTATCAACAGTTTTCCAAAATGTGGTTGTTTGGATAAGTTTGTGCCAAAATATCAAAATGAATGGAATGGTGCAAATTGGTCTAAAGGGTGTGTGAGGAGGAAGGCTTTGGATTGTAAGAAGGACGGGTTTGTGAAGCACGCGAATATTAAGTTGCCTGATTTGCAATATTCGTTTTTTTATAAGAATGTGACGTTGTCGCAATGTGAGAAGTTGTGTTTGAAGAATTGCTCGTGTATGGCCTATGCGAATATATTGAAGACGGGTGGGGCGGGGTGTATGATTTGGACCTGTGATTTGGTTGATATTCAAGAAGGCCCGTCGTGTTCGTCGGTGCTCTATATCAGGATGGCCTTCTCTGAGTTAGGTAACAAGAATAACTTATTTTTAATTATATGTTAATTTTCTTTTGTGAACTGTTTTTCAAAAGGTTTACTAGAATATGTTCAAAAGGACCAAAGTGATAAATATCTTTTTTGTAGTGAGTAATAACCTTCTGATAGATGCAGACTATTCTTAGTTTATTTCTTTTAACTTATGTTTGTTTGAATATATTTTTTTTATTTTTCCTTTTTAACTAATAACCCGAATGCTAACTGTTTTGATATGAAAAAAGGCGTGTCACGTTCTCATAAGAAGAAACGAAAAATGATTCTGATGATCCTTGCATTAGTTGGCGGAGTCTTAGTAAGCGCGGGCCTTATGTTAGTTTTTTGGAAAAAATGGAAAAAGAAATCCGTTCCAAAGGGAGAAGGTAAGTAATTAAAACCTCCTAAATCATTTTATTCTTAGTTACGTTTATATTGAAATACTTTAGTTTTTTTGTAAGTATCTTTAACACGTGAAGTATTTATAAAGAAAACTATTTGTTTTTTAACAAGTAATGTTTTGGGCCGACCCAAGCTGGCCCGTTTTGACTAGAGACTAGCCCATTTTGCCAACTTTTAACAATTTAAAAGAACAATTTAGAGGTTTTTATGTGTAAAAATTGTGTTTTTTAACCCATACTCTTTTACCATTGTAGAGGAACAAGCGGGAACCGATACCGATCAACTTTACACCAATGAGAGCCAGAAGGAAGATCTCGAGCTGCCATTATTTCGTTTATCCAAAATAGTTAAAGCTACGCATAACTTTTCATTTAATAATAAGCTCGGAGAAGGCGGTTATGGACCCGTTTACAAGGTTAGTTTTAGACTACTTGTACCCCTATTAGCTAACATTTTTATTATTAGTTTGATTATATTTTTATCAAACATATTTACATCTTAGGGTGTTCTTCAAGACGGAAAAGAAATAGCTGTTAAACGTCTCTCGAAAACATCCAATCAAGGACTTGACGAGTTCAAAAACGAAGTTATTTGCATATCTAAACTTCAACATAGAAATCTTGTAAGGCTTCTTGGATGTTGCATTCAAGGAGATGAACAAATGTTAATCTACGAATACATGCCTAATAAAAGCCTTGATTACTTCATATTTGGTTTGTTTCCTTCTCCTCGCGTATTCATATTAATTAAAATTTTATGTTTATATTAATTTGTCACGTATAAACTAGTATAAAATGATTTTTGTCATTTTGGTTAGATGAATGCCGACGAAAGTTACTTGATTGGCCCGAACGGTTCAACATTATAAACGGGATTGCACGTGGACTTCAGTAAAAGCTAGCAATATTTTGTTGGATTTTGATATGAATCCGAAGATATCAGATTTTGGCATGGCTAGAAGCTTTATAGGAGATGAGACTCAAGCAAATACAATGAAAGTTGTTGGAACTTAGTATGTTTCTACATACTCTTTTCTACTTCAATTTTCTATGTCAAGACTGAGTGGCAGAATGGGTCTAATTGGGTAATATTAATTCGGGCCAGGTTGGGCTCATGTTGGCCCTAATCACTTTTATCTCTCTCTCTCTCTATATATAAGATCAGGATCATGTGAGAAATCTTTAAGAATTGAGAACCATCAGAGCTATTTTGGGTCACAAAGAACCCAAAAATAAAAAAAGTTATAAAACAAAAAAAAATACCAAAATAAAAAAAAATTAAAAAAACCAAAGTTCTTATTTATCATCCCGGTTTGTAAAAAAAACAAAAAAAAAACTTAAAAAAAAATCCTCGGTTTAGCTAAATTATACATATATGTACACATATGGTTTTTTTCTATACACATACGTATAATTTAAGGTAAATGATAATGTATATATGTGTACATTACGTAACTAGAGATTAAATGAAAATATACATATGTGTATAGGTATAATACGAATTAAAAAAAATTCGGTTTTTTTTAATGAAGCCGGAATGAAATATAAGGATTTTGGTTTTTTTTACTTTTTTAAAATTTTTGTTTTTTTGTTTTATAATTTTTTAAATATTTTTTTAGAGGTTTTTTTTAATGGTCCAAAATGGTTCTCAAAGTTTTCAATTTGTCAATGATTCTCTTAGGATCCTTATCCTATATATATATATATATATATATATATATATATATATATATATATCACAAACAAGAAAAACAAAAAAAAAACTATATTTTACTTAATGGTTTGTGTGTGGGTTGCGTATTTGGTCAAAAAGGTACATTTTAGTATGGGTCGGGCTGGTTGTGTACTTGTGTTGACCCGAAACACTTTTTTTTTCTTTTTTTTTTTCAGTTTTGTATATTTTAAAAACAAAAAAGTTGGTTACAAAAACTGTAATTTACAAAATGGGTCGGATGGGAGGGGTCGGATAAGGGGTCAAAATGGTAACTTTTAGTGCGAGTTAGGCTAGACAACACTTTTTGTCCCACTTTTTTGTGCATTGTAAAATTTACAAACTTGACTAAAGGACTATGTTATTAAAAAATAAAAATCTTTTTTTTTAAATAAGACAATTTACGAGGTTGTATGCGTTAAAAATTACAAGTTGGAAAACTTTCTAGTTTCAACCTGTTCGATCGATTTACTACTTTCGAGTTTTTTAGGGTTTTTTTTGTTACAAACCCTTTTACCATACTTAGAGTTCTTGTTTTGTAGTGGTTATATGTCTCCAGAATACGCAGTGAATGGTGTTTTCTCAGTAAAATCAGATGTGTTTAGTTTTGGTGTTTTGGTATTGGAGATTGTGAGTGGGAAGAAAAACCGAGGGTTTTTCCACCATAACCACCATCATAACCTTCTAGGACATGTAAGTATTTCCTATAAGTGGCAAAACGGAGGGGTCGGGTAAAGGGTCAATTTGTCCATTTTTTATCTTTCATATATTCTAAAATATACTTTTCTTGACAAATTTTAGGCATGGTTACTTTATCAAGAAGGTCAGTTAATGGAGCTCATTGACCCGACAATAACCAACTCATGCCATTTATACGAAGTGTTAAGATCGATCGAATTGGCTTTATTGTGTGTACAAAGAAACCCCGATGATAGGCCAACTATGTCTTCGGTTGTAGTGACACTAAGTAGTGAAGGAGAATTACCCGAACCCAAACAACCCGGTTTCTTTTACACCGAGCATGTTCCTAGAGACGACAAGTCATCAAGCACCCATGCACCGTCATCAACTAACGCAATGACCATCACACTCGTAGATGGTCGTTAGATAACGTTTATTAAATCAAATGTCTATTTTGTAACAATGATCTAAATTTGCAATGCAATGAAGACTGCTCTTGGTGTTTAGACAGCATTATAATTGACCGTTTGTTGAAACAGACGTCTTTTTAAGTTTATAAGTTACTAATACTAATGTTATATGATTTACTATGAAATGGCTAGGTAGACATTTTTAGTGTTATAAGTAACTGATTTTTATTTCATTACTAAATATCATATAATGAAATTTAGCAGGGTGTAAAATGTAAATGAGTTAAGCCGCTCATAAGCTACTCGAGTTTGGCTCGCTAAAAGCTCGAATCCAGCTGAGCTTAAACAGGATCGAGCCTAAAACTAATCCTTTTTAATAAACGAGTTTGTCATGGGTTAAAAGACCGCACTGTTATCGTCAAGATATTCGTTCACAATGGATACTAAAGAAAACTTCCGTCTGACATGAAAAATGTCATAAAGTTAACCATCGCTAGGGAGTTCATATCAAACTTAATTAACTTATTTGTAACAATTGTTGTTCGATAATATAATTTCTGCAGAAAAATAAAAAGTTAAAATGAACAATTTTATGCATTAAGTGATGTGAATTCTAGAAATAACTATGCTGATGGATTAACCATCTAGTGAGGTGAATTTTATAAATAGATCACAAAAGCGCAATTAAACAAATAGTGTAGTGTCACCTCAAAGCAACCCAAAAATACTTTAATTAGAGGGGTGGTGTACCCAAGTACCCGCTCAACGATAAACTAATAATATGATAATACCACCTTTAAGTCAACCAAAACAAATCATACTACAAATCTATAGTCATCTACTCAACCCAAGTACTTTTACTCGGCTTAACTACTTGGAAGAGGGGGCCGGTTTTCCCAGACTACCCGGCCTACTCGGACCAGCCGAGTTCACAACCCCTTCCACCTTAGGCAAAACACCCTTTTATTTATCCTTTCCCCTATATACTGGATACATTGTATTTTATTAAAAAGAAATAGAGTTTATTGTCACAAACTCATGGGCTATATAATAAAGTGTCAGTAACAATAAAACAAAATTTCATATAAAAATGCTGTATTTTATAAAGAAAAATTGGTTAGTTTAAAAGACAAGTTATCATTTTTGGGCATGAATTTATCAGATTTAAAAATTATTTTTAGAATGGGAAAATTTTCAAATAGTCACTTTTGACCAACACTTTCTAAGAACAGCCAGGGTTTTTAAAAAATTCCCAAGATGGCCATATTATTCCGTCGGATCTAACAGAAACAAGAACTGATAATCCGACGGATTAGTATAGCCTATCAGATGTTGACACGCATTTAAATTTTCCGGCGAATCCGATGTTTTTTAAGCTGTCAGACGGATTCGTGTTCTATGCGACATAATATTAAGCAGTCGGATCTGACGGTTCAGTTCATGCTTCCATCGGATCCGAATGTTTAATTTGTTCGTCGAAACCCAAACTTTCAATTCGGGGGTTTTTAATTTTGAGTTCTAGGGTGAAATTAAATACTATGGTTGTGTTCTTGAAATTCTAAGCGATTTACACTATGGATTTGCTTGATTTTGTGGAGAAATAAGAAAGATGGAGATGAAGATTGGTTAGGAAGGTTTAGGGTTTGAGGGGTAGAAGATGAAGAACTCCGTCGGATCCATTAAAAATTCCGTCATATCCGGCGGTTCTTTAACTAATTCCGTCAGATCCATTAATACGTTGACACATGCCGCGGTTTTAAATATCCACGAATTCCGTCGGATAGTGTTGAAATTCCGTTGGATCCGACATAAAAAATGGCAATTTTTAGTATTTTTTCAAAACCATGGCTAAAAATGAAAAGTGTTAGTCAAAAATGGCTATTTGGGGAATTTTCGTTTTTAGAATTATACTTGGAGTTTATACCATATACGGTTTAATGATTATTAGGATACTAGTTTTTATCCCCGTATTACGGGGTTGCATTACGTTATTCGTTTATAATATTTACGTATTTTTTTGGATTTTAATTTTATTTATTGTAAAGAAGTTAATAACATACTTAGGACTTGATGATAAAAGAGTTTCACAAACAACTGAGATGTTATAACTGGGTTTAAAAGATATCTAGGTTTGGTGAGAATATTTTTTACTATAAAATTGTTTCTTCATTATAAATAATATCTTTTAAAAATACTGGATACTAATTTTATAGGATTTTCATATCAAATATTTGGTGAGATTAATTTTTATTTTAAAATTTTTTTCAGATTTTTAGAGGAAAAGGATCAACACCAATGCCGAAACCTAGAGAAGAAGGAATGAAAGCGAGGGTTGGGGACTACATTGCAGCTTCTAGGGTGGTATCCAAGACAACTCCAAAAGTATTACCTCGAATAGTCATTGAGGACCAATTTGGAAAACCCATGAAAGAAGCTGCAAAAGAACTTAGATCATAATCTTCTATATTAAAATCATAACTTTCTTAACAACTTTGATGTTGTCGTATAGTCTCTGTATCCACGTTGAAACGTAGATTAAAAGACCCTTCACATCCCGGCAGTGGCAAGGACCGAGTTATATGAAGAGAGAGGCAAAAAAGTTGTCCATTGTTCATCAAACTGACACAAGTAAGAAAAACAATGGTGCAATTTCAGAACCATCAGCCATCAAAATAGACCAAAATACCCTAACTATTAAAGTTGAGCATGGAGTTGATATCTTTAAATTTTGTATCCCTATCTTGCAAGCAACATTTTCGACTCTTGTCGAAGAAATTGTTAAGAGGTCCGGTTTGAGCCTCGGGACTTTTAAGCTCAATTATCGTGACGATGTTGGAGATTGGATACTATTAAGATATGATGAAGAATTGAGTGATTGTATCAAAATTTCGAGGAAAAGGGATGCAAATGAAGTTCGATTGCGTGTGCTACCATTTACATAATCAATATCCGGTCGATCTCTGTTGTTCCAATGGAATCTGTTTTAATAAATGGATGTATTTGTTTCCTTCATTTCTTTGCAATTGTCATGACTTTTTCTTTATTTCTATTAGGGTATGTTATGAAACAGATGAGGGAATGGAATGGAATGGATGCGGGAATGGAATGGACAAAGGAATGAAATGGATCATTACCATTCCATTGTCATGTTTGGTTACCATACATGAATAAAATGATTAATCCCTTTATTATTATTATTATTATTATTATTATTATTATTAGTAATAACAATAAAAAATAAATAAATAAATAATATTAATAATAAATGAATATTCATAATAACTATTTTTAGCACCCTCGTGCCGTAACGAGATCGTTAAACCGTATATGCGTTGTGGATGTTAACTTATCAAATTTAAAAATATATATATATTGATAATGTAGTAATAGTTCTAATATAATAATAGTCATATTATAATATACAAAACAATAATGATGATTATATAATAATCATAATAATAATATAACTATAATTGAAAAATAATAATAATAATGATAATATAATTATAATTTTGTAATAGTAATAATGATTGTTGGCTATTTTGACTTTTTCATTCTTTGAAGGAATGAAAAAAAAACACGTATACCTAAAGGAATGAAAATCTTAAAAATGGAAGGAGTTTCATTCCATGTGGAATGATCCATTCCATTAATACATGGTAACCAAACATGTTTTTTTTTCATTCCTTTAGAATGATCTATTACATTCCACCTTCCATTCCTCCATAACAAACACTACCTTAAAATGCTTGTATTTGAATGTTTCATGGTGACTAATTTAGCAATTTTCATGACTGGATCACTTCTTTATTGGGAACTTCTAGAAACTAGTTTTATATCCTTCTCAGTCTGGATTTGTCAAAAATATAAACTTAAAACTTAACCAAAATGCTCATCCTAAATAACTTATAAACTTAACCAAAATGATTTTAGACGACCTTGGTTAAAGCCTATCGCATTCAAGACTCGATCAACTTACTCAAGGTCGTCTAAAATCATAACTTAAGATTAACGAACTTGATTACCTAGATATTTGCAACTCCACGTTCTTCCGTTCTTCAATAGCGATCAACCTTTATGTTCTTGATCATCATCATCATCGTTTGCTATCTTACATGAGAAATACGTATCCTGAGAGACTTGAAAGTATACATTTCACACCTACAAGAGTACAAGGGTTCCACGCCAAGATGCTCTTACAATCTCACCAAACAACCCCTAAAAGGAGGATTATCCAGCATATATACTTGGAGCTTACACAAAACAATAAAAGGCTCATCGTCATTAAGTGCTTAATAGTAAAGATTTAGTTTAGTTTTCTTTCATGAACCAAGAACTGAAATAATTATAAAATCTAACTTTTATCGACTTACATTTGTTTTTCTTTTGCAACAGTTACATGTCTCCAAAATACGCAGTGGATGGTGTTTTCTCTGTACAAGATGTATTTAGTTTTGGTGTTGAAGTTTGTGAGTGGGAAGAAAAATCGAATTTTTTAAACATGACCACCATCATATAACCTTCTTGGTATCTCATATAAGCTGCCAAATGGATTTTATAGGCAACGGGTCAATCTAAGCTTGGGTCAACATAGATGACTCTTGACCCGTCCATTTTGTCACCTCGAGTTAACTTTATATAGATAATTTATTTCAAATTTTTTATTTTTTTGAAGATTTTAGGCATGGTTACTTTATCAAGAAGGTCAGTTAATGGAGCTCATTGACCCGACAATAACCAACTCGTGTCATTTATATGAAGTGTTAAGATCGATAGAATTGGCCTTATTGTGTGTACAAAGAAACCCCGATTATTCATAATTTCTCATAATGAAGTATAGATAATGAATCTCATGATACATAAAATTGAATAAAACCTTAATAAATCAGGAAATGTTGATAGATGTATGATATAATGTAGCCCAGTTTCAATAAATCTAACTAAAAAAATTAAAAAATAATAAATAATAAAAAAGTTTGGTAGGATCAACAAGGTAACAAGCTAATCAAAAATAGGTATTTGGGAATGACAAATGGGTTATGTTGGGCCAAGTGGGCTACTGTATCTTTTGTTATCGTTGGGCTAAGCTCTTTGCCCATCAAGATCTAGTCAGAGGTATACAAAACCGGTTTTGGTTTTTGCATATTCAAAACCGGTTTAGGTTAAACCGGTTTGATTTAGAAACCGGTTTAAGCATAGAAGTAGCCAAACTGATTCTGACTGGTTCGGGCCGGTTTTAAACCGGTTTTACCCAGTTTAAGACAAAAAAAAACCAATTTTAAAACCGGTTTGATTAGAAATACTCTGACCGCTATACGAACCGACAATTTGGAATCCAGTTTAGTAGAAACCGATGTAGAAACAAACCGGTTCAGTTCGGTTTTTAGTTAAGCGGTTCCGAACCGGTTTTTTTGTACACCACTCGATCTGTATTCTAGTAGTCCACCCTTAATTATAGCCCAAATTCATATTTAAATTAAGTTGCTAAGCCCAAACTGGGCATGCTAGAAACACTTATTGACCATAATGCTAACTTTTTTTTGTTTAAGCAGCTAGTCACACCCTTTTTCTTATTAAAGCACCTTACTCGGGCTTGAAACTAACGGTTGCGGTTTTAGAATTCAATAAAGCACTATGCGTAAGCTGGCGTAATGGCGTTACATTTGATTTGTAGATCTCGGTCATATTTTTATCACGTGATTTGAGTTTCAACCTTAGGTCACAAATGAAAACCCGAATTAGATCTATAAAAACTAGAGGCCTTAGACATACAGGTTTCTTATAATGTTTCTGAAGAATAATCTATAGATTAATTTATGTGTAAACTAACTATAAAGTAGAGAAAATATTAGTGAATATTCATCGGTTGATGTCAAAAGGTTTATATGTTGGAGCAGGTGAAATGATCCCTTTAGTAATGTTATTTAAATATTTAAATATGACATTATTTTAATATATCTGGCAGATTAATTTGTAGCCACCCCACTAACTCGATTAGTAATTTTTTTAATAATTGATGTGTTCATAAGTCATGTTAATTAACTGACCAGGGACGTCTATCTCCACACCTATTCTTTACTCCTCCTCAACATCGTCGTCGTCGTACTCAGTATATCCCACCAATAGCAAAGCTACGGTAGGATCTGAGGAGGGTAAGATGTAGGCAGCCTTACCTCTACCTTGTAGGAATATAGAGGCTGCTTCCGGTGAGACCCCCGGCCCGATAGTAGTTTTGCATCAAACCTTGGACATAAGGCACATAACACTCAACCATCGGCACACCGGTCGATTTGTGCATGTACCATTGTCTTTCGGCTATCAACGCCACCACATGATGCCTGATTAACCTTCTGCCACTTTACTCATACACGTATAACTAAATACACAAATAATAAGCGTTGGTAATTATTTGATCAAATAATACTTACATATACATGATAAACCATCCTTAAAAGCATAGCAAGATATATGTAATGCATTATAGTGTTGATTACACACATAGTGTATAGTGTATATGTAGTTTGTTACGAGTCATACTTTAATATCATTTATTTTGGGTTGTTATAATTTGCTCTTGTTTGAGGGGAGTCAGGGGACTAGGCTTAGAAGGTTTTTATCCAATCGACCAACTAATTGCTTTTATCAACTAGGTTTAGAAGGATCTCTTCTTAAATGTCGTAGGCCGAGCATATGCTCTATTCGACTATAGAATCATGAACGCCTCATCATATCTTGTCTCTCTTTCGGTAGTCATAGTTCCAAAGTCATGACCACCACTTCGGACCAAACACTCGCACCTCCCTGGTCTCTCTGGCTCCATGACTTGGAACAACATGTTAGTAATTATCAATCAAAGGAGGGTCGTTTTGAAGAATGATGGAGGAGGAGGTTAGCGAAGGTCAAAATAGAAATAGGCATGTAGTGATAAAGCATTATCAACTATCAAGGTGTGTTATTTTCTAGGTGATTGGGATTCAAGTCTCATTGTGAACATCAGTGTAAATTTAGAGTTATATTGATTGAGTTGGTTGTTCTTTTAAAATAAAAGTAACAAAATTATCTATATCTATATATATATAGAGAGAGAGAGAGAATCAAGAGAAAACTCATCTTTAGAGAGAAAATTTAAAAACTCCTAAAGAATTATTTTTAATTAAAAATAAAAAAATATTTTCAATTTTCTGTTTTTGCCATTATTCTTATATTTTCTTACCCTTTGCTCAAAAAAAATTAAAAAAATAAAAATAAAACACGCTGTAATGCACATACGTATTACTATACGATACCGTTATATTACACATGTGTATTACTATGTATTTTTAAGTTTAATAGTGTTTAATTGCATATATTCAATATTTATGTATTGTATATGTGTAGCAGTGTTGTATTATATGGAAAAAAATAATAATAAAAAAAAAAGTCAATGTGGTGCACATGTGCCTTAATGTTATATTACACATACGTACTAATGTGTATTCGATGTGCGTATTAGTCTTATATTGCATATATACAATACTGTGTATCAAATATGTACAATAGTGTTGTATTATATGCAATACAAACACTTTTGCATATATGCAATGCACACTATTATACATGTGCACTACACCGACGAGGTTACCGACAGGGTTTTTTTTTTTTTTTGGAACCAATAACAACATATAAGAATAATGGAAAAAAAAAAGAAACTTCAAAAAAAAAATTTAAAAGTTAAAAATAGTTTTTTTTGTGGTTTTTATGAGTTTTTAAGTTTTCTCTTTAAGAGTAGCTTTCACTGGATCTCACCCCTATACACACACACACACACACACACACACACACTAGATTTTATCCCCCGTATTACGGGGGTTGTTTTTCATTATTCGTTTTTAATATTTATATATATATATATATATATATATATTTGGATTTTAATTTTATTTATTGTAAAAAAGTTAATAATTAATATACTTGAAGTTTGATAATGAAATGGTTTCACAAATAAATTTTATGTTATAATCCGATTTAAAAGTTATCTGGGTTTGGTGATATCCATTACTCGTTTATTTTCTTTATTATAAAATTGTTTCTTAATTTTAAATAATATATTTTTTAAATAAAATAGGATACTAATTTTTAGTATATTCCTATTTTATAGGATTTTCATATCAAATATTTGATTAGATTATTTTTTAATATAATGAGATTTTATAACTCTTTTAAGAGCTATCTGGGTTTGGTGAGACCTTTACCCGTGAATTCGGGTTAAATGCATGAGAAGCCTTTATTTACAAATAAAGAAATATGATTTCTTGAGATAATGGCTGTTTTACATTTTTCGTTTTTAATATTTAATTTTTTGGATTTTAATTTTCTTTATTGTAAGAAAGTTAATAATATACTTAGGGTTTGATAATGAAAATGTTTCATAAATAAATGATATGTTATAATCCGTTTAAAAGTTATCTGGATTTGGTGACCCATGACCAGCTTATGTTTTTTTAATATAAAATTGTTTATTAATTATAAATAATATCTTTTCTTTTTAAATTGGATATTAATTTTTAGTATATCCCTATTTTATAGGATTTTCATATCAAATAATTGGTAAGATTTATTTTTAATTTAATGAGATGTTATAACCCGTTTAAAAGTTATCTGGTTTTGGTAAGACACATACCCATGAATTTGGGTTAAATCAATGAGGGGTCTCCATTTAAAAAGTAAGTAATTAGGTGGCTTCCATAAAAGAGGGAGCGACCAAATCATGACACGTAGGATTTTAGGGTTTTCGTTTATATATATTATAGATATAATATAAGTAATGGACAAATTAAGACGATAGAATTTAAGACTTTTACAAATTATAATTGCATGTTTAAGTAGGGATAGCCTTGTCTTTTACACACATATCACTAACGTTAATTTGATTTGTATAAAATAATTACAAGTATAGTAACTCAACTTTACTTAAATTTTGTAAATTTAACAGTTAGTTACAACTTTAATCCTTCGTGATTACCCCTTTTTTACTCTTAACTTTATTTTTTTTGGTTTTCTCATATTTGTTTTACAAAAATATGGTTAACAAAAATCCTAACATATCTATTTAAACGAGCTTATTTTGTCGACATTTCAATATAAATTTTTTTTAAAACAGATCGATGGTTTAAAATGTACAAGTCATTACTGCATGAATGTATAAGTTTTTTAAAGGACAAATGCTTACAATCTCATGTTTTCATATAATTACATATCTAACCTTTTATCTTTTTAAATTGTTACAATTCAAAATTTAAATATTACTTACAACTTTGGCCCTCAAGTTTTTCTGAATATTGCTCAGCTTTAATTTTTTTTCCCTTGTGTGTTTTATAAAAATGTGATTAAAAGTATTCAAGTTACATAAATATTTAAAAAAATTAAACGAACATAAGTCAGGCTCGGTATGAAGTTCGAGTCGAGCTAGAGCTAGCCTTGGCTTGATGTGCTAATAACCTTTAAGTATTGTTCCCCGCTACATCGTGCGGGCACCTAACTAGTTATATATAAAACACAATTGATTATTAATCGTCGATCTGTTGAAAAAAATCACATAATACAAATATTTAAACTTAAAACTCGAAATATGGCATGTTAAAACCACATGAAGTAATTATTAACTCTAAATTATGATAGATTAAAATATTCGACTCCATGATCTACCAAAACAGATCTGAAGTCATTGAGATGAAAGTAACGTTTTATTAAATCTTTAATAATTGCAAGTCGTTTTATTATTATTATTATTATTATTATTATTATTATTATTAATTATATATTTTAATTATATTTACGTGTTCATTTTAATTATAAAACTATTAATATATCTAATACGTGGACACGTATTAGCTGAATTGGCTTTCGTTTTCTTTGGTGTGAATTTGATTAATATTCAGTAATTTAAAAATTAGATGTTAACTTTTCAGCCACCTTTAAGGGGCCTAATTTTATTATGAAGTGATTTATTATTCGTAAATTGTTAGTGCACAAGACTAAAATCATATACAAAAAAGAAACCGAAATTTCTTGTGTTTTTTCGTTAAAAAAACTATATTATTATTTTATTTTATTTTTATAATTTACAAAACATTTGTATATTGATGAATACAGTGGCATATCCAGAAATTATAGTCATTGTGTGCCAAAAAAGGTTAAACTAGAACGGGTTTGGTCAAATTAAAGCGGGTCAACCCAAGATGGGTTGGGTTGAACAAACTGGAGGGGTAGGGGGTAAAAAAATAACATTAAATAAACTTTGTATAGAAATTTAAGCAACAAATTTCATTAAACATAATAAAGAAAATACATATTACAATTGAACTTTACGAGATTTTATCTTTTAAAAACAAACAGTTATAGTCTTATTCCTAACACCTGCAAAGAAGTGGTTTTTTCATCATTTAAATAGTGTAGAACTATTAATTATTAATAAATAATACTCCGAATAAATTCATATTTCGGTCTAATTATTATAACAGTTATATTAGACTCTAAATTAGCTATAACGTTTTAGAACCTAAAAATTGAATCATCATTCTTCAAATGACAACAAAAATACCATACCTTTTGAATTTCCAGAAACGTAGAAACAATCAAAACGAAATGAAACCAACAAAAGTCAAAATAAAAAATGTAAACAATTGATGAACATATCTCATAGTTCAAAATAAAAACAAGAAACCGATGTCACACCCCGACTAACACAATGCGGAAGCGTAAAACGGGAATGTAACAGACACCTCTGGTATCAACAACATTGTTTATAAAGAAACATTACAAACTAATTTACATTGTATTACATTTCATTGTTCTATCATTGTTTTACAGTCTAGATGATACAAACAAAACTAGTTTGTTAACTATACGATCTTACTACTAGCACCCTTGCTTCTATTCACATAGCATCAACCACACACCTTGGGCAAGTAACAGATCACCAAATCATTCCGATTTAGGTACACCTGAAAAGCAGTTTAAAACGGGTCAACTACTAGAGTTTGTGAGTTTCATGAGTTTCAAGAAATCAGTTATGAGTATTCACAAGTTAACACTTGTAATCATGATATAAGTATGTATGTATGTAAATGATGTAATTATGCTAAGCTACAGTGAAGCCTTGACTGTTTCTGCCGCGTGCATCCATTTCCCACGTCCAATCGACCACTGTGGCCCCCTTTCCGCCCACAATATGCCCCAAGTAGCTATGTCTAACACTACATAGCGTGTTTGTATATTATGGTCATGTGCAAACGGGGAAAAGTCTCAGTAACACATGCCGGCTCCGTTTGGGTTTGTCAAACCAATAGTACTATTCACAAGCCACCGGCTCGAAGTTAATCACTGTGTTAGAGGGGACTTTCGGGTGTTAGCACTTAGATAATTCACATCAATACATGTTTCAGGTATGTATATGTAATCAAACATGCTTTTCACCCCAAAAATTTGTAGAACAATTTAGAAGTAGGGTCATGAAACTTACTGTTTAGTAGATAATTAGTAGCACGTCGGTTTGAGGTTTGTGTAACTTGTAATCACAGTTCCCTATAATCAATATTATAATAATATTAATATTTTAATATTATTATAATCTCAATACTAAACTGGGCTGTATAACTAATCTGGGTATAGCTGGAATGCCCAGAAAATGGCAATAGGCTTAGGTTGTGATGTTGTTCGATGTCTAATACTTAAAACCGAACTTGGCTCAGATTCCCGTTTTTCCAGCTGGGCCAAGTTGTTCATTTACGCGTTCAGAAAATAGTTATAGGGAAATAAGCTTGGGTAAATGTATTGGTTAATAAAATGATTAAGTTATAAAGAAGGATCACATACTGGGGTCCCGGATTAGCTACGGGACATGTTTCCATTTATTCAGTTTGATTTAAGAAAAAAAAACGCGCACAATCTATCCGGATTGTCCAGGTTTCTCATAGGAAAGTTCATTTTTACTTAATTAATCCAAAAATATGATTTTTGATCCCTCTTGGTGTTTTGATATTCCCGCAGGTTCGTTAGTCGCGAACTTGCCGGTTTTTATAAAAACTGAGTTTGTTTAATCTTCAGATTAGCATAATTAATTAACTGTTAATCGTTAAATTATGAAAATTTAACTAATTATCAATTAAAATATTTATATTTTTATAAAAAATATTTTTGGAATCATTTACTGATTTATTAATTTAAAAAAAATTCATTTTATCAGCTATATTTCGCCTGAAAATCGTCCGTTTATCCCAAACAATTTCCAAAAATTTCACAAAAATTCCTGAATACTCAAATTATGTCCAAAAACAACCTGTATCAATTCCAAAATGTAAAAAGCTCGTGCAATATTCTTTTTGACCCAAATTCGGCTATAAAAGTTCACACGAACACATATGCACAAAACAGCTTTAGACTTCTCCAAATGATCCCAAAATTCATATGTGATCAAATTAAATTAAATCTGAGTTCCCAGAAAAATTTCATAATTTTTGAAGCATTTTAACTATTTTCCCCATTAAACGTCCTAATTCGGTAATAAATTTTCCAAATATTCTCGGATGGTCGAAAAATTACCAAATTTTAACAGGGACTCAATGACATGGTCCCTGATTTCCATGAAAAATTTCAAGGTCTAATAATATGCACATCACAACCTTAACCTAAACAGCCCGTAAGCGAGTGTTTCGGCGTTACCTTAGCGGTTTTGGTTCGTTTCCGCCTTTCTAATCAACGTTTCAAGCTCTTGTGCTCCTATGTAGGCTAGATACAAGTCCTATATCACAAACCAAGAAAGTTTCATCAATATAATAGCCCTTTAACTTAGGGTTTCGGCTAGTGCACAAAAACGAACTTTTGAACCGTAAAAATGCCGTTTCAACCCTTTAATCCGTTTTTATGGCCAAAAAAACTATCAAACCAGGTTCCTTACCATGTGTATGATCAAAACATGTTTATGAACCATTTTTATGATTTTTACATGGTTAGGAATGATTTTTGGCAATCAAACTATGTTTATTTGGTATTAATCAATGTTAAACAAGTGTAAAAGTAGCTTATTTAAGTTGTTTACCTTAGGGTTTCTTGAGATTTTGGCTGGAGAAGAAGAAGTCCAGAAGTTGTATCACAAATTTTGATGCCAAAATATCTCATAATATGTTTTAAAAAAAAAAGAAAACCCTTGGGGGGGGGGGGTTTCCCCTTTTGCGATCGGAAGCCCATAGGCCCTCCCTTGGGCTTATTTTTGGCCCATTAACTGATTCTACAGGCGCGAAAAACCAATCCAAATTTAGTTCGGGCTCGGTTTTTGGCGCGAAAAACTTATCGGGTGCGTTAAACAGTGCGAAAACGAGTGTTTTTCGGCTAGTTTTGTATAAAATTATAAAAACATACTATATGTTTGTAAAAATCAAAAATATTTTCACGGATCGCTTAAAACATTTCAAATAAGTGTATGGTAAGTCTTTTTCGGCTTAACGGATGATACAATGCTTGGTTTGTAACTGTCTTTCGCGTTTAAATTTATAGCGGGTAGTTAAACGAGCTTGTTTTGTTTAACTTGTTTGCTATCGAACTAAGGCCATATTACCAATATTTTAGCTTATGTTAAACGTATATCACTTATAGATGGCCCACCGGGATTTCTGGGTCATAACCCGACCCGTTCGGTTAATCGTTCGTTCGTTACGTAAAAGGCGTTTATTTGCTTAATCGATAAATACGTACTGAGGTGTACCTTGTTTTGGCTCAAATGTCACAACCAAAATCACAAAAAAAAAATTCTGAACGATGGCATATACCTTATTAGATTGTGAAAACTTTTTCGTCTCTCACTCCCATATAACTTGCGGATTTCAAAATTTCAATTTATGATGTTGTTAGACAATTAAGCAATTTAGGCTTGTTATTTTTCAAAACAAAATTATATTTAGGCTTGGAAAGTTGAGCACAAAAGCTGGGTTTGGAGCACCGAAAAAAATAAAGATGGGGCACATAGATCATTGTGCTTAATATATTAGAAGTTTATAACATATACTAGATATTTGAAGGGGTACCTATGTTTCACCTGGCTGAAAGGTGAATTCGCCCATGGATGAATACAAAAATTATATACATAAAAAAGGGCTTCCACCCTATATTGTTGAATGTAAAAATATATAAATTAGATAATTATATAAAAGATACCTTTTCATTTCAAACTTTACAACTAATTTTTTAAAAACTTTCAAATTTGATAGCTTCTAAATTTGGTGGCGTTACTTTTCTTAAAAAGCATATAGAGTCACCTTTGCCAACAATACCAAACATTAACCCACTTTTATCGAATTCGAGCATCATTTAGTCCATTCAATTATACTAAAAAAACGTAGGATTGAAACTACGTTTCATTATAAAATACCTCTTAATACTTTAAGACATCGTATCATTTTTTCTAGACCATTCAAACTTATACCATACCATCACGTATATTAGTACATAAAGTTTAAAAAATAATACCGCAAAATATGTGTCACAACCAAAGCTAATTCAACATTTTTACCTTCTACACAACTAAGCCCTCTACGAACATATACCGTAACATAAAATCTACGCACATATACCATTACAAATAGTTCTAAGACAATATTTATTTATATTTATTGGAAGTAGAAAACTTGAGTTTTATAATGGTGACACATCTTCTATCCTCATTTACAACACTTTGGGAATGATATGACTGACTCAATGATGGAAGATCTTTGTAATTTCCAGTTCGATCATGAAGACTTTCGGATTGTACCACTAGTGGGTATTCGGATGAGTATGTTTTCCCCGAAACTGAGTCCTTTTACTATTAACTCACCCCGTACAAAATTCCTAAACAATTCTCTATCTTCTGGCGGTTAAAAAACAACTTATTGAAAATTAAAATGAACGAAGACAGAATATTCAAATATTTGTCTGGACAATAATAAATACATAAACAAATAAAAACCAACACAAAAAACAAAAAAACGATAACACACAGGTATTAATATTAATATTAAGGCATCCCGAATTTCACGCGGTACTACCAAATTGACTTCTTCTTCTTCTTCCAATCACCTTCCTCTTTCACATTCTCCTTTAACATCTATAAAACCGTTATTCTTAACAACAATAATAATAATAATCCATCACTTGCATATTATTATTGTTATTATATTATTATATTCGTTAGTTAAAATTCGAATCGGTTGAGTGCACAATTGGATTTGTTCTGTTACGGCTTCCATACAGGTATAATCTATATCTATATATATATATATATATTTGTATGTGTGAAACAAACCTATATATATGTGAAGAAACGTGGATCGGCCCACTGGTAGACGATCAACTTTCCTCGGGTATGATTATGCTATTTCACCGATGGTTCTCCGGAGTACGAGTTCTTCCACCTACAAAATGAACAACACCGTAAACTTACCCCTCAGAAAGGGACAGAGGGGTCCTCTTTGGGGTAACCCTCCGGTGTGAGAATAAGAGATTGTAGGGGAAGATAATAATCTGAGAGTGAGAAAGGAATTGGAATGTATTTTCTAGCTTGTATTGCTTAACATTGCTTAATATTGCGTAATATGGCGTACCTCTCCTTGTGGAGTTGATCTGGTATTTATAGTGCTAGGGTTTCCAATGATTGGGCTCAGACCCAATTAGGGCCTTTTTGGCCTCCTCCTATTGCTTTGCGCCACGTGTCCATAGGACACCTGGTGCTTTTTCATTGATTATTCTCTGACCCAGGTATTTTACCTGACCCATGTGCAATCACGTGGTAGCACATGGGTTTTGCTGAGTTGTCCACCTTTCATTGGTAGCTGTCAACATCAGCATATTCTTATTCCTTAAAGGATACCTTCTGGAAGGTTGTCTGACGTGCACAATCAAGGTTGTCCTTATCCTGATTTGGATAAGGACGAGGTTGATTATGTGCATGCGTGATATGCGCTTATCCTGAGGATGCGCGAGGTCTTCTCTTTATTCTCACGCGCAGATGTTTCATGCGCAGATGTGATATGCACAAGCATATGTAATATACGCCACGCGCAGATGTGATATGCGTGGGCATGTATGATGCGTGAGCATGTGATATGCGCCACGCGCGGATGCGCCACGCGCAGATGTGATATGCGTGAGCATATATGGTGTGTGAGCATGTGATACGCGTGAGCATATGTGATGCGTGAGCATATGTGATGCGTGAGCATATGATATGCGCCATGCGCATAGGTTTTGGCTTTGTGCCTTCATAATATCTGGATTTCAAGCCTCTTGTCTATGTCTTGTGGGTTGACCCGCCTCGCTTGGTGTTGAGGCGGGTACATACCTCTTCAATATGTATACGTTATTTGATGGAATATTCATCGTCGATGTTGTTTCTCCGTGCAGTTTTGAAACAAATGGCCAAGGATTTGAAGGTGCGATCTGACAGGTAATAATAACAATAATAATAATAATAATAATAATAATAATAATAATAATAATAATAAATCATGCTTATTATGTGTGATGAATCGTTGCTGTAGCATTAGGTTTTGGATTCTGATTAGGATCTGGTTAGGTTATGTGTTTGATTTAGCGGTTTTTAATTCGAATGTTTAGCGGTTATACGCCGTAAACGAACCGAACCAAATGGAACAAGGTCTTGTTCATGTCCGGCTGTCAAGCTTTTATCAGGCAAGCAAACGGTTCATGAACAGCTAACCGAACGGAATTTCTTGTTTGTGTTCGTTCATTAAGGAAATGAACTTTTTCTTTTATCGGACAAGCGAACGGTTCACGAACAGCTTACTGGAATTTTTATTTTATTATTATTTTTTTTTTGTGTTCGTTTGTTAAGAAAATGAACTTGTTCGTGTTCGGTTCACTAACATAAACGAACGAACACATGTGTTAATGATACATAATAATTATCACATAATACTCATATATGTATTTTTGTTTTGTAGTTAATAATTTTGCTTAAATCTATATATGATAAGATTAGAAAGGTTATTAAAGAGTATTAAAAACCTTTGATGAACGAACATTACCGGGCATAAACGGATGTAAACGAATGCTTTATCGAATGTTCACGAGCATAATTGAATGAACATGGCAACTGTTCATGTTCGTGTTTGATCGTTTAGTTAATCGAATGAAATTTCTTGTTCATGTTCGTTCATTTATTAAACAAGCGAGCGTAAACGAACTTCCCGCCAAATGGTTTACGAATGGATTAAGCGTTCGGTTCGTTTACAGCCATATGTGTAGGCTATATGTTTGATTTGCTGTGAATTCTGTTTTTTTGAAAATTAATTCTGGTGAGGGCCAACTCATATGTTGATTTTGATTTGTTCCTGAATTTGAAGTAGTTTTGATCACGAAAGGAATCTATTCTTTGCATATCTGTTAAAAACAGTTTGGATCAATTAGAATCTTAAGAATTCATTCTTTCTTCTTTCATAAGTTTTATTAAATAATTACTTAAAATTCAAACAGAACCTTACACAACCAAATTATTCTTGCAGTCAAGAAACAGTAACTTGTGATTCTGAAGATGACAGCTTAAAGAACTTTTTGATACCGGATCATATTCTGTTGCGTGAATCAGAAGTTAAAAAACCTTCACATGTTCCTACTTCTCCGGTGATCGTTTTTGTGAATTCGAAAAGTGGTGGACAGTTAGGTGGAGAGCTTTTAGTCAGCTACCAAACACTCCTAAACAAAAATCAGGTTAACTATATTCACTGCACATGAATACAAATATTAACAATGATATGCATCTCTGATGTGGTGGTTGGTAATTTGGTATTATAGGTATTTGATTTGAATGAAAACGCTCCAGATAAGGCGTTACACCAGTTTTATTTTAATATAGAGAAACTCAAGCATGAGGGAGATTCATTGGCCCTGGAAATCCAGAGGAGGTTAAGAATTATAGTAAGTTTTTTAATGTTGTTATCGATTTTTTATTTTGTTATTGTTTTATTGTTGGTGTGTTTATGAAATATGTCTGTATTAGGTTGCAGGCGGTGATGGGACTGCGGGTTGGATTCTTGGAGTGATCTCTGATCTCCACTTAACTCAGCCGCCTCCGGTAGCCACAGTGCCGCTAGGGACCGGAAATAATCTACCATTTGCATTTGGATGGGTATGATGGTCCTAATTTTTGTATTGTTTGACTTTTTTGTATGAATGAGAAGCTTATGATTATTTATGTTGACTTATAGGGGAAGAAAAACCCTGGCACCGACCTTGAATCTGTGAAGATGTTTCTTAATCAAGTGAAAGATGCTAAAGAGATGAAGGTTGATAGGTAAGTTCTTTTTTTTAAATATTGAATAGGAAGCCTAATTTGAATTTTGCTGGTATCCACCTGTCAAGATGGTCCAAGTGGCATAAGTAATGTCATTTGGAACTAAGTTGACCAATTTAGAAGCAGAAAGAATCAATGCTTTATTTTCCATATAAGATTTTTCTATTTAAAAAGGTTACTTCTTCTTGGATTAGATGATTTCAAATTCATC
Organism: Bidens hawaiensis; assembly: GCF_021521415.1. Taxonomy (NCBI): domain Eukaryota; kingdom Viridiplantae; phylum Streptophyta; class Magnoliopsida; order Asterales; family Asteraceae; genus Bidens; species Bidens hawaiensis. The sequence continues at coordinate 380,431 of NW_027493060.1, read as the reverse complement.
TTTGCTTGGATCATCTGAAGTCAATTATTGGCTGTAACTTTGCACATTCTCACACTATTGATGATTAAAAGAGTTCAGTTTAAAGATAAATTTAGAGACTTTCAGATGTTGACAACATCAGTTGACTTAAAGTGAAATTGACAATCAAGAAGGCTGCAACTTTATGCAAAATAGAAACAAATTTGAATTTACACACTTCATACTCTATATATTAGAAATAAAAGTTGCTAAATTTACATTTTTTGGTGCTCTCAGCTGGCACGTTCTCATGCGAATGAAAGTTCCAACACGAGAAGAAGGTGCTTGTGACCCCATACCGCCTTTGGACCTACCACACTCTTTGCATGCAGTCCACCGTGTCGACCAATCAGATGCATTAGATAAGGTACCGCCTTATTTATTTACATTTGTGCTTAAGAATCAATATTTATGTATGTCATAACATTAGAAATCACTTTCCATTTTTACCATTGTTTAATGAACTCTGTGTTTTTGATTCTTAAACCATTTGATACTTTTTTTGCAGCAAGGGTACCGCACATTCCGTGGAGGATTTTGGAACTACTTTAGCATGGGTAAGTGTTTTAAATCCAGTCATTATCATATTTTGAACTTCTTTAGGGTTCTAATTATTATCTGTTTAATATACTAGGAATGGATGCTCAAGTGTCATACGGGTTTCATACCGAAAGAAAATTAAATCCAGAAAAGTTCAAAAACCAGGCATCTAACCAGGTATTGCTATACTATTTACTCTTGTAAGTTACATATTTACTTTTTTAAGTCATTTACTTATTCCTGTGGCATCACTTTTTAACGAACAGAGCGCATATGCAAAGCTCACATGTTCACAAGGGTGGTTTTGGGCTTCACTTTCTCAACCATCTTCATGGTGAGAATTCAAATCAAACAATTTTTTTTGAATCAGTGGTTATTTTAAGTTTAAGTTATTTCACATTGTGTGCTCTTATGACAGGAATATAGCACAGCTGGCAAATGTTTCAATCATGAAAAAGCCAGGTCTCTGGGAAGCCCTCACCATACCGCCCACGTAAGTTTGATTCTTATTTCATAGTTGCTTCGAATTCATAGTGTTAAAATGTCGTTAAAATTTTCCGTTTAATTGACAGCATCCGGTCAATCATTTGCCTCAACTTGCCTAGCTTTTCTGGTGGACTTAATCCATGGGGCATGCCAAGCAAAAGAAGACTCAGTGCGGTCAGCCTTTGACTTTTTATAAACTTTGACCTTTTTTAGTCTAACTGCTGCAAGTTAAATTTCATATTCATATATTTATAATCAACAGAGAGAATGGACTTTACCATATGTTGATGATGGATTTCTCGAGATTGTCGGATTCCGAAACGCTTGGCACGGTGCTGTTTTGTATGCGCCAGCTGGACATGGGACCCGTCTTGCACAGGTAGCAATTTGATTGTAATTTTGTGATAATATTGCTTTGTGATCCTATTCAACATATATACAAGTTATAACTTTTTGGCTCGTTACATTCTGCAGGCGAGAGGAATTCATTTTGAGTTTCGTAAGGGTGCGACGGATCATACATTTATGAGGATGGATGGAGAGCCATGGAAACAGCCTCTGCCAAAATACGACGACACTGTGACAATAGAGATTTCATGTTCGGGTCAAGTGAGCATGTTAGCAACCGGAAGCTACCCGTCCAAGAGTGTGTATGACCCTAACACCCCTCGCACTCCAAAGGATAACGAGTGTGACAGCGATGAAGAAGAGGCCGTTGTAGACATATCTAAAGATCAACGAAAGTTTGGTGCAGCGTCTAGTTTCCAGTTGCCCGAAGACTTTCACATATCGCAAGTGAGTTAGTTATTGTTTCGGTTATGAAATTTGTTCATTCTTGGGCTCTAAAGTTGATATATATTTGACTATATTTTTAGCTTGATTTGTTCATATGGGACTAGAGTTGTAAATCATTAGTGAAACTTGTAGATTTACAAGTAATGAAAACGACTCGATGGTGTAATGCAGTTTGGATGCCATATCATTGTATTTAGGGGCGTTCACGGTGTGGCTTGGCTGGTTTTGATGAAATTCTATCCGAGTTATAACTATGGTTTCAGAAAATGACAAACCAAAACCAGTCTGGTTGGGTGGGTCGGTTGGACTAGCTGGTTTTAGCAGTTTGATTGTTTGAACCGACATTTGTATTTTTATTTTCAAAATAGTTGGGTTGCATTAAAATGTTTAGAATGAAAAACATACTTAAGGTTAAACTGCCAGTATGGAATTCCAAATTTTCAGTCGGGCGGCTAAACTGCATATCCGAATCACACGAATCTCGAACTAGTAGACTGTTTATGGGAACGGTATTGGTTTCATATAGCACTGACTAATAGGACAATGGCCCGGGAAAAAGAAAAGACGATTGCATACACAACACGTTTTTGCATCCAGTTCACCCGATTAATGGTTACCTTCTAATTTCTATTCATAAACCACAAGAAGAGAAATTAACGATGTGCTTCTATGTTTGTTAGCGTTTTTAAATATCAAGTCATTCATCACAGTCGCTTCAATCAGGTCCGTTACTTTATGTATTTAAGAGACCGTCTCTATTACTGAACCGTCAACCTGAAAACATCAACCATAATAAGCTGGTGCTCAAAAAGTGAAAATAATATTCAAGGATGATAATCAAGACAGAAGTAAATTTGGAGAAAAATATTTTGTATATATGGGTTTATCTAAATCTAAAGCAATTAAAATTATACAAACTAGCTAGCTGATTTAGAATATTTTAATAATTTTTTTTTAATTGTGAGACATAAAAGTGGCATGAGCACATGCTCAAATTCATTATTTTATTATAACTATCGTACCTATCTTTATTTTCTAGAAGAAACAGCCACTGGTTTCAGGTGCTGGGGTCCATTGGAATCTTATTTCTGTTGCATAGCAACACTTTGATATATATTTTAACTTTTATTTTGGAAATAAAAATTGGAATTGTTTTGTGAAAATATATGTTATTTATAGTGTGAAAAAAAAAACCTTAATGCTTTACTTTAGTTTAAAGAACTTTTACGATAGCAAACTGAAAAATAGTGGTTATATTGAAACATAAGGCAAGTGGATAACAAGCTGCGACACTATCTATTTTTAAATTACAAAACCCAATCTCAAAAGAAAAATAAAAAATGACCTATAACTAACTTCAGGCTATTCCAAAAGAGTTTCGAGTCACAAGTTATTTTGACAGTTTAAAGAATGACCTATAACTAACTTCGAGCTATTCCAAAAGAGTTTCACCTTAAAAGTTATTTTGACAACAATTCTACTTATAGCACTAAACACTTTAACAGTTGCGAAACTTGGACTAAGACACCTGGGGGAAGGGGGGCTGACTCAAAATGTATACAAAAAATCACAAACGATGGGGGCCGGACTCAAATTTTCGGCCGAAAACACCTAAATTTACACTACGCATAAAAATTTTTGGGCGAAAACGGGTAAATTTACACTACTATGTGAAAAAATTTTGGGCGAAAACAGGTAAATTTACACTACTACTATGGGGGGAGAGGGGGCGGGGCCTCCCCCGGCCCTAAGGAAGCTTCGCCAATAAACACTTATAATTGACCTTATATATACTCCTTTATTATATCTAATGAAGTTCATAATAACCCCCCCCCCCCCGCCCTAAGGAAGCTTCGCCAATGAACACTTATAATTGACCTTATATACACTCCTTTAGTATATCCAGTGTTTTTAAAACCGGACCGGTTCGGCTGGTCGGACCGGGATTCGGTCACCGACCGGTCCGGTTCGATATATTTCGCTCGCTTCTCAAAAAACCGGCCGGTAAGATCCGGCTCACCGGTCCAACCGTAAAACCGGGCCGGTTCAACCAGTCGGACCAGTGAACCGGACCGGTTCAACCGGTTTATTATGGAATTTTCATATATTTTTTGATTTAACATTTTTTCATAGTTTTTTAATTCGGCCGGTCCGACCTGTTCACCCGATTGAACCGATAATCCGACCGGTTCAGTGTCTGATCAGTTATGAAAACATTGATTATGTCTAATGAAGTTCATAATGTTTTTTTATTTACTATGATTTAATGTAATGTAGAGTGCTTTTCCTTATAATCAAACTCAACTTGTCCAACTAATTTACCATTTAAAAAGTAGTTTTTCTTTATGATATCCTTTATAGTTATGGAATAACATGAGTACAATGAGAATCTTGACATGGTTATCAATTGATTTGAGTAAATAAAATTCTTTATAATTCATTCATCTCTTTTGTAGAATTATACAACGGATCATTTCCGTCACCTCCATCGTCGTCACCACCTCGACTACCATCACCAACATCCATCACTACCACCCGAACCCATTTTAATGCTATTAACCTTTTAAACGACCCATTTGACCCGTAGGTTACTGTTTTGAGACTTAAAAAGTTGAACAGGACTTTTAACACTTCAAAAGTCAATAATAAACCAAAAATATTCTTAAACTTTTGTCCCAAAATAGTACAAAAGGGATTCTAAAAGTGGCTTGTCGCCGAGACTTTCGGGTTTTACAAATTGAATAGGCGTCATTTCAAAGATATTATTTTTTTTGTCATAAGCTATACGAGTATTTTGAGCATTTACTAATATAATTCCTCGGTTTAGTACTAGTACCGTAACGAAACTCACCAGTACCAACGAATCCATGTGCTTTGATCATAAGTTGTATTTATTTTTTAATATGTTGATTTATTATTATTATTATAAGCTACAAGCTATACGCATTTAACTACTGTCTTCAGCGTTGATGAATTATTTAATTCCGTGTTGGTATTGTAACGAACTTAACCATACAAACCATATGCCAGTTAATGCACCACTAAGTAGACACGGATCTTAGCTTGGGCCTCAGCCCACCCAGCCTTTTCAATTAGTAGTGTAATTTTTCTGGAAAATAGTATATATATATATATAGGATTAAGTTCATTTCAGAAGTGTTTCTTATTGCGAGAAGTGCGAGAAGTGATTCTAACCAATCACATAATTTCTTTTTAATTTCTGATTATTTAGGGATTAAGTTCATTTCAGAAGTGTTTATTATTGCGAGAAGTGATTCTAACCAATCACATAATTTTTTTTTTAATTTCTGATTATTTAAATGCTAGGGTACACTAGTAAAATATAAAGTGTTTTATTCTGTAACTCGTACTCATTAATGGTTAGTTAATGATAAGTTACTAACTAATGGTAGTTACGGATTTTCTATTACTACTATTATTATTATTACATAGAAATCAACACAGGTGTGCGTGTGATTTGATCAAACAAAAGGCTGATTTGTATAAGAACAATAATAATAATAATAAAATAGGAAGGCAACGGCTTGATTAATATATTTACATAATGCATACCTTACATTTTTAGGTGTAATAATCCGTAGCACATACAATTTGTAAGTTTTTATGAAAATTGTTTTCACATACACTTTATTTTGTAAAAAAAATAAAAAGAAAGGGAAAAAAAAAACAAAACCTTGTTATTATTATGCATTTGATCTAAAATCATTTTATTCTAAAACATGATTAATTATTATTATTTTTCTATTTGATATTAATGTGAAGTTTTTTTTCCCTCGATTTTAATCAACTAATGTAGTGTAGGTGTTATGTAATGTAGATATAACTACGTAATGTAGTGCAAGCATATTTTCGAATGATGTGTATCTGTGTAGTCATAACTAATGTAGTGTAGGTACACTTTCAAATATTGTGTAGTTATAAATAATGTTGTGTAAACATATCTAATGTAATGTAGGCGAAACTAATATAGTGTATGTACATTTTCAAATGTTGTGTAGACATAGCATATATAGTATAAGCACACTTTCAAATGTTGTGTAGTCATAACAAATATAATGCACACGATTATTAAATTGTATGTCCCTACACAACCAGCACATCCTTACACAACCATACTTATACACAACCAACATGCTTGGAGAACGATTAAATGAAAAATCACTACACAACCAACATATATCTATATAGCTTTTTAACGGCCTACACAATGTTTTTTATCTTTTAATCAATTAATGTAGTATAGGATTATCTTAGTAACGTAGCTACGTAATGTCGTGTAGGGATACTTTCAAATGTTGTGTAGTCAAAACTAATGTAGGGCATATATATCTAATTTAGTGTAGGAACATTTTTAAATGTTGTGTAGTCATAACTAATGTAGTGTAGACATATCTAATATAGTATCGGCAAAACTAATGTCGTGTAGACACACTTTCAAATATTGTGTAGTCATAAATAATGTAGTTTAGATATATCTAATGTGGTGTAGACAAAACTAATGTGGTGTAGACACACTTTCAAATATTGTGTAGTCATAACTAAAACTAATGTTGTGTAGGAATCATTTTGCTTATACAATACAGTGTATGCAAAACAAATGAAATGTAGACTTAACTAAATATATTGTATATAACTACATAAAAAAGGATTAAATCCATGATATACATAATTTTAATGAAAAAAAATAAAATCATATTAACTATCTAATGAGTATTGATTAGTCATAAAGTAACCGCTGAACACATTAAAGTCTGGTTTAACGAGACCTACACCACAATTGACATATATATCCTTTTTAATTAAATATATGTCATAAATATATGTTTTTAATTACGAAATTGCCATTTTCATTATAGACCATTGATTAAAAACAATCATTGGTTCAAATTTATTTCTCGCGCTTCTCGCTATAATATCACTTATCGCATGATCCTTCCCCTATATATATATATATATATATAATCCGGCCCATCCAGATTATTATTCAATATTCTCCGACCTACCCAGATTATTTGTTTAAGATTCATCACCGCCGATACGTGTTTGTTTTAACATATACAACACCCAAATAATAATAATATTTTTAAACTTTAGGCCCAAAGCCCATAATAAAATCGAGTCTAAAATATTAAAAACCAGCAGCGGCTGGCTGGCTGGCTGGCTACCTTGGGCAAGAATTCACCCACACCTTGTTTCAGACATTTGGTCGAACACCATACATGCATATATAACCCACCACCCAAATCACCAATCCAATCAAACCCAATATGAGCAGTGGATCCACGATCAAAGCATGGTTAGTGGTGGCCAGCATAGGTCATATTTATACTCTCTTTAGACTTATTCAAGTTAATGAAATAAACCCCGAATTAAAGGACATAATTAGGGCACAGTTTTAAGATTGGTCGACACGAATAAGAATAAAAATCAGTCAGAAGCATAAGTTGATTGTTGATTTATTGACTTTTTTGTAAGAAGTAATCACTCATTCCAATAAAAACATAACGTGAGTTGTGGATCTGTTGACCGACTCACTTTTTGAACTAATTTGTCTCACTCATGGCTTTAGAAGAAACGGACATGTATATGAATCAATGTATTTCTAATCCTGGTTTCTTAAAGAAAAAAAGACAAAAGGACCTAGTCATAGAGGTTTAAAGCAACAATGTATTTCTACTCCTTTTTGCGATTCAAAAAGGAGTAGCGGCGCAGCTTGTTGCCTGCTTGCCTTCTGTTTCGATGTAATCCAATAAGCTATTTAACTCTTAGTTATTGACCCATGCACGAAACGGTAGAAATATAAAAATCATCAAGTAAATTTATGAGTCAAATTGTCGGGACAATTAGCCAAGAAGAATTAAACTGTGAATAAGCTTTAAAACGGTCAGAATGAAATGTAAAATTCAACTAGATATATAGAGAACGGGGAACAATTAAAAACGAGTTTTATCAAAATATTTTTACTCTCTTTGCCCCATTAATGAAATAATTACGACACAGTTTTAAGATTGCAACATTGTTAAGAACAATAATCAGTCAAAAGAAAAAATGGGTTATTGACTTGTTTTTAGTAAAAAATCATTACTCGTCGATTGATTACAATAAAAAGAACACGTGTTATTGGCTTGTTGTCCGAGATATATCCACGAGATTTTGAACTAATTAGTCGGATCAAGCAGAAATGGACATATATATGAATCGATGAATTTCTAACCTTAGTTACGTAAACGAAAAAAAATTGGACCCTGCACGTAAAAATCTAAAGTAATAAGTTATTTCAATAAAGAGTAGAGGTAACCCCAACTAATTGTGTAATTTGAATAAATGCACACAAACTTAAATATATTAGAAATATCCATCAGAATATTTACCCAATTATTGGGTTGTTGACGAATTCCTAATACTAATTAGTTAGAAAAAAAATTTTTGAGGACCTAGACGTAGAGATCTAAAGCATCGAGTTGTTCCAATAAAGACTAGAGTCGATACTGATTTATTGTGTAAACTCACAAAAAACTCACAATTATATTAGAAATATCATAACCAATTACCCGATTAATGGGTTGTTTATTGACTAATTCCAAATCCTAATTTCATAACAAACATTGTATTAGTTATTCTCTTCATTTAGTAACTTTATTTTAATATAACTTTTTTTCTTTATTATTATTATTATTTTTCCTTCTTTTGTAACTTTTGTCTAAGTATCTATATTTTTATTTTATTTTTGCTTGTCTCATTTTATAATTAAATTTAGTATTTTAATAAAGGCAATATATTTAAAAAAAACATTAAAGAATAATTAGTAAATGATTAAAAAATAATGATGTTCATGTGAAAGAAACCATTACACATTTTTTCGGAAAAAGTTAGTAAGGGCTCGATCACATACATGTTAGTGACATGATAGCAGTGTCATTCTCGAGAAAATATTAAAATTTCGAGGTTTGGACGAGTAAAAAACGACTTCTGTAATCACGATTTTAATCACATGATAGTCAATTTGACAATTTTATCAATTGGGCTGATTTTCCAAAACTTAATACTGATGAAAGCAAAAAAAAATATTTATAATAATAAAATTTTATAATGACCCTTATAAAACACAAAAAAGTGACTATTAAGTAGGGATGACAATGAGTCGGGTTTAGGTATTCTCAAACCCATACCCGGTTGTTAAAGCACGTCTCAAACCCGTCGGGTTTTAATCGGGTAATTACCTGTCGGGTTTCGGGTTTTCTACAAGGTTTTGATAAAATACTCGTCAGGTATACGTTATACCCGGCTTAAAATCCATCAGGTTTCTACCGAGCTTTGACAAAATATAACTAATCGATTACAAAGATGGTTACCATAAAGATAAAATATCTCAAATAATTGACATAAACAAGTTTCGACAAATAATATATTTGTAATATAGCATATAAATAATATAATAAGCTATATTGGGTACATCATGTATATAATCGGGAAAATGGGTTTATATTATCAGGTAATCGGGTATATTATAAATCTCAAACCCGTCCCAAACCCGTGAAAAATTTCAAAACTAATCTCAAACCCGTCCCAAACCTAATGGGTCGGGTAATGCCCACCCCATTTATGTCAGGTTTCGAATTTCTCATCGAATTCGAGTTTCATTGCCATCCCTACTATTAAGTTTGTAACACCATGATAGGGACCTTGATGTAAAAACATGCATTGTACTACACGTTTCCAGTAAGCCGTTAAAACACAACTAAAAAACCATGGTCACAAAATCCCATGGTTTCCTTAAACAACCCGACAAGACCCTTGTTTTTTATTCCATATGCCGACCCTTACCTCTTCATCTCCTATAAATAACTTCACCTTTAAATGTTTCATCCACAACCAACATAGCATAATAATAATAACCAAATATCACAACTTAATATCAACAAAGGGCTTTCACAATGTGCGGTGACGGTAACCACGGCGGGTGCGTGTACGAGGCCGCTTTTAACGCCGTTCAGAAGCGAACTCAGCTAGCGAAAGGCGGACATGGTACCGGACGAATTAACGGCGAGACGAAAAAACCGGAGAAGAGGGACCAGAAGAGAATTAGGGAGTTAGAGAAGACTGAAAATGTACTTCACTTGATTTTGTGGGGGCCTAAGTGATAATAATATTTGTTATGTTACTTATATGCTTTGGTTATAGTTTATGTCTTGTCTAATATAAAATTAAGTTACATACATATTGTTTTCTTTATTTATTTAATTTTAATTCAGTAACCGATGGCTTTAACCGAATATATGAATGGAAAAGTATTGATGTTTTAAGCGTGAAAAGAGGAATATATTGGTTAAAGTCATGGTTAAGTTTTAAAACAACCAAGCATTTATACCTCCGGTTTCTTTATAGGCTGAAGCTTCTTTATAGGCTGAAGCTAAGACGAATTATGAAGAGTAATGTTATAATTTTAAGATATATGAATTTTATTTTGAAGCAACTTTATTTTTGTATAAAAAAGGAGACAGACTGTCCAAGTAACACAAAATTTACTAGAGCGACTATAGAACCAAAAAAAGAAAGAGGAACAACAATATCATCGAAAAGTCGATCGTCAATTTCCTTCGATTGGAAGACAATATCATTTCTCATCTTCTAAGTAATAAAAATAATCAACCCCACTAGATTTTTTTTAGATGACATCAAATGAGCCTAGTCGAGCGAGTCATAAAAGAGGAAGGGGTCCGATTCAACGGCAATACGATACCCAACCAAGCAAAAATTTTGCTTCATATCCCAAGGATCGAAGGGCACTTACCAAATATGTGATTACCCTACTCAGGCCATAGATTACACACCGGACACAAAACCAAATTAATTTGCTATTTGAAGTGAAAACAAATTATAGAATTAGTGGTCATTATTAAAAAAGGTTGGTAAAATGAGGTCTCTCTACTCTCTAGTCTCTTCTAGTCAATATTAAAAAAGGTTGGTAAAATGATAGATATTTTTATTTATTATTGATTGCATTTGTATCAATGATGACACTAGTGTTGTTTTTATTTTTACCTCGTCTTCTTTCACTGTCCATTGTATAATTTTTGTAGTATTTTATATATAGTTTAACCAAGTTAACACATAGCGGGGATAGCTCAGTTGGGAGAGCGTCAGACTGAAGATCTGAAGGTCACGTGTTCGATCCACGTTCACCGCAATCAAGAATTTTTTTTTATTTATTTTTATTATTATGAATAACTAGTATAACAACACAACATTGTGGTAAGGGAAATGACTTGTGGTATAGACCATAACAAGTGAAGTAATCCGGACCCTTTTCCAGCTCACACATAGGCGGGTTCGGTTGAACCTAGAGGTGCACAAATCGGGTTTTTTAAATACCCGGGTTCGGGTATGACCGGGTATTGAAAAATCGGGTATTGGTAATACCGGGGTCGGGTTCGGAAATTGTCTCTAAAAACCATACCCTATGCATCGGGTTCGGGTCGGGTATTGAACTGGGTTTTTGAATGCCCTATTTTTGGGGTTTTTTTTGGGGTTTTCTCCGGGGTTTTTTCGGGTATAGATTGGATTTTTTTAAGGGGTTACAATTTTTAGGGGGATTTTCGGGTATTGGAAAAACCCGGTTCCGGGTATGGAACCGGTTCCGGTTTTTGGGTATTACCGGGTATAAATCTGGCCCGGTTCCAGGTACGGGATTTGGTACTAAAATGAATACCCTATCCGTACCCTACGGTTAGGGTCCGGTACGGGTTCAGGTATTAAAAACCCGGGTATAAAAAAACCGATTCCGGATATTTTTCGGGTCTGGTTCCGGGTTCGGGTTTTTTGTGCACCTCTAGTTGAACCTGCACAAATCTCTTTTTAGTGTTATTTGTTCATGTATTTTGGCATCGCATCCGTAGAAATTTCAACATTGAACCCTTAGAAAACCCAAACTTAAGTGATAGATAATTAAGGCCGGCTACGAGGCAGCGCCAGGTGGTCGACTGACCCCGGCCCGACACCCCGGTAAGCCCGAATTAAAAAAAAAAGCATATGCGTTCTTAATGTTTAAACCCAATTACTCAACTAATTTAAGGCTCAAATTTATTTTCGCATTTAAATTTCACGTTTCTTGAAGACGGCCCTGTAGCCAATTGGCCATCCGTTCATCGAAATGTTCCGAACCCGTAGGAAAACTTTTTTGGCTACGCCACTGTAACTTTCTTGGCTACGCCACTGTTTGCACAAGTGTAAATAGAAACTCGCGAACCTAAGATATGAAATGACAAAAATACCCTCTTTGTAACTCAATACCGCCAAAAAGCCCGACCCGTTTAACTCTTAAGTCCTAACTAAATATATTATTCATCAAGAACATGTAAACAACCAAACATTCATATATGACCAGTCGAACAACATAATATGAACTATTAACAATATCACAGATTTGTAAAACACGTAAAAATTTGCGAAAAATAAACTGAAAAGTACACAAAAGTTATTGGTTTGTTCGGGTTCGGACATTCAGGATTTTGAGCCAAACGGGCTTAAGTACTACTGCTAACTACGGTTACTGGCTAAACCGCATACGAAGTCATTTAGTTAAGGCGAAAAACAGATGACCGTATGCGTAAACAATCAGAAAATAACCTTAAAAATCCCAAACACCTTCTAAAATATAAAAGGCAACATGTTTTTACTATGTGACACATGTCCAACTTAGGTTTCCCATAACTTTAAAAAAACAAACATGATATAAGTCTCTTCCATATAATACAAAACTTTTGACAACAAAACAACAAATCGCACACGCTCCAGACCCTACTCTTATACACAGAACGGGCCCGCACCAACCGACCGGTTCGTTACTCTAAACCCGCACACTACGAGCTGTAGCCACGTGCAAACAATCCACCCCTCGACCAATGCCACAAAAATGTTCCCTGTTACAACCCGCCAACGTTCAACGAATCTTGAAAATTATACATAGGGGTAAATACGTAATTTCACACTACTCTCTCTTTTCCTCTCTTACTTAACTTCCCCCACCATGTCCGGCCCCGCCTATCACCACCACCGCCGCCGCCAGTTTCAGCATGTACAAGCGTCGTTTTGGCCTCTCGTAACCGATGCTTGTACTCTTTTTTCCATATCTCGAATTTCTTTTTTAAACTTTTAAATTCTTCTATCTGTTTTGAAGAAGGCGGGCGTCCGGGATTCACGTTGACAACAGATTTAACGTCGTTATCAAAGCTTTGTTTTCTTTGCTCGAATTCTCTAGATAAGTTATCGACCGCGTTGGAAGGCACACCGTTGGTTTTATGTCCCAATCTGAGAGGTGTCATTTGTACAGGAGCTGGGATTCCTGATATGTTATCTTCGGAATCATAATAATTGGGTGACACTGACCCGTCTGGTCGTCCGGTTGGACCATCCGATATGCCTGAACCGAGAAGAGTCTTCTTGGCTGCAGCAAGACTCATCTGCACAAAAATGTAATATAAGTTATTATTTGATAAAACTTTTATAAAGTTTAAAAATTAAAACTTTATGAAATTAATTAGTAAACCAACCAAAAAGATCATTTTTTGCATAAAAAGGTAAGATTTTTAATTGATTTGGAGTAAAATCTTTTAGAAGTAAAAAATAGTGTTAATTCACCTGATGAATCTTTTGAAATTTCATAGTAAAAAGCCACCAAAAAGAACGTTTTTTTGCAGAAAAAGGAGCGATTTTTAATTAATTTGGAGTAAAATCTTTTCAAAAGTATAAAATAGTCAAAGTTGATTACAGAAATAGTCCAAGTGTTCGTAAAAAATAACGCCTATGACGTCTAGCTTTAAAAAGTTGCATGTTTGAGATCTGTAGTTGATATTATGTATCATCTTCCGGTCTAACGCTAACTTTGCCAAAAATGGTCTTAATTTTTTGAAATGACAGTTTTACCCTTTTAGCAAATCACATGAACCGTTTATGTAAGACTTACACGAGGTGCTTAGCGTGAAAGTAATATAAAGAAATGAAGTAAAACTCACTTGTAAAGACGCCATCTGGCTGTGCCACATCTCCTCTACCGCCTTCGTTTTATTTTCGTATTCCGACAACCGTGTTTCAAATTCTCGTACTTGTTCCCGTAAAGCCGTGTTTTCAAGATCTCTTTCTCTCAACAATGATTCCGCCTTCGCTACTCGTTTCTTCAACTCTTCCACACTTTCTTGTGAAGAATCCTACAAAAAAAAATTATATATATATATATATATATATATATATATATCCGAAATTAATAACCATAAACCAAATTTGCATGTTTTTCTTAAAAAAAAGGTTTAACGAAACATGAATACCTTCGACTCGGAGTTTTTACTTTGAGACTTTTGCTTGTTTCTTGAATTATTAATAGCTGATTTTTTCCATCTTTGTATGTGTTTAAAATACTTTCGAGCCAACCACCCACGAACCACTGTTGAAAGTTACGACAAAGGGTCAAAAAAAGTCAACTGGAACCGTTTTAACTGAAAAAGGATAAAGCTTCACATAACATGTACCTGATTGTATATGTACAATTATCGGCAAATGCTGATCATATGAACTTAATGCAGCCCACTGATTCTGTTTCTTTGAAGCATTATACTCCCTTCTTGCATTTTCACCACGAATGACTGCAACAAAACAAATTCATATAACTCGAAACGAAATCAACCGTTTTTTGCAGTTAAACTGATCAAATGAATATATTCAACTTTTTAACTGTTTAAAACCTCCTAAAGTGTTTTATAAAAGCATCGGTCCATTAAATTACTAAATAGTTTTTTGTAGTTATGTTTAATAGAATACTAATAATAATAATAATATATGAAACTCATAAAAACAAATAAATAGGAATAAATCCATAATTTCGTATATAGCCTTATAAAAGTTCAAATTCTCAATAATTTCATATTTAATTGATAACAAGTCAAACATTTCGAATTTGCCTAAAATAGATTCAAGTGTTTAAACCTCCTAAATTGTTCAATGTAAATACATTAGACCATCATTTCACTAAATAGTTTTTGTGATTATGTTTGACAGAACAATTATAATATATGAAATTCAAAAACATAGATGGTTGCTTATAAAATAAACCAAAATTATAACTTTTTTAAAAATCATTCACACTTTTCAAGAAAATAATAACCATAAGATTGTATGAAATAGAACAGGATAAAAATTGTATCATTTATATAATTATATCTATACCTCTTGTTCAAGCTTGCAAAGATGCTGAATGAAGTGGTGTTGCAATCGCTCATTAGCATAGTTTATAAACAACTGCGAAAAGCTATTTTTCTGAGAAAAGAAAAGAAAAACTTTAATATTACAAGATACGATTGTAGCAAGATAACTGTTAATAATTATAATTAAAATACAAAGGTGTACCGGAAATGACTCAAATCCATAAATATCTATAATGCTTATTGTGTGTCGAGCATATTGTTTGTCTCCTTTGAGTGATGTATTAATTTCTTCCACGAGCCAATTAAACAAGCTCTCGTAAATAAACTTTGCCAATGCGTCTCTTTTAACAGTTGCCTAAACAATAAGAAAAACAAGCTTTTAAATTTACTATTAATTATTTATATCTAAAAATGTGATCTTGATGTACCTGTTGTAATGTCAACCGTGTGGTCGTATCGTGGATTTTGTTGGTGGATAAGAGCTCTACGAGGTCATCCGTCTTGCAGCACATTAACCTTGCAGCGGTTCGACTGGCTTCAAATACACAAAAGACAAAAAAAAGGTGGAAAGAAAATTAACAAAATGATAATGAGAAACACCATCTAAATCAAATTTCAAAGTAACAACATTTTAAAAAAAATGGTGTTAAAACGAAAAATTGGTGAAACTTTGAAGGTTAAAACAATATTAATCCAAAAAAAAAATAACCAGACCAACACGCAAGTGATAAAGGTTTCCGGTTATATACTTGAAAAATAATTGGATACGCACATCGGCATTACAAATATTTCCGTTTACTTTTTATTTTTACAAACACAATAAATTGTAAAAGACTGCAACCAAAATAGTACCAAGCACTCAAACCGCTATTGCGAAATGTTTATTTCTACCAAATAACAAAAAATAGTGCTTTTTAAATTGGTTGAAATGTAAGAATCAAATTTAATGCAGTTAGTACATAGCAAATTATCCAAAACTAATTATTTGACCCCTAGTTCCATAAACAATTAAAAAATCTACACCGATTAAAGAATTTTGTTTACTTTCATCAGCGACAGGCACAACATGTTCTTCTTTATCAATTACTCCAAACGAAATATTCCCGAGCCATAAAATTGCAGCAACCATATCAAATACATTTTCTTGAACCTCGTGAGGAATCCCAAATGTATCAAAGGCATCCTGCTTAAACAATATATCATGCATTTTTCTTTAAAATTTAATAAAGGTTAAACTGTTAAAATTACCACTAGTGTTATAAAGTTGTTAGCATCATCGACACCGTTGATTTTCAAACACCCACTCTGATTGAGAAACTTGTACTCGCTCGCCATTTTTAAACTCAACATATCTGTTGTTGGTGCATAATGTCAGTAGTTCTTGGCATACTCCACTGTAAGTCCCCCCGGGGCGTCGCCGATCGATACGAGATCCGCACGAGGTCTAGGAGTGCGGAATCCTCCTAGACTCGTTTATTGGTGTAAAGATGAAGAACACAAACACGTACACGAACAAATACAAGAACGGGATAATCAAATCTGCAGATTCTTATATAATAATCAAAACACGTTACATACCGTAACCAAACAGAAAACACGACTGACCCGAGGTGAGCTCTACCTCGGGTCGTCTCACACGACTCTCCTTGTCTCTTACTCTCTCTAAACAAACAAACTGCTCAAAACACACACTAATTTCTGGATTACTAAACCTAAACAAGACACGCGTATATATATATATAAAACATTCTCGGGCCTGGGCTTCAGTAGGCGAAGTTGTTATAACTTCGCCATAGGCGAAGTTGTTCGCCTACGGCGAAGTTGTTCCAACTTCGTACTTCGTTTCCGCTGATCAGAATTGCATAGCGACGGTCACAAAATGCACCAACAGTCTCCCCTTTGACCGTTGCTCTCAATTCTAACAAACACAAAAGATCATATGTTACACGACATGCACCAACAGTCCCCCTCTTAACTGATAATCTTCTGTTTGCAGTCAACCAGCCGTGTCTGAATCTGTCATGTAGCTTCACAAATCTACCAATCACCCAGCGTCTTCCATATCAGATCTTCCCTTCAGTGTAAGCTTCTCCGACTATAACGATTGAGGTCTTTGAAATGCATGCATCCTCGTGCCAATAGATCATCTCAACCAATCACGTGAGTCCATCTGACTTCACCAACACGTGAAGTTGGGCTTCCTCCACAACTTCACCAACTCGTCGGCATACGATAAGGTTTAATCTTCAACTACTCAACATCAAGTGATCAATTTCATCACAAAACCACCTTGACAGAATCTAACACATGACCATTAATTAATCCGAAGCATCTTCAATCACCAGGGATAACGATCAAGAACATAAACACTTTAGTTCCCGATTAAATCCAACTTGTTCCAGAATTTTCACTCTAATAAATAAGCATCACGTTTCAGGATCCAATTCTCGAACGCCTTGAAAATAACATAAATAATATGCTCTGACCGCAATCCAGTAATGACAAAAACCTTCAGTTCAATTTGACTTTCTTCAGTTGGTCAACCTCGAACAACAACAATTTCATTGCCCACAAACACCCAAATATGTGTCAATATCCAGTTTCAATCAATATCACATTCACAAACTCAACTCCATATCCAGAGTTGACACGTATTTGTTCACACGTAAGACCCAGAGATAACAAGTTTCACTCGTTGACGGAACAACATCTCCGGTCTCACAATAATCGTGTACACCTGGCCATACAGACGAAAACTCCAAAACACTTTTTTTTTTTTTTCTCGTTAACTTCGCCTGTTCATAACATCGCCTGACCGAT
Organism: Bidens hawaiensis; assembly: GCF_021521415.1. Taxonomy (NCBI): domain Eukaryota; kingdom Viridiplantae; phylum Streptophyta; class Magnoliopsida; order Asterales; family Asteraceae; genus Bidens; species Bidens hawaiensis. The sequence continues at coordinate 362,558 of NW_027493060.1, read as the reverse complement.
AAGCGAACTTGTGAGGTAGGCGAAGTTGTGGATAACTTCGCTTAACCTTATATCTTCGCCTAAACCCTAAAATTTAAGCGACAACTTCGCCTGAACCCCATAACTTCGCCTGCGGCGCTGATCGGCCAGAAACGATCAGAAATGTGCCAGAAACACCAAAACGCAGATCTCGAACCATAGCATAAGAGCCTAAGGCTCTGATACTCCACTGTAAGTCCCCCCGGGGCGTCGCCGATCGATACGAGATCCGCACGAGGTCTAGGAGTGCGGAATCCTCCTAGACTCGTTTATTGGTGTAAAGATGAAGAACACAAACACGTACACGAACAAATACAAGAACGGGATAATCAAATCTGCAGATTCTTATATAATAATCAAAACACGTTACATACCGTAACCAAACAGAAAACACGACTGACCCGAGGTGAGCTCTACCTCGGGTCGTCTCACACGACTCTCCTTGTCTCTTACTCTCTCTAAACAAACAAACTGCTCAAAACACACACTAATTTCTGGATTACTAAACCTAAACAAGACACGCGTATATATATATATAAAACATTCTCGGGCCTGGGCTTCAGTAGGCGAAGTTGTTATAACTTCGCCATAGGCGAAGTTGTTCGCCTACGGCGAAGTTGTTCCAACTTCGTACTTCGTTTCCGCTGATCAGAATTGCATAGCGACGGTCACAAAATGCACCAACAGTCTCCCCTTTGACCGTTGCTCTCAATTCTAACAAACACAAAAGATCATATGTTACACGACATGCACCAACAGTCCCCCTCTTAACTGATAATCTTCTGTTTGCAGTCAACCAGCCGTGTCTGAATCTGTCATGTAGCTTCACAAATCTACCAATCACCCAGCGTCTTCCATATCAGATCTTCCCTTCAGTGTAAGCTTCTCCGACTATAACGATTGAGGTCTTTGAAATGCATGCATCCTCGTGCCAATAGATCATCTCAACCAATCACGTGAGTCCATCTGACTTCACCAACACGTGAAGTTGGGCTTCCTCCACAACTTCACCAACTCGTCGGCATACGATAAGGTTTAATCTTCAACTACTCAACATCAAGTGATCAATTTCATCACAAAACCACCTTGACAGAATCTAACACATGACCATTAATTAATCCGAAGCATCTTCAATCACCAGGGATAACGATCAAGAACATAAACACTTTAGTTCCCGATTAAATCCAACTTGTTCCAGAATTTTCACTCTAATAAATAAGCATCACGTTTCAGGATCCAATTCTCGAACGCCTTGAAAATAACATAAATAATATGCTCTGACCGCAATCCAGTAATGACAAAAACCTTCAGTTCAATTTGACTTTCTTCAGTTGGTCAACCTCGAACAACAACAATTTCATTGCCCACAAACACCCAAATATGTGTCAATATCCAGTTTCAATCAATATCACATTCACAAACTCAACTCCATATCCAGAGTTGACACGTATTTGTTCACACGTAAGACCCAGAGATAACAAGTTTCACTCGTTGACGGAACAACATCTCCGGTCTCACAATAATCGTGTACACCTGGCCATACAGACGAAAACTCCAAAACACTTTTTTTTTTTTTTTCTCGTTAACTTCGCCTGTTCATAACATCGCCTGACCGATAAGCGAACTTGTGAGGTAGGCGAAGTTGTGGATAACTTCGCTTAACCTTATATCTTCGCCTAAACCCTAAAATTTAAGCGACAACTTCGCCTGAACCCCATAACTTCGCCTGCGGCGCTGATCGGCCAGAAACGATCAGAAATGTGCCAGAAACACCAAAACGCAGATCTCGAACCATAGCATAAGAGCCTAAGGCTCTGATACTCCACTGTAAGTCCCCCCGGGGCGTCGCCGATCGATACGAGATCCGCACGAGGTCTAGGAGTGCGGAATCCTCCTAGACTCGTTTATTGGTGTAAAGATGAAGAACACAAACACGTACACGAACAAATACAAGAACGGGATAATCAAATCTGCAGATTCTTATATAATAATCAAAACACGTTACATACCGTAACCAAACAGAAAACACGACTGACCCGAGGTGAGCTCTACCTCGGGTCGTCTCACACGACTCTCCTTGTCTCTTACTCTCTCTAAACAAACAAACTGCTCAAAACACACACTAATTTCTGGATTACTAAACCTAAACAAGACACGCGTATATATATATATAAAACATTCTCGGGCCTGGGCTTCAGTAGGCGAAGTTGTTATAACTTCGCCATAGGCGAAGTTGTTCGCCTACGGCGAAGTTGTTCCAACTTCGTACTTCGTTTCCGCTGATCAGAATTGCATAGCGACGGTCACAAAATGCACCAACAGTCTCCCCTTTGACCGTTGCTCTCAATTCTAACAAACACAAAAGATCATATGTTACACGACATGCACCAACAGTCCCCCTCTTAACTGATAATCTTCTGTTTGCAGTCAACCAGCCGTGTCTGAATCTGTCATGTAGCTTCACAAATCTACCAATCACCCAGCGTCTTCCATATCAGATCTTCCCTTCAGTGTAAGCTTCTCCGACTATAACGATTGAGGTCTTTGAAATGCATGCATCCTCGTGCCAATAGATCATCTCAACCAATCACGTGAGTCCATCTGACTTCACCAACACGTGAAGTTGGGCTTCCTCCACAACTTCACCAACTCGTCGGCATACGATAAGGTTTAATCTTCAACTACTCAACATCAAGTGATCAATTTCATCACAAAACCACCTTGACAGAATCTAACACATGACCATTAATTAATCCGAAGCATCTTCAATCACCAGGGATAACGATCAAGAACATAAACACTTTAGTTCCCGATTAAATCCAACTTGTTCCAGAATTTTCACTCTAATAAATAAGCATCACGTTTCAGGATCCAATTCTCGAACGCCTTGAAAATAACATAAATAATATGCTCTGACCGCAATCCAGTAATGACAAAAACCTTCAGTTCAATTTGACTTTCTTCAGTTGGTCAACCTCGAACAACAACAATTTCATTGCCCACAAACACCCAAATATGTGTCAATATCCAGTTTCAATCAATATCACATTCACAAACTCAACTCCATATCCAGAGTTGACACGTATTTGTTCACACGTAAGACCCAGAGATAACAAGTTTCACTCGTTGACGGAACAACATCTCCGGTCTCACAATAATCGTGTACACCTGGCCATACAGACGAAAACTCCAAAACACTTTTTTTTTTTTCTCGTTAACTTCGCCTGTTCATAACATCGCCTGACCGATAAGCGAACTTGTGAGGTAGGCGAAGTTGTGGATAACTTCGCTTAACCTTATATCTTCGCCTAAACCCTAAAATTTAAGCGACAACTTCGCCTGAACCCCATAACTTCGCCTGCGGCGCTGATCGGCCAGAAACGATCAGAAATGTGCCAGAAACACCAAAACGCAGATCTCGAACCATAGCATAAGAGCCTAAGGCTCTGATACTCCACTGTAAGTCCCCCCGGGGCGTCGCCGATCGATACGAGATCCGCACGAGGTCTAGGAGTGCGGAATCCTCCTAGACTCGTTTATTGGTGTAAAGATGAAGAACACAAACACGTACACGAACAAATACAAGAACGGGATAATCAAATCTGCAGATTCTTATATAATAATCAAAACACGTTACATACCGTAACCAAACAGAAAACACGACTGACCCGAGGTGAGCTCTACCTCGGGTCGTCTCACACGACTCTCCTTGTCTCTTACTCTCTCTAAACAAACAAACTGCTCAAAACACACACTAATTTCTGGATTACTAAACCTAAACAAGACACACGTATATATATATAAAACATTCTCGGGCCTGGGCTTCAGTAGGCGAAGTTGTTATAACTTCGCCTATGGCGAAGTTATTCTAACTTCGCATATGGCAGAAGTTGTAGGCGAAGTTGTTTTAACTTCGTACTTCGTTTCCGCTGATCAGAATTGCATAGCGACGGTCACAAAATGCACCAACAGTATATTGTAGGTTCCCTGGATGGATATGCACGGGATATCTCGATATACACAGGTGCGGAATCCCTGCGTAGGTTGTTACGAGCGTAGAACACGAATCAAACAAACACACGATACGAATAAACGAACACACGTTATATTATAACCGAAACACGTGATATAATCACTGAATACAGACTCAATACTCTCTGGAAAGTCTGAAGTGCTAGAAGCAAGCCTGAACTGCGTCCTAGGCATACTCCACTGTTTGGGTATTTAATCAACCCGGAGTATGTTCCTGCTAATGGGGACGAGTTTAGAGATCCTCAAACACAACAGGCGGGAGCACCTCAAGCTGTACCTGCTGCGCCTGTTGTGTCAGCTGAAGAAGAGGTAGACCTTGACGCTGCTTTTGGCGGCCAAGGATTTTTTGACATGGACCGAGTTGGTCTTCAAGAAAATATACAGGTCTCGGTTCCACAGAGTACGGGAGTAAATGTTACTAGAGCAGCTACGACGGTGGATGACTTAGATTTTGATGATGTAATGGATGAGGCAAGACGTATGATGGTGACTCAAGAGAGGACGTATGGGAAGAGAAAGAGAACAGATGACGACAGTGAGTCAGAAGAAGAAGAAGACATTCATAAGTTGATCAGACGTTCAAGAAGGGACATGACAGGTGCAGGTAGGGGAGCTGGTGAGAGCTCTAGAGTCATACGTTTCGCTTGTCACCATCATATGCATGTTGGCATATTGCACATCAAAATGCTTTTAAGAAGACCAAACACAAGTGACCCCAACGATTACTAGAGGTGACACTCGATATTCGATAATTATGCTTGAGGTAGTTGCATTAATACACCTTTGTAAACGAGACATGTTACACATCCATATTCAAAGTAGTATATTTGTGTGTACTATGGCGTCTTTCAAGCTTATCAGCTCAATGTGAATATGTACAAGGCTTGACAAGAGGTTAGAGCATGAATGCAATAAAAAGATACGTGTATACATACATTTTAATGCATAACTTGATTGTAGAGATGATCAGATGAAGGACTCGTCATAAGAAGTTGGTTTGACGGGTTGTTTGATAATCCTGTTAATCAATAACTTAAAGCTGATCTTGTAGGACATATTAGGAACTTTCAAAATAAATAATCACATATATGAATGCTTAATTTATCGTCACAATTATGCAATGTTTAATTTACTGCAATACATGAAGAAAGTAAACACATGATGCCACTATACGAATATGCAAGTTTTTCGAGTATTTTGAATTTAAATGAAAATGCTCTTAATATTCAAAATTTAATATAACTTGATATAGACATATTTAAAAACTAATGCATTTCTCAATTTATATGGGGCCATTTGTGTACTACTTATTTATTCTTTTAACGTTTATGACTTTATGCCTTTGTCACATAGTGCACATCTCTATTTCCCTTCCATTTGTCGATAATATTTTCTTTAAAAAAAATTTGTTAAAAATATGTTTTTATTATTGAATGTATATGTACCTTAAACCGGACAAAGCCATTCATATTCTTATATATTTATAACTTTTATATTTTTATTTGATGTATTTCAAGTTTTATACCTTTATTTTATGTATTTATGCCCGTTTCATTTTCATGTATTTTTAAGCAACAAGTTCGTTGGCTCATATTGTTAACTTTAAAATTCTAGTCGAAGTTTGGTTTTGGTTATTAACTGATCTATTAGTCGAACATAACCAAACCGAAAACCAGCATACCAACCAAAATGGCATAACCAGTTTCGATTATAGGTTTTTCAAAAACAAATTATCAGTTATCATTCATTGGTTATGTATAAAAACCAAATGTAACTGAACCGAAGTTTGGTCACCGATCCCACCATGGAATTGTTGTCTCAGCAGTAACATACAATAATATTTTAATTTTAGATCTTGTAACCAAACACCCTCTTTATTTTATTTGAGTTATTTTTAAATAGGTGACTGCATACACACATAATTTGATGGTTACAAAAGAAGCAACATTCATTTACATGGCATTGGCATGTGGTAAAAATCATGATCCACAAGAAAATGGGAAAAGAATTGCACACCACAAACTCGTCATTCCCTTTTATAAGTCCACCATGTGGAACTGCCAATGAAGCATGATCACAAGGGCAATAAGGTAATTTCAACTTCCATCATTACATTAGGACAAATTAAACACACATAATCTAACACTTAAATTGCATAATATAAACGAACACGAGACACAAGGATTTACGTGGTTTGGTCTAAAGATAAATTACATCCATGATTTACAATCTGGAATTTGTTATTGTTTTATGCTCTCAACACTTCTGGTAAGAGATTACAAATTTACAAGTATAAGAATTATGATATCTAGATACCAGTTTATGGTTTTTAGTTTAAAGAGCAGGAAAACATAAAAATGCCCCTATCTTCAATATTCATTAAACCCAAAACAAGTCTTCAACTAACCGGACCAAACCAAGCCGCCAAGTATCCACAAACCCAACATCAACACCATCATCTATCTGCCGTCTACACCTAACACCACCACTAACGCCAAAGTTATCAGCGCGGCTAACACCACAACGCTCAATGATCGTGTTTAACTCTAAACTAACTTATGATAAACCAAAGAAACTAAAATATACCTAACTCAAAATAAAATTTGTGGATTAAGGTTTTTAAACACCTACTAATGATATATCTATTTAAAATTATTAATATATTTTAGAACGACTTTTTTTACGTCAACATCTTTTTGTCTACCACGAGACTTGAATCCTCACTACTTTCTGGATAGCACCTTTATTCTACACATTTATAGTTTTTCAGTAGACAAATAATAATGAAAACCGTTTAATAGACGTTGACAGTCAACAATGCTTAAAAAATCAAAATCGATACTTTTATGAAAAATGTTATCTGTTTTAACTAATCAGTGATTCATGTTTGAATAAGCACAAATAGTTTAATTATAAACTGATTATAAGAGATATTTTATTCAATAAACGAGTAATAAACCTTTACCTAATGCATTAATCATTATGGGGTCAACCCATCAAGCATTCAAGCCCACTCAACATAGCCATTAGCCACATACTCATATGGGGTCACTATTTGGGCCTAAATGGATGAGGTTAGGTTCCTAAACGTGCATTCTTGACTTGAAATATAAATGAAAGCAAGTATTAGAAACAAGACTAAAAAGATGGTTCTGGTTGGAACCATTAACCACACAAAACCAGCATTTTGGTTGTTTATTTTTGTTTGATAACTTTTTGTTGAAAAGTGCAAGCCTTTATTTGACATTTTGTTTTGGTGTTACATGTTTTTATACAATTAGACTGGTCATCACACTGGTTAGACACTTAGACCGGTCAACCTTGTTGGAATCGTTGAAAAGCAGATATTTTGGGTGTTCAAATTCAAATATTTGAAGTTTCGGATGTCTGAAAATTCTAGACAGTAAATTTTAATATTTGAATCTATATCCGTAATTTTGGATATTAGAATTGTGAAAATAAAACTTCTTTAATAATTTAAAAAAACATTATGAAAAACTTATGTCGGATAACAAAAATATTCAAACACTATCCGAAGTATTCAAAATTTATAACTAATATATATTATTTAATAATTGGTAAACAAATATTTTGGATATCCGAAATACTTGAAAATTTCTAAAATGCTTATCTGAATTCAAATTTCATATATCCCGGGTTTGAAATTTCATATACTTTAGATTCGGTTTTGGATTCAGCTTCTCTCTCTCTCTTTATTTATTCATTTTGCAATAGATGTTCATATTACATTAGATTGAACTATTGCGAACAAATATTTATCTGGAAATTTGGTTTTTGAGAAAGCTATAAACCAAACCATCAACCTCAGGTTAAGTACAATTATATCGATTATTATGGTTACAGGTAAGTTATCTCACTTTAATGCACTCTTAGAATTTGATTAGAATGTGTAAAAAATAATTAAAACCAATAATAATCACAATTGTTTTAGGGCATGTGATCCGTATAGCATCAATGACCAAATGAAAATCTATAATTTATCTATAATAACCTTTAATAAAGTAACACAAACAATTGCCACTTGTCACTCTACTTCACCCTCACCTCTTTCACCCGCTTTTCATTATACGGAGCCCGAATAAGATTTCTGTATGGGTTGCCATTTGTCACTCCCTCCTTCAACCTCAACTCTTTAACATGTTTTTTATAATATGGAGCCCGAATAAGATTTCTGCACAAGTTATATAACCTGTTTAACTTATTATAGACCATATTTATATGTTATAATCTAGAAATACCCTCAATCTACAAGCCCACACACAACATTCATCAATCCCATGTTGCCTCTTGATGACATTCGCATCATAAGTTTCTATCTCAAACCCTAATTGCCTACAAATCCTCCTCGACCGGTTCACTTTTCTGCAAAAAAATTTTGATTTCATACTTTGTCTCCATTATTCTTCGACCATGATAAATAATGTAGTATATTGTATTTTGAATATATGCGAGTAATTTAGACCAAATTTATAAATGCCAGTTATGTTTTTTAAAAGTTACAAGTGCAGACGTATTAAAGATTTTTAACTTTTGATGAACACGGTAAACTCACAAGTACAACATCAAATGTTGTATACAAAGAATTGTTTACTTATTTGTGACTTGTTAGTGTAGTGTTTCATTTTAATAATTGCAATTGTAATGTAAAGTGCGATACCATTAATAATAATGCATAATAATTTATTTGTGTATTGTATTTTATTTATGTTTATGATTCTTTTTGTATAATCCTTCAGCGCTAGTATTAATACAATATAATCACTAGTTCACCACTTTCTCTTTAGTCATGGGCATAAAACCCGGTTCCAAACCCGAAAAGGAATCGGAACCGTCCCACCCATGAGTACAAATCAGATTCGAGTTCCTTCAATAAACCACACCCGGACCCGAAACCGAACCATAACCACCGGAACCGGTTTCACCTCTACCTGGTCAAAACCCAAACAATCCGGTAAAAAACCTGACCAGACCCAGAAATGGTTCCTACCCGGTACCAGTTTTTGAAAAACTCCGATTTGGGCACCGATATTCTCTTTTACCTTTAAGATGTTTTCTAATTAAAATATAAGGGGCACAAACCGGGTATTTTTAGAAACCGGTTCCGCGTATGGTCAATACAAGTCACAATTGGGTTGGGTAGGAACCGATTTAGGTATAGTCGGGTATTTGACCAGGTTTTTTCAGGTTTCGCATAGGTTCGGGTTTTAACCGGGTAAAGGTGGAACCGGTTCCAGGTACAAATCTGAAGAGAAACCCAATACCAGGTCGTACCCACAGGTCGGGTACGGATAAAAACCAGTTCCGGGCCGGATCCGTAACCTGGTATTTTGTATTCAAAATAAATTTCTTAGGTTTGCAAACTAGAACATAATAAAAAAGCCTATCTAGTTAAGCCCGGCCCATTAACAACCTATTCCACATCTACCCCGAAACTCAAAAGATCAAAACCTAGGGTTTCAAACTTCTACACATAAACAAACCCTCATTCAATCTCACAAACTATTGTTATTATTATTCATGGCGAAGAACAGAAACAAGAATAAGCGAAACAATGCTTCAACGGCAATGATTACAGACGAAGCCTCCGTTACTTCACCTCAAGGTATACTACACTTCATACATATATACGATTGCTTACGTGGCATGCTTGCTCAAAATTGATATCTTCCTTTATTATTATTATTATTATTATTATTATTATGTAGTTACTGCGATGGATACATCGGAGACTGTGGCGTTTATTCGACCTCAAGTTACCAGGTACTGATTAATTATAAATTGTTTATGACGTCAGCACTGATTTGATTGTGGAAGTAGGTGTGTAAATGAGCTGAGTTCGAGCTTGTTTAGAGTTTTATTTTTAATGTACGAGCTCAAGTTTGGCTCGTGAGTAGTTTGTTGAAGTTTGAGCTCAGCTAGTTTATTTATTAATTATTTAATTGTTTTATTGCCAACTAAATGAGCTGAGCTGACTTGGCTTGAGCTTGGCTCGCTCGATCTCTATATCTAAAGCTCAAGTTCGGGTTCGGCTCGTGAGTAGCTTTTGAGCTCAAGCTCGGCTATATTTCTTAGTTAATTTTTATGTATATATTTTTTGCATTTATAATTTTTTATGTAAAGCATAATATATAGTATTTTGTTATTTTTTAATAATATTATATTGATTATTAATAATTTTTAAACATATATTATAAAAATTATATTAATGACAAGCTCGTTTAGGCTGGTGAGCTGGCTCGAGCTCTATAAGTGAAGGTCGGGCTCGGGATTGTTCATTAAACGAGCTTGGTGTTAGCCTCGAGCTCGGGCTCGGGATTGTTTAAGCTCGGCTCGATGGAGCTTTTTACGAGCCGATCTTGAGTAGCTTGCGGACAGCTCGGTGCATTTGCACTTTTAATAATTATTTACGCATATATTATTTAGTTATTTATCATATGTTTATATATAATTATTGTAGTTTTTATATAAATTTATTAAATTTATTATATAACCAGCTTGAACTTGATATGTGAAGCTCGGGCTCAAGCTCGTTTAAGGTCGTATCGATTTGAGTATGTAATGAGTCGATCTTGAGTTGCTCACAGGCAGCTTGGCTCATTTACGCCCCTAATTGGTAGTTATCGTTTGAAACCAGAGTAGGGTTTTGAAATTTTGTTTGGATTTAATAGAATTGTTGGCTAATTTGTTGTTTTACTCGGTGAATTGGTTTTAGTGTCTGTTACTGCTCATCCTGGTAGTACATGATGCTTTAGATAAGTTTATATAGATGATACTTGTATAAGTTAGTTCATGAGGCCCATGTGCTTGCTGAAGTTTAGTTTTTGTATCCGTTCATGCAACAAACCTAGGTTAGCTTGTGAAACACAACAGGGTTGTAAAGAAATTAACCTAATTACTTGTTATTTTTATGGTACGAAAAGAGTTGAATCTTAGTCATAAGAGTAGTTGACAGTTTAACGCATGAAGTATATGATGTTATTGCATTCGCAAAGGTGATTTGTTGCAATATGTATATGTTATTAGACCATGATGACATATTTAGAGTGTAGGGATTTATATAATAATTAGGTGGTTTATATAAACCACCTTATGTAATCCTAAATTTAACAATGATCTAATGCATCACGTTAATAAGGTTTGCTTTGTTGCCAGGTCACAGATGTACAAATTCATTGGAGAAAAATCTCTGGCAGGGATGGCCGGCCAATGCCGCTGCCTCACCCACAACCTTCCTTGTTTATGGCTTCTTAGACTAAATATTTATTGTTTTCAATAACAACCATATTCAGCAACCACCACCTCAAAAAAAAACGCGCCAAAAACCATCATCGTTTTTATCCGTCACACCACCATCGCAAAAAGCTAGATCCATCGTTGCTGTCACCACAAACAACCACTGAGATGCCGTCGCTTTTGTCACAGCACCACTTTGTTGTGGATAATGACAATAGAGTGGTGTTGTGACTGAAGCGACATCATCTTGGTGGTGGTTTGTGGTGATCTAGCCTTTTGTGGCAGTGGTGCGACGGCTGAAGATGGGGTGGCTTGTGTCGGCTGTTTTGGAGGTTGTGGCTGTTGAATCTAGTTATTGAGATCTTTAAAGCTTAAAACAAAGAAGGTTGTGGGCAGCGGTGGGCGGCCACCCTGTCGGAGAATTTTCTCTGGTGAATTTTTTCACTATGGCTCTGATACCAAAATTAAATCTTAAATATTGTGATGAATTAGGTTGTCGCTAGATAGGGGTACATAATGTGGTTTATATATACCACCAAATTACAAGATAAGTCTCTACACTATAACTAATGCCACTATGGTCTAATATATATACATGTATGTATCTAAGCAGTTAATGCGGAAAAATATCGGCCGAGGACTGATATTTGAGATATCCGTTATCGCGGTGAGATATCGGTTGGCTCTGATACCAAAATTAAATCTTAAATATTGTGATGAATTAGGTTGTCGCTAGATAGAGGTACATAATGTGGTTTATATACCACCAAATTACAAGATAAGTCTCTACACTATAACTAATGCCACTATGGTCTAATATATATACATGTATGTATGTATCTAAGCAGTTAATGCGGAAAAATATCGGATATCGGCCGTGGACCGATATTTGAGATATCCGTTATCGCGGTGAGATATCGGTAATGTTTATATCATGCGGAATTTATATATATAGCACGTTAACACTAACAATTCAGTATATTCTTCTCCTATTAACAAGTTAACCTTTTGCAACACTAACAATTGTAGCAAGTAGGTACTGATTAACACTCGAAACACCAACATTAAACACTAAAAGTTGGAAATTAAGACTTCAAATGCTGATATCGGGAATATCGGTGATATATCGGTGAAATATCGGTCAATATTGCCGATATTATTGGGACCGATATTCTGACCGACATTTTGACCGATATTTCACATGAGGACCGATAACCGAGATACCACCGGCATACCACCGAGATTGACTGCATAGGTATGCATATATGTGTGTGTGTGTGTGTGTTGCTTTGAACACAACATAAAAAGGGTTTAAGTTTACTTTTCGTATTAGATTAGGGTTAGCTTTTCTAAGATGTAGCAGGGTTGTGAAAAAAAGTGAAATGAGATGTAGCAGGGTTTATTCTCAATAAAATCATATTGTGATCTTTATATTGTGAAAAGAGTCATATTCATAATCTTATGACGACAAACTTTAGTGCATGAAATATATGTTCTTTCTAAAACGGTAAATCCAAGTATCAAAGTGTTGCTTGCATTTTCCTGTTGAATAGTCTTTATTATCTTTTGCTTGCTGTTTTGTCTTGTCTTTTAGTTTTTTGGATTTTTTTAGTAACCCTTAAAGTAATTTATTCACGTAAGAGGTAACTAATAAAGATGAAAAAATCGAGGGGTCAAAACAAGTATTCGTTAGCTGGTCGATATAGGGCTATAGGCTAGTGTATGAACACTTTTTGTCCAACGTGTATAGTTTTCCCTTAAAACGATTAGCGTCACATTCGGATACCTAGTGTTTATCACTAACAATATTATAGTTTCTTAACTAAAAATGATTTAGGAGGCTTTATGCATTTTATATGCAATTTGAATGCCTTTCAAGTTGTTTTGACTTTTAGCTATTTTTCTTTTTATTGGCTAAAAAAGTCAAAAGGCGTCTAATATTATAATTTTAGTTGCCAGTTCTATATCTGTTTGTTTTGTGATTAAAACTCACTTCTCTGTCTGTGTTTAGAAAGGTGAGGGGAGTACAAATGAAACGATGTAAAAATGTTCGAAAGCTAAAAGCCATAGCAAAAGCCGTCTCTCAAAACGAGAAATCTGAAGCAAAGGTCAAGAAGAATGAAAGCAAGACTTTGAGAACCAAGTCTGCAAAAAATCTATATGATTGAAGTTATAGCTGACTTTCATTGTTTATAAATCCAACATATAGTGATGCATTTTTGTTTATGTTTCCAGACTCGTATACTTGGGTTTCCCTATGCTAGTGATTGATTTATTTTGTATGATGATGCGTTGGTTCTGCAATACTTTTATCGTAGGTGTTTGAGACCGTGTTTTTGAGCTGGTTGCATCTAAACCAATTTATTTGCATGGGGGTTAAACTGGTCGTGTTCATGGGCTACGGGTTAAAAGCAAGTTAAACATAACATGGTCCTGTTATGTTTAACAAGATTTTTCTTTTTTCATATTAATACCTGGGTGGCATGTGCCCGCTTTGGTTTCGTCTTCACAGTGAGACTTTACAGAGTGGCATGTGCACGCTCAAAAAAACGCTGCAACAAAGCGTTACAAGTGATTGTATTAACGTCAAGCTAGAAATGGTATATATTTAGAAAGTATTGAGGGTTGATGTATCGTGGTGGACAAAAAGACTTTGATTTTTTCTGAAAAAAAAATCCGTTCTAAAAAATATTAATGATTAGAACTACGATCAATGGATTTCATCCTGTCCTGTTCTAGAGACTGACAACTACACGCGCTTTGATTCCTAGCAGTACGCTGGTCTCTCCTTTCTCTCGATTATGAAATACTAACCTAATCTTGATTCACTAATTATCGAATGTGGGCCTCACTCTTTAGAAATCGCACATGAACGATTCTCATGGCCTCATGTGACACAAGCGCACCACTAATCACCTTACACGATACACCTAATAACGTCATATCTATGATCATAACTCATATACTACAAACAAATCTGAATTTTTACAGATTACACACGGACAAGGAAATTACTGGGGATGGGATAAATATTTGTTTCTAGATTGACTCTTGATTGGTTTCGGAACCTCTTTAAGGATGTCTTTTCCGAATCTGTTTAACAATGTCTGGAAAAAAAAACCGTGTGCTTGCAAATTTATTAAACTTATGTCATTAGGTGGTTCTTTCGGTTCAGAAAGACAAATGGGTCTGGATTGAAGATTCATTCGGGAAATTTTTGGTTGCTTCTATGAAGAAGGCTTTGTTCAATGCGTCAGGTCCAAACGCCCTATTCAGCGTGGAATAATTGGGTCCCGAAAAAGTTAACATATTTGTATGGCATGTTGAGATGGATCGTATTGCAACACGGGAAGGCCAAGCTTATAGGAATATTCGAGTTGATTCGGTTTCTTGTCAGCTCGATGAGGATTTTCATTTTTCTAAAAACAAAGCTCATTTGCTCGCTTCTTGTCAGACTGCTAATATGTGTAGCAGAATATAAGTTCTCCCATTTACGTTTTTTCGGTTCGTGATCTTGTTCATTCAGAAAATAGTCCCTATTTGCAATAAAAAGAAAAAAAAAACTTTTGGGTGTAATGATGACAACTTGTAGTATTTGGAAGGCAAGAAGCGAAATAACAAAGTGTTCTCGGTGTCAAAGATGGCGGAAGATATCAAATTCTTGCCGTTCTTATAGATAAAAAATATATCTCCGGTTTAAAGCTTAAACCGGAATGATTGATATTATTTCTCTTTTTAATTCTTTTGTTGTTTTAGCTCTAGCTTCTTGCTAATTTTTTGTGTTTTAATGAAAGTTGTTTGAAAGAAAAAACACGATCATGTTTGTACTGTTTATTTAAGTTTATATGTCACTTAATTGGAAAAAATATTTGTGTTCATGCTTGTTTATCTAAAATCTAAACGCATAGTTCACGAACAAAGATAAACGAATATAAACATATGCAAACGAACAAAAACACACATAAACCAGCATAAATGATCATAAGCAAGGGCTAGATAATATATTAGGGTGGTATAATTTCTAAAACACAAATATTTTTTAATTATTTTCTATTAATATGCAAACAAACATAAATGAATGAACATTCACGAACATAAACGAACATTCACCACCATAAATAAATAAACATAAACAAACTTTCCGCCGAATTGTTTACCAAACGCTTGGTTCGTTTACGGGCCTACAAAATATAATACTCAGAGTCAAACATAGGGGTACAAACGAGCCGAGCCGAGCCCGACTAGGCTCGAGCTCGGTTCGTTTAACTTACATGAAGCTCGAGCTTGACTCGTTTACTATTTATTACTTATTCTTTTTATATATTTTTCAATTATATCTTTAAATATAAAATAATTATATATTATTTAAGCTATTTTTATTTAATTTTTCATAACATACACACATATATATATATATATATATATATATATATATTAGTAGTTATTAAATACATATTTTAAAAAATTATATAATATAAATGATAGGCTAATTTAGGCTTGCCAGCCGGCTCGAGTTAGATAAGTGAAACTCTGACCCGGCTCGCTTATTAAACGAGCTTATTTTTAGACTCGAGCTCGATTAATTTCAGCTCGATCAAATATTTTAACGAGCCAATATCGAATATCTCGCGTAGCGTCGTTTCCACTTTCCACCACTCAAATAAAAGAAAGAAAAAAAAGGAATAAAGTCATAGGCCAGTCAACCAAAAACTTCTCAGAAAACCATGAATACTCACAAGTCAAAATAATCTGTCCCAAATTAATAAATAAATAAATAAATAAATTTCAGATACATTCATTTCCAACAATTAGCTGGTTTCTGCTCAACAGTCAGCCTGCAATTAAATGCTTCTTAAAACATTTACTATATAACAATTTCTAGGGTTTATTGACTGATCGCCATTGCAATGGCGTCAAATTCATCGTCATCATCGTCCTGCTGCTTTCAATGCCATGATTCGACTTCCAATTGCTTCCGTAACGGATGGAAACTCCGTAACGGCGAACGTGCTCACCTCTGCTATCGATGCGCGTAATTATTATTATTATTATTATTATTATTATTATTATTATTATTATTATTATTCATTGTATTCAATTTTGTTTGATTTAGTTGTTTTTATGTGCTAATTAGTTGATTCTGTATTATATTATGTGCTAATAATATGTTAGGGTTGAAGTATGCACAATTGCATGGTGTGATTGGTTGCTGTGAAATTGTTAGGCGCTGATTAATTCCCAATTAATCACTAGTTCCCACCCTAGTAGGTACATTTTGGGCTAGTCGGTTAATTTATCAGTCAATGTTCAAATCTGGCTAAAATCGGGATTAATCGAACTTACTTGGCGTTTTCTGACGAGGTTTTGGCCAAAATCAGCGGTTTCTAGCGAGATTCTAGCCAATTTTCGGCCAAAGTGTGCATGTGCATGTGCATGTTTGAAATAGAAAATTACATAGAAAAATGTGTGTGTAATAGCGTATATATAAAACTGAAAATTACTATTATTATTATTATTATTGTTATTATTGTTGTTATTATTATTATTATATTTTCCCCTCTTTTATTTCAGTGTTTTTGTTTGATTTAATTGTTAGGTTTTATGTGCTGATTTGTTGATTCTGTTGTATTAGTGCAGTGTGTAGTTTAATCAGTTTTTATTATCATTTTTAATGGTTGATGGTTGCAAGTAATATGCTAGGGTTTAGTTTAAGTATGCAAATTTGCATGGTGTGATTGGTTGCTGTGAAATTGTTAGGGGATGAATGAATGATTCATTAGTGTCAAAGGCTGTGTTGTGAAAATCCCGACTAATCGCTAGTCCCCACCCTAGTCAGTTAATTAGTCAGTGGTCAAAGTGGGATTAAGCGAACTTAGTCGGTGTTTTCTGACTAGGTTCAGGCCAAAATCGGTGATTTCAGGCGGGATTTCGGCCAAAATCAGCGGTTTCTGGTTTCCAGCGAGATTCTAGTCAATTTTGGGCCAAAGTGTGTATGTGTATATTTGAAACGGAAAATTGCATATAAAAATGTGTGTGTGTATATATAAAACTGAAAATTATACATTAAAGTCTGATCACTAGTTTTACAACCTTGGGCACAACGGGTGAGCCTTGGGCCTAGGTGCAAGGGGCTTATAAAGCGAGGGCTCAAGACAAGGACATGCAGCATAAACACACAATTTTTTGGGGTTTTTGACATGTTTTAGGCTAGTTTCGGTTCATTTTTGGATGTTTAAGACCTGTTTTTCCGCATTTTGCGGAAGTTTGCTGGAATTTAAAGGATTTGGCCAGAATCCTAACAAAATATGGTCGAAATCTTGCCAGAAGGTCGACGGATCACTTGAATGGCAGCGATGCGTTCTCTGCGCCTCGCCTAAGGGCCTAGGCGCACGACCAAAGGGCTTTTGACAAGATAGGGATTATGTGTGTGGGAAATGTATTTGGGAAAATTAACATATCATGAGGGTTTAACTTAGTCTTGATGTTTTGTTATGCAAGTGTTTGATTTAACAACTTAATCTTTTACTTTGGGGAGGATGCATTTTGGGTTGCTGGTGTTGTGATTTGAACAATCAAAATGAGATAATTAGGTATAGTTGCATGCATCTCAATATTCAATATTTGGATTAGAATTATCGAATTCGGTGTTACGTAAGGCTTCAAAATTTGCGACCTTGTTGAATCATTAATAAAGATCAAGGGTTTCGTTTCTTCTTGGAGCAAAATTGCTTTATGAGGCAAGAAGAAAATTTTGACATGAGCCAATAGTCGAGTTTTGCAGATTGTTTTTTGTTTGATTTAAAAAGTTTTTTTTTTCCTTTTAACTAAGTACGAATATTTTTCTTCCACTAGTTGTGTTTACGAGGATGGAAGGTTCTGTGAAACGTTTCATTCAAACGATGATGGTTGGAGAGACTGTGCATCTTGTGGAAAGGTGAGTATAATTATGAAAATATATAGTTAATGACGCGCCACACATAAAAAGTACTATTTAAAAAATATTGGTTTTTTTCGTCTTGATTTTGCAGTTGGTTCATTGTGGATGTGTTGTGTCATTCAATCAATATTTTCTGCTGGATTTTGGTGGTGTGATTTGCATGGAATGCTCCAAGAAAAACCTCGTTCAGGTAAGACGTAGTTTGTTTTTATAAAGCACATATTTTAAAATTTTCTGCTACCAGAAATGAAAACTACTTTTCTAACATTTCACATTTTATAGGCACGAAACAGGCGGTATGCACGTGAATTTCAAACAGAACCTATGAATTTGCCTGATCTTGCCAAGAAAGTACAAACTGAACCTCATTGCTGGTCTGGTGGTATTGATTCAGACATACAACGCATCCCGATGACGTATCCTCTAGTTTTTATTTTATTTTTTAATTCAATTTATCATTAAAATATTTGATTAATGTAAATCCTTAATTGTAAATTAGTACCAAATCGGTGCTCACTCCTTTGTTTGAAAAGTTATTGACTGCTAGTGATGCTGACCTCCGATTAAGCCGTATAGTGATCCCTAAGAGATACGCTGAGGTAAGACGATAAAACTGTGTATATAATTAAAAAATTATCGTTGTGATAAAGCATTATAAGAGTTTAATGACATTTGTAATGTTAACATTTGTTCAGGCTTATTTTCCAGAAATTTCTGAGCCCAAAGGGTTTATAATGAGTATTCTGGATACCGAAAACAAAGAATGGCATTTTCCCTATCGATTTTGGCCTAATTGTGGTAGCAGAACATATGTTTTAGAAGGCCTCAGAGAATTTTTGACTGTAAAGAAATTGCACGCAGGCGATACAGGTAACTATTGCTTTTGTGAAATTTTCATCACACTACTTTTTTTTTCCTCATTTGTTTAAATAACGAATGCGTTGGTTATTATTACAAAAATATTATTATTATTATAGTAATCGTAATCTATATTGTTAAAATAAAAATGATTTAGGAGGCCGTATGCATTAAAATCAAACTCTTACAGACTTATAAGTTGCAACCAGTTCAATGCATTTGATTCAAAGCTAATAACAATTGAGATCCCAAGCTCAGTAAAAGTAAACGGGTCGGTTAAACTTTGGCAGACTTTTAATTCGTCAATATAACTTGACTACATTCACTTTGTGTAAACATGCTACTTCATTTATTTCTAACATACCATTATTATTTGAGCATAAGTGCTTGCAATGCATTTCTTTTCAGTCACATTTTATCGAGTGGAACCCGGGGGAAACATAGCAATTGGAATTAGGAAGACATCTGTTGCAAAATAGCCTCATCAGGTATGCCATGCTATTTTTTAATCCGGTGACAATAACAAAATTTAATAACTTTATCATGGAACTTCACTAAGTAGAAGTGCAATTTTGACTCGTTTCTTTATAAAGGAGACAACTTGAGTTATTTTATCTTTAACGAGTTAAATGAGTATAATAAAAAAGCTAAAAGAACGAATCGGATTTATAAAAATATGGAGAAAAAGTGTTTTGTTTAACCAACTCGGCTCAACTTGCAAGTCTGCAACGAACAAGTTGCTGACCTGCAGGGCTGTCTTTGAGAATCGTTAAAAAATTTTGGGCCGAAGGTGAAAAAATGGGCTTTAAGTAAAAGGTTTTTTTATTTTATTTTTTTATTGCGTTTAAACAATTAATTATTTAAATGGGCTTACTTGGTTATGCACTTTTGGTTGTGCAAAAAACATATTTTATAAAAATGGGCTTAAATGAGTTGAGTAATTGGGACTAAACATTAAGAATACATATTTTTTCAATATATATATATATATATATATATATATAAATTTTTTTAAACAAAAAAAATTCGGGCTTATCCGGTGACCGGGTCGAGGACGATCGATCTCCCTGGCCCCTCTTCATTGTCGGCCCTGCTGACCCGCATATAAGTTTTAAATATCGTTTTTATTTTTTCAATGTGTTGATATCATTTTTATTTGCAGGCGCCAACCTGATGCTGTGAAACGACAAATGTTGGTGATGATCGTACAGTGAACCGTTGGACGGTGTCTTCATGATACAGTCTTTAGTACTTGTGTTCTAAACTGGAAATTTTTGCCTTCTGAAATTGGTGTGATTTTCAGAGAAACTTGGATATTTTTTTATATCTTTTTTAGAAAATAGATCGAAAGAGAAGCTTGCGAGATTCCTTTCTGGGTTTATACTTTATAAAGATTTCTTGCTATTATAAAAATGAAATACTGTTCATATTAAAGCCATTGTTGCTATGTGTTGCTGCTGATATTTCATTGCTGTGTTTTTAACCACATTTTGTTTTTAACCAAGTTAGGAAGTAGCATTACATTTTGCTAGTTGAGTTCTAGTTGTAAAAAGTCTAGTCGTACGACAAGCAAATGCTATCGAATTGCTGGTTTTTCTTCATTAAACCAAAGACGTTTTGTTGTGTACTCGTGAAAGGGATATGTCTGAACGAATCAACGAATTTAGGCTTTGTAATCTTTGTTTTGAGTTTACGTCTATCCTAGTTGGCGGCCATCGTCACGATCACAATTGTTATTACGAAAATTTGCCCATTAATGGTTTCCATGATATATATATATATATATATATATATATATATATATATATATCATTAAAAAGTGTATATATTTGGTCATCCATATTGAAAGTGTATATTATCATTTCAAAAGATTAAGAAAATGCATGCTTTGATAAATGGGTTTTTGTATATGTATTTACAAGTAGTTATTTATAATCCAACGTTAATTATTTGATTATGAGGATTAATATATATCAATTAATTACAAATTTACCAGGCGGACTGAAATAATTAGGCTTTTTATTGTCACCTCTACCGTGTTTGATAAACATGTGTTTGAGCTAACATAAAAAATCGTCATGTTCAGATTAACATATATTGAACCCATTTCATTTAACAAGTCCACCCGCCAACTAATTTAAAATAAGAGCAAAAATATGTTGTTTCATAAAGTCAACCCACCGTCCGTGTAACGTTTTTATTACAACCTGTTCAGTCTCAGGGTGTGCGTGGTGCAGTTTTGGGCTAAAACCAAACTGAAAATTAAAACTTTGGTTTTTGGATTTTTGGAACTTTTCTGTTTCGGTTTTTTTAGTCTCGGTTTCGTTTGGTTTCGGTTCGATTTCGGTTTTCTCGGTTTTTGCCATTTGAGCTTGAAACTTTTAGGCCGAAAATAAAGTTGGCTGATAATAATGAATTTGGGTATAAAACTATAAATAATTTTGTTAAATGTTAACTAATAGACTATTATATATACATTTGGCAAAAGTATTTGGAGTTACATATTTGTTTAATTCATATAAAGTACTTAAAATACATAAAAAATAAAAATCTAGGAATTCGGTTTGTTTTTTCGGTTTTTATTACATGCAAAACCAAAATCCTGATTTTTTCGAATTTGACCATTAATCGAGTAACCCAAAATTAATCAATAAAACGAGGACTAACGATTAATCAGAAATTAATCACTCCAAGTTAAACGTGGTGTGTCCAAGTAAAATTAATGTAATAAATATCTCTGATGTTGCTTCTACTACAAAAAAACCGTTGCAACAAACCTGTGGTTCAACTAACTACCTTCAACTCATCCAATAAACCTATGAATCTGAGTATTATTAACTCCCGCCATGGCGTACCTCATCGTCTCATCTCAAGCTACCGTCGGCCACCACACAACATCATATCCGGTTAGTTAGTTACTTACTTACATCCACTTGCCCTAATTTACCGGTTCATTAACATAATTATCTAAACGAACTGGATCTGTTTATCAAATTAAAGCTAGTTTCCAACCTCCAATCAAATCGGTGAACAATTCGTCCAGTTACACAAAGGAAGTATCGTCTTCTTCGGAAATTGACCTGAAATCGAGCTTAGGAATCACTTCGTTAACAACCGCCATATCAGGTACTGTTTAATTAAGTTATTTTGCAAATGAGCCGAGCTACTCAGAGATCGGCTCGCTAAAAAGCTCGATTTTGATCGAGCCTAAAAGTAAGCTCGTGTAATAAACGAGCTCGAGCCGCCTCGCGAGCCTAAACGAGCCTGTCATTTATATAATTTTTTTAAAATATGTATTTAATAATTATTAATTAATATATATAATGTTATGAAAAAATAAATAAAAATAACTAAATAATATATATTATTTTCTACATAAAACTATAATAGAAAAAAATATATGAAAATAATTATAATTATCTAAAAAATAGTTGATATATAGTAAACGAGCCGAGCTCGAGCTCTGTGTAAGTTAAACGAGTCGAGCTCGGGCTCACCCCTAGATTTAAGCAAAATGATTAACTATAAAACAAAAATATATATGAGTGTTATGTGATTAATTTATACATGTACTTAACATATGATTATGAATGTTGAAAAAACACCAGCACAAACTTGGTAGCCGGACCAACCGTTGACACTTGACACTGACTATTCCTGGTTAGCCAAATTAAGTAAAACATTGTTTGTGTTTGTTTTGTTTATGTTCGTAAACCATTCACGGACAAGTACATTTCCTTAACGGAAGAACATGAACAAGAAATTTCGATCGGTTAGCTGTTCGTGAACTGTTCACGTGTCCTACAAAAGCTTAACGAACGGACATGAACAAGGCCTTGTTCAGTTCGGTTATGTTTGTTTACAGCCCTAAAAAGCACTAATTAAATTGATTATGATTTTGATTTACTTATGTTGATGTTTTAGCTGCAACTTTGGCTTATAGTGAGAGTGCACATGCCTTGAATATGGAAGATATCATGGTATGGATGAACCCTTTCTCATCAATTTTGACTTCTTCCAACTTGTTGACTCTTCTCTAATGGACCATTTTATCTAACTTTAAGGCAGCTTACTTTTTTACTAAGTTTCGATGAGGTCAATTAAACTAATGAACCTTTCTTGTTTAGTTTTAAAAACAGTTGTTTTGATGTGCATTTTGAAAATGAATTTATGTACTCAATATTAATTTTGTTTAATTCAGGAAAGAACAGCTTATTCTGTTTACACATTGGCTGATGGAAGCCTTGGAGATTGGTTTGGAGGCCTCATGTATAACGCTGGACAACAAGCAAATGAAGCTGTTCAAGTTCAGTTAGGAGCTTTAAGTTTCACTAGGTGTGTTATATATAACATTAGTTTTTTAAAATAACAATCATGCATTGTTATCTTGTCTCCTAATTATCTTTCCACAGTTTGGCAGTTATATTTGGTGCGGGCCTAGTGACAAGCCTTTCACCCTGCACATTAAGCGTTCTACCATTAACACTCGGTTATATTGGTATAAACATTAATTTTGTAGAATGATATGGTTACATTGGTTTAATAACTTTGTTGCTGACCTGGCATGCTGTTGCTATGTTAGGTGCATTTGGATCTGGAAAAAGTAGAGCAGAGGTAAATTATCTGATTGTTATTAAAACTAAACTAACTTCTAATGGGCCAAAAAGTTTAGATGAATATATTAACGATGTAAATGAACAAACATAAAGAAATTTAAATGACGGACGTTCAATAACATAAATGAACGAACATACATGTGTTCATGTCTTGTTCGTTTAACAAAACGAACAAACTTTTTTGTTCATGTTCGTTCGTTTAATATATTTATAACGAACATAAACGAACTTCCATCATTAAGTGTTATTGCGAAACAGTATTATTACAATAATAATCTAAATCTTGGAATAAAAACAATTCAGGAGGTTGCATGCATTAAGTGTATAGACTTCTGTTATTTTCAACTCGTTTGAAATAAATCACAACCCAAAACGATCTATTTTACGTAAATGGTTGGGGACTGCCGCCTCTGTTATTTCTTGGAGTTGAAGACCTCCCAATTTCGGTTCAGAAATTAGGGGGGTGATTGTTGGGTTTAATTTCTGTTTACGGCCCGTGTGGGGTCGGCCCGAGGGAAGGAGGCGATGAGGCCAAATTCTAAATGGGTTGGGTTATATTAATTGTAATTTCTTGTTGACTAAGTTAGGGTTAGCAAGGATTATTATTATAAGATCTCATAACCGAGTTATGGTTTTTGAGACAGTCTTTGTAATCAGCCTATATTTTCCTTGATTAATAAAGCATTGGGAGTTATCCACGTTCTTGTTTTTTTGTCTTTTGATATCAATTCAAACTTGAATTGGTATCAGAGCGGAATCGTTCAAGTACCTGTGAAGAAGCTGTTCGGATCGTTGGCAGGGAAGACCGAAGAGGTACAAGGCGGCTCCTAGGGTTATCGATCAACCATACTCGGGAAAGTTCTCGGGTTCGAGGTTGTTGGCTGATATCAAAGTTCTGGGTACACCTTTGTATTATAGCCGTCAAAGAAAACGCGGGGTGATGTCAGACAACGCGCCGCCACCAACAAAGGAAGGTAATTCTGTTTCACTTCAATGTCCGGTGCTCAACATGACCAACTATACCGTATGGTCCATGCGCATGAAAGCCATTTTCAATGTGCATGGGGTATGGGATATGATTGATCCAGGGACGAGTAGATATGTGAAAAAGAATAATATGGCAATTGCTCTTTTATTTCAAGCTTTACCGGAAGGGCAGATTATGCAGGTTGGAAATAATGAAACCGCTAAGGAGATGTGGGATGCAATTAAATCTCGTCATCTCGGGGCGGACCGGGTGAGAGAGGCGAGACTACAAACGTTAATGTCAGATCTCGAGAACTTAAAGATGAAGGAGACTAGTACGATTGATGAGTTCGCTTCGGAGATATCCAGGTTTGCTTCTAAAGCAGCCGCGCTTGGTTCTGTTATTGAAGAAACGAATCTGGTTAAAAAGTTTCTGAATGGGTTACCAAGGGCTCGGTTCATTTACATGGTGGCTTCAATTGAACAGGTAGTTGATTTAAAAACTATTGGTTTTGATGATGTTGTAAGTTGTCTTAAGGCGTATGAAGAACGAATAAAAGACGAAGATGGCAAAGTAGAAAACCAAAGCAAATTAATGTTCACCAAAGCTGAATCGAGTAAGAGTCGCTCCTATGATCAGTTTAAGGGGCGTAGTCGTGAAAGTCAGGCCACCCGAGGCCGTGGGCAAGGCCGAGGTGGAGGACAAGGACGAGGTTCGGGTAATCCTAGTCAAAACTTACCTGATGACTGACAAAAGGGTAAGAAGGATCGATCTGAGGTGCAATGTTTTCGGTGTGATGAGTTTAGGCACTTTGCCTCGAGGTGTCCGGAGCGAAAATAGAAAACTGATCAGGAAGCAAACATTGCCGAGACTGAACCACGTGACCCGGCAAATTTCATGATGAGGTGTATGCATGAAACTGTTCACCTTAACGAACAGAAAGTGATACCAAAGAACTTCGAATCCGATTCAATGGAGGAGAACATTTGGTATCTTGACAAAGGAGCGTCAAATCATATGACCGGAAACCGGTCTTATTTTTCGGAGTTAAACGAGCGGATTTCGGGAAGGGTGAAGTTCGGTGATGATTCGTGTGTGGATATTAAGGGAAAGGGGTCGATATTGTTTATAACCAAGACCGGTGAACACCGGTTCTTACCCGATGTTTATTTCATACCGAGCCTAAGAAGCAACATCATCAGTCTCGGTCAGACACAGAAAACGATTGTGATGTTTACATGAAAGGTGAGTATCTGTCCCTACGTGACGAAGCGGGAAAGTTACTTATGAGAGTTCAAAGAACAAAGAACCGTCTCTATAAGATCAAGTTGACTGTGGGAGTTTCGGTGTGTTTGCTCGCCAAGCTTGACGATCCCGCATGGCTTTGGCATGCCCGGTTGGGGCATCTAAACTTCGAGTCTATGAAGAATCTGAGCACCAAGGGTTTGGTACGTGGCATGCCTAATATTATTCATGCTATTAATATTTGTGATTCATGTTTAGTAGGTAAACAGACACAGAAACCGTATCCGAATCAAGCAACGTTTCGAGCTACGAAGCCGCTTGAATTATTACATGCAGATTTATGCGGGCCGATTACACCATGCACACCAGTGGGAAACCGATATATGTTTCTGATTGTTGATGATCTCACCCGTTACATGTGGTGCTTTCTGTTAAAGTCCAAAGATCAGGCGTTTGAGTTTTTTAAACGTTACTGGGCCTTAGTCGAAGTCGAGACGAAGTACAAGATCAGTGTGTTACGAACGGATCGTGGGGAGGGGGGGGGGGTGAGTTTACATCCCACGAATTCAGTAGTTGGTGTGAGAAGGAGGGGATAAAGAGACATCTTACAGCTCCATACTCACCCCAACAAAACGGGGTGGTGGAGAGACGTAATCGATCGGTTATTAGCATGGTTCGTTGTATGTTGGCAGCGATGAAAGTACCAAAGAAGTTTTGGGGAGAGGCAGCAAAACATGCAATTTATGTTCAAAACCGAAGTCCCACAAAACCAGTTGTTTCTAAAACTCCATATGAAGCCCTAGTTGGAGTAAAACCGAACATTGAGCATCTGCGTGTGTTTGGTTGTGTGGGGTTTGCATCTGAACTGAAAGTTAACCAGCAAAAGCTTAACGATCGTAGTCGTCCTATGGTATATTTTGGGACTGAACCAGGTTCAAAAGCCTATCGTATGTACGACCCGGTTCAGCAGAAAATATGTGTGAGAAGAACGGTGGAATTTTTTGAAAAAAGGTGTTGGTCATGGGAGGTTAACGGATCTGCAGTAGAACCCGAAGAGCTGATTGTCGAGTTCGACAATCAGTAGTGAACAACCTGAGTCGGATGGGGATGCATCGGAGCCCAACTCAGGTACGAGTACCCATAATATTCCCGAACATGAAGCGGGCCCACAAGCCCAATCGGAACATGTCCCGCAGGCCCAAATCGAAACAGGTCAGCCCAATACAAGTCATAATACAGCAGCTGAAGTAGTTCCATTAAGGCGATCAGCCCGTGCACACTCGGTACCGACAAGGCTAAGAGATTTCGTTATCGCAGATGGGGTTAATCGGGGTGAAGATTATGAGTTGTTGTTGGTTGACGATGATGAACCAACAAAGTTTGCTGATGCTAAGGATGATCTAAACTGTGTAAATGCCATGAAGAGTGAGTTGTGTTTGATTGAGAAAAACGGTACATGGAAGTTGACCGATCTTCCAAATGGGCACAAAGCGATAGGGGTAAAATGGGTATACAAGGTAAAAAGAAACCCAGATGGTACTATTAATAAATACAAGGCCCGTCTCGTAGCGAAGGGGTATATTCAGCAACATGGAGTCGATTTTGACGAAGTGTTTGCCCCGGTTGCTCGGATCGAGACGGTAAGGTTGATTTTGGCAATAGCCGCGCTCGAGGGTTGGCAAGTTCACCATCTAGATGTAAAATCGGCGTTTTTACATGGTGATCTCAAGGAGGAGGTGTACGTTTGTCAACCGGAAGGGTTTGTGAAAGGAGGGGCTGA
This sequence comes from Bidens hawaiensis, assembly GCF_021521415.1. Taxonomy (NCBI): domain Eukaryota; kingdom Viridiplantae; phylum Streptophyta; class Magnoliopsida; order Asterales; family Asteraceae; genus Bidens; species Bidens hawaiensis. The sequence goes on along the minus strand of NW_027493060.1, from coordinate 334,851 downwards.
ACACAAAGTATACCGTTTGTCGAAGGCGTTATATGGGTTATGACAGGCACCACGTGCTTGGAACACCAAACTGGATGCAACATTGAAAAGGTTTGGTTTCAAAAGATGTCTCCATGAGCAAGCCATCTACACGAAGTATCACGGTAATGACTTTCAAGTTGTCGGAGTATACGTGGACGATTTGGTGGTGACCGGTACAAGTCCGACTCTCATTGCTAATTTTAAACGGTATATGGAAAGGGAGTTTGAGATGTCAGACTTGGGAAAATTGTCTTATTATTTGGGAATTCAAGTCACACAAGACCCAAATGGTGTGATAATTTCTCAAACCAACTATGCAAAGAAGATTCTCAAAGACGCGGGAATGACCGAGTGCAACCCGACAAAGTGTCCGATGGAACCTGGGACTGTGATGTCGAAAGACGAAGACGGGGAACCGGTTGACCCGACTATGTACCGAAGAATGATCGGGTGTCTACGGTATCTTTTGCATACTAGACCGGATTTGTCGTTTGCGGTTAGTATTGCAAGTCGATACATGCAGGAGCCAAAGAACTCTCATTTGCAGCAAGTAAAGAACATATTAAGGTATGTGAGGGGTACTCTTGATTACGGGGTTCGGTACATGTATGGTGGGAATCGTGAGCCAGTCGGATATAGTGATAGTAGCCATGCACCGGGTAGAGATGATGGTAGAAGTACCAGCGGAATTGTGTTCTATTTTAATGGGTCTCTGGTAACATGGTGTACTCAAAAGCAGACAACTGTGGCATTGTCTTCGTGTGAAGCCGAGTTTATGGCTGCAACCGCAGCCGCGTGTCAAGCACTTTGGTTGCGTGGTATCCTTACCGAGATTACGGGATGGTTAGAGAAGCCGGTTCTTATTAGAGTTGATAACGTTTCGGCATTGGCACTCATGAAAAACCCGGTGTTCCATGGTAGGAGTAAACATATCCACTTATACGCGAGTGTGTTGATCGTGAGCAGGTGATGGTTGAACACGTGAGCGGTGTAGAACAAAAGGCGGACATCCTAACGAAGCCTTTAGCTCGAGTCAAGTTTGTTGAGATGAGACAGCTTCTTGGAGTTGAAGACCTCCCAATTTCGGTTCAGAAATTAGGGGGGTGATTGTTGGGTTTAATTTCTGTTTACGGCCCATGTGGGGTCGGCCCGAGGGAAGGAGGCGATGAGGCCAAATTCTAAATGGGTTGGGTTATATTAATTGTAATTTCTAGTTGACTAAGTTAGGGCTAGCAAGGATTATTATTATAAGATCTCATAACTGAGTTATGGTTTTTGAGACAGTCTTTGTAATCAGGGTTTTTTGAGCCTATATTTTCCTTGATTAATAAAGCATTGGGAGTTATCCACGTTCTTGTTTTTTGTCTTTTGATATCAATTCAAACTTCATTATTTGCTTGAAATTTATGGTTGTCCATATGCAACTTTAAGATTCTTAGACCAAGTAATATTTGAGATAGCGTTGAGATGAAATCTAAACCTGTGAAGAATTTTCTCAAATGCATAGTTTTTTTTCTCTTTTTTTCATTTTTTGCACTTCACTTATATATAAATGGTTTGAATTAGGTTATAGGTGACTCGATAGCATTTGCAATGGGTTTGGCCACTACACTGGCATTACTTGGTGTAGCAGCCTCGTTTGCTGGAAAGGCGTATGGACAGGTTGGACAGGGTTTACCATTGGCAGCTTCTGGTTTGGCTGTTGTTATGGGACTAAATCTTCTAGAGGTAATTAATGAAATCATATTTTGATTTTAATCTGTATTACGCCTTAAACAAGATTAAAATATTTTATATATTTTTGCTAATGTTGCAGGTAATAGAGCTGCAACTCCCTTCTTTCTTTGACAACTTTGACCCACGCGCTGCTGCTGCTAATTTTCCTTCAAGTAATTCAACTTAATTTATTCCTTAATCATCTATTTTATTTGACTTATGTTTGTGAGATGTAATTTAACAACCAAACATACTACTAATTTATCAGGCATTCAAGCTTATTTGGCCGGTCTTACTTTTGCTTTAGCTGCATCGCCTTGTAGTACGCCTGTGCTGGCCACCTTACTTGGATATGTTGCAGCATCCAAGGTATTGTTATATAATATTATGTATTATTACCTTACTGTTAAGTTAAATATAATAATAAAAATGTAAATAAAAATTTATGAGTGATGATCCTTTTTATCTGCAACAGGATCCGTTAATAGGTGGCAGCTTACTATTGACTTACACGACTGGCTATGTTGCTCCTCTGCTTCTTGCAGCTTCTTTTGCTGGAGCATTGCAGGTATTATTAGATACACCACCATTTAAACTCTACCTAAATTTAATTTATCTATTTTACCCGTTAAGTATTTAGAGATAAAACATTATCCAAATTGACCTATCACTGGATCTTCTGATGTGCACAGAGTCTGCTCTCTTTTCGCAAGTTTTCAGCATGGATCAACCCTATCAGGTAGCTTATATCATGATTTTTTTTAAAATCCATGCGGGTGCTAATTTTCACATATGTTCCTGTTTGCAGTGGTGCATTACTGTTAGTCGGAGGTGTTTTCACGCTTCTTGACAAGGCTTTCCCAGCTTCCACAATGGTGATGTAGTTTACAGTGAAATACGGGACATGAATCAGATAAACATGTATAGTTTTCATTATCCTTGATGCACAAGTTTTAGTGTATTACCAGATGTTGTTTGTATACTAAAATTAATATGATATTTGTCTATTTTTATTAAAAAGAAACAGATTGCACAGTCTTTACAATCTTATTGGCATCCTGAACTCAATCAGAAAAATATATAACCGTTATATAAAAAAGTAATAATACCGTTGGGCCAAAGGCTGGGCTGCACATAAGAGAATGAAAATATGAAGTGAGAAAGAAACTGAACTTAAGTTTCTCTACAATTAGTTTACATTTTCCAGCATTTGTTTTCTATTGGACTTACAATTTATGGTATCCTATAAAACTTGCATAAAAACAACAAAAAAGGTTACTACGGTTTTGAGAACATCCCTTGCATCAATGAAGAGAAATCATAGTCTTTGGCAGATTTTGTAGGAGATAAAGATGACGTCAGCGCAGAAGATTGCGGTTTTGACGGTCCAGATGGGCCCACATTAAAAGAAGCATCTTGACCCGTCGAACCAGAAAGTGTCGTCCCACTTAGCCCTGTGGCGTAAAAGCTGATATAAACATAATATATAACCATAAGACCTTTTTTTAATATATTTGTGTGAAGTTTTTTTATATTTTTGGTACAAAACCATACCCGGATGTTGGAACCTGAACTAACTTCCCATCTGAATTTATCGCTCCCATGTTCGTCATCTAGTTCAAAACAGAGAAAATAGTGTCATAATGATATGTACACACTAATAATTTACTGACAAAGTGGACAATAAAGTGTTTTCGGGTCAACCCAATTCAACCCGTTTAGACCAAAATGACCCGTTATCATTACCATCCGACTCACGGTCGTCATAAACCAGTAAAGCTAACAGATCTTGAATATTATTACCTGCTGCAGGTATTTTTCTAGTTCCTCTTTTCCACCAGCTGGCATTATCATTCCAGGCATTTGGTAACCGGTTGGCCAATTTTGATTGGATAAATTTGTGCCACCTGGCACTGTCTGCTGCCAACTGCCAGAAAATTTAGGTAGTCCACCTGATTTAGCTGCAGCCGCCATAATTAATGATTGCTGTTGTGCCAGCATGGCAAGCTGCTGCTGATGATGAAGAGAATATGATGTTGTTGTATTACCCTGCTAACATATATAATACATTAACATCTTATTTCAAAACCGATACGATATTAAGTAATATGAACATTCAACCAACTTTCTTGAAAAGACTCATAATATCGCTTTTAACATCCTTTTGAGCCGTTTCTGATGCATTATTTTGTGAAACTGGAATTGGATCTTTGAATAAATCTTGAATTTCAGAAGTTGATTTGGATTTATTTACAGATTTCGGATTGTGTGTTGTGTCTGTTGCTGATGTATCGTCAACAGCTGCAAGATGAAATAATGTCGATGAGATATTATTTTTTTAATAATAATTAACACTTCAAATATGATTACAAAATTAATTATACATTGGAATGCAGCCCATAAATCATCTGCAGAAGTTGCTTTTGAGCCACTTTGAACAGGACTATCTTCCATTGTAAGCATATCGAAAAGATCGGTTGCCACCTCAACTTTAGGTGGGACCACGTCAGCAGCCTCCTTTGCATTGTCAGCAGATGAGACCGCTGACTCAGCTTTCTGTGTCACCTGCTTTTTGAATATTTAAATGTTTAACCTTTCATATAAAGGGGTTGAAAATTGAAATATGCAAACTTAACGTACGGGCTCGTATGCTTTTGGAGGCACAGGGAGGCTGGCTTTTGTAGTAGAAATGTTGTTTTTTGTATTATGTGTTTGCGGTTTCGTTCTTTCATCCGATGTTGAGGATTCATGTTTTTGCGATTGTTTATTTTGTTGCCGTTTAGAAGGTGAGATTGGCCTTTGATCTTTAGCAGCCCATCTTTTTTCTTCATACCTTAGAACAAAAGTAAAAAAAATATATTTAACTAATATTATAAATGTTCTTGAATCTCGACAGAACAAAAAAGATGCATACTTCACGCGAACGAAATTCTCGATGCTAAGTCTGTCATACTTTGAAGGTAGTTCTGCTTCCCAGTAACTATTTGATTTCACATTTCCCATTGCTGCATAAAAATGATATTAAATTCACGAAACATAAACTTTAATCGTCTTCAACTTATTCCAAAGCTAAAGAAACTGAATTCTCTTACACTGGATGAATGCAACCTGTTCGGGAAGCCATGTGTCCAGTGTAGCAGATCTCACCTGCATTCGCATTAATAAGTATAAATGCAAATCGACATATTTATATGATATATTTAGTTATTACAGTAATGTTTTTAAAAGGTGAGAATATGAAAAATATTATTACCTTTGATATGTGAACTCCAAGGCTTCTGTGGATACCGGAACACTGCATGCATATAAAGATGCCAAGATTCACGCTAGCCCATCGAGGACCTCTGCGTGACAAAAAGGCCCACATTATATTTAGAAGTTGTCATAAAGATCGATATAGCTTGATAATATTCGACATTTTAAATATGTTATATTATGAATAAAACACTTACCTCGCTTTGCAATCAGCGCATTCTCTATTCTCTGGCAATTTAAGAAGGCCTTCTAGTATCTATAGACAAGTTTTGCAGATATATCAAATTATGATGATACATAAAAGATTATAGGATCAACAATTGAAGCGGGAAGTTATACGAGTATGTATAACATCTCGTATAACACCTTATAAGGGCCCAAATCAACATTTTCTCCATATCATATGGACTAAAGTGTCATACGGCTCGTATGATTTTGGAAAACAAAATCATACTACCCATATGACTTCTGACACAACATAGAACAGTCACAACAATCAGTTTCAATAAAGTTACACGAGTCTGTATAACATATCATATAGCACCTTATACGGGCCCGAAAGAATATTTTCACCATATCATACGTGCCATATAGTGCCACACGGCCCGTATGATTTTGGGAAAAAATCATAGGGACCCGTGTGACTTCTGACACAACATAGAACAATCACATCAGTCAGTTTCAGAAAGTTATACGAGTCTGTATAACATCTCGCATAACACCTTATACAGACCAAATGAATATTTTCACCATATCAAGATTGTAAATAGTCTAAAGTATAGTTTAAGATGCTTCATGTAATATTTGTAAGTCAAGGGGTCGGGTATGTAATTCAGGCGGTTAGGCAGTTATTCGTGGTTATGGTTAACCACCATCGTCGGTTAAATAACCACCAGGTAGTTATATAACCGCCGTTCATGTTGTATAAACACAGATGCACATTCAGTTGTAAAGTGTCTTTTTCGATCAACACAATTCGTGTTTAGGGTTCTTGTTATGTTCTTGATTGTTTAGTTGAATCGTGATCTCCTGGGTCCTAACTGTCCTATACTATTTTCATTGTGAAAATACATAATATATTGCTTTCTAACAAGCTACAATAATTTTAGATGCATATCAAACTATAAAAAATTGCAATTAATATATATAAACATATTTGGATAACATGCATGCAGATTAATATCTTCCAAGTTATATTAATAACATGCATGAAATAATATTGTAACGATAATATTATTAAATAAATCATACTTTTCGGTGCCTTTCATTAAGCTCCTTGGATACGTTGGCTTTCTGGTTCATATTTGCCAATTGATTATTAACAGAAATTAGGATTATTAACAGAAGATGATGAAATAGATAGATCGGTTTCAGGAATTTGGAGGTTCTGATTTCTCGTTTTGTTTACTTTTGGACTTTTGGGTTACCATGGGTAGAGGTGCACAAATCGGGTTTTTCAAATACCAGGTTCGGATATGGAATCGGGTTCCGGTATGACAGGGTATTGGAAAATCGGGTATTGGTAATATCGGGTCGGGTTCGGGTCCGTATGTTGTCTCTAAAAACATACCGGCATACCTTATGTATCGGGTTCGGGTCGGGTAGAGACCCGGTATTCTAAAATCGGGTATTTGAGTATCCTATTTTCGGGTATTGAAAAAACCCTATTTTTGGGATTTTTCGGGTATAGATTGAATTTTAAGGGGTTGCACTTTTTAGGGGTATTTTTCGGGCATTTTTCTGGTTTTTTTCGGGTAGAGATTGGGTATTTGAAAAATCCGTTTTCGGGTTTTGGAAAAACCTGGTTGCAGGTATGGAACCAGTTCCGGTTTTCGGGTATTACCGGGTAAAAATCGGGTCCTGTTCGGGTACGGGTTTTGGTATTGAAATGCATATCCTATCCGTATCCTACGGGCAGGATCGGGTACGGATTTGGATATTAAAAACCCGGGTATAAAAACAACCAGTTTTGGGTTTTTTTGGGTCTGGTTCCGAGTTCGGGTTTTTTTTTCACCTCTAACATGGGAGTCTTTAATGGGCTCCGTTTATATTAAAAGTTATAATGAAATAATAATAAATAGTTGCTTAGATTGTAAAATAATTGAAATTATCTAAACATGATAAGTCTTCCAAAGAGATTTTAATAGGGGTGCAAATGAGCCCAACTTTTTCAAGCCCGAGTCTCAAACAAAGCTTATTGGCTTATTGAGCCTGAGCTTGAGCCTTGTATGAGTGCTCGTTTAGGCTTGCCGAGCCTTGTGTATCTTTATTTTTTAAGTTTTACGTCTTTGACTCTTTTCGACTTCTATGTATTATATTTCACACAGCAAAGCCGAGCTTTGGCTCGTTTAAGGTACTACACGAGCTTGAGTCGAGTTTAGGCGCATTTAAGGTTTATACCATGGAATCATGTACTTTTAGATTATTTATGAATGTTAGGGTTAATTAGTCAACCCAGTTGAACCTGAGTTCGACCTGGTAAGGTTCAAAAACCGGGTTTTAAAACATTGCATCTAGGTAACATTATTTCGCAACTTAAAAGTTGTTATAGTCAAAATTATTTGACGTTTAGTTACAATAATACTTTATGATTAATGATAAAGATGCTCAAATCTATTTATATTATGTGTTGATTGTTTCCACCTTTACATATGTTATCTAGGTGGTTTAATAATGGCTTAAATGGACTGTATGCTTAGTATTCCTTGATGAATATAAGATGTTAGAAGTTAATTCAATTATTATAGGAGATCTACTTAGGACTTTTGGTTCATAAAATCCTAGACGGTAACCTAGCCTTTTCCTTGATGAATCAAAGCTGTCATTGTGAGTGAAATGTGCAACGTGCCACTCTATAATCGTACGAGTTGCAACTTGTCTCTCTTTAATTGGTTGCCACAAGTCATCAATTAGTTGTAATAATTTATGTAGGAAGTTTTTTTAGGAACCTAGGTTCATAAAGCCCAAGATGGAAAAAACAAGCTTTTCTTTGATAAATTGAACATATCATTATGAGTGAAAGGTGCAACGTGCCACTCTATGATTGCATGAGTTGCAACGTGTCACTCTTTAATTGCTCGTGACAAGTAATCAATTGTTTGTGATGAAAATGATTGTAGGAAAATTTAGTTCAAGTCCATGCTAGGTTCGTAAAACATGAGATGGAAAATCCAGATTTTCTTTTATTAATTGAACATGACATTGTGAGTGAAAGGTGCAACATGTCACTCTATGATTGGCCAAGTTGCAACGTGCCATTCTTTCATTTGCCATGACAAGTCATCAGTTGCTTGTAATAAATAAAGTCCATGTGGCAAAACATGCCATTGTGAGTGACAGGCGCAATGTGCCACTCTCTGATTGGTCAAGTTGCAACGTGTCATTCTTTCATTCGCCATGACAAGTCATCGGTTGCTTGTAATAAATAAAGTTCACATGGCAAAATGTGCCATTGTGAATGAAAGGTGCAACGTGCCACTCTATGATTGGCCAAGTTGCAACGTGTTATTCTTTCATTCGCCATGATTTAAGTCATCAGTTGCTTGTAATAAATAAAGTCCACGTGGCTAGCATTGTGAGCGGATTGCTTTCATTATAAAACTTGACACTTGGGTGCCAAAAGATGTAAACGAGATGAGTGTCGAATCACACATTGAGGCATAAAAAGACTTTTGAGATCTCTAAAATCATAGATCCTTATATTAGAAAAGAGTAATCAAAGTACTTGGATCTTCAGTAGAGAAAGATCAATGGAGATCCAATTTAACATAGGATGTTTGTTTTGGGTACGAGCTCATTCTTACGCTCAGAGGCGGAGTTATATGTACAATGATTCACCATTGTCAATCGTAAGTTCTGTCTATACACGGTCCTAGATCCACTTTGGAATGCATTTTTTATGTTTGACTATTATTGATATTTGTTTATAACTTAGATTGTTGTACTACCTACAGGATAATAAGAACGTCAAATCTTTGGCAATAACAAACACAACTTTTGATGATTTGCAATTTGTTGAGAAATTAAGTTGATGGTAAGATAATTATGTATATCTTAATGTTTTAATTATTAATTTACGCTCATGTAAAGCTTAGATAAAAAAGTCTAAATATTTGAAGTGTTTTAAGGATTTCATTTGCACTTTGTGTTACCAGGAATTTTCAGGTGTTATCGAATGTGTTTGTGGCTGCTGAACTACTCTTAGACAAAACCTTTGTCAGTTACTGAAGCACTCGTTAACATATTAATCAACGATCGAGATGAATCCATCTCTGACATGTATCTTGATGTAGAATACAACATAGAATTTTGATAATGTTTGAATGTGTTGTGTGTAAAATTTATGGATAAAATATTGACATTAACTGATTCGACTTTGATGATCTTGATGTACAAATTAATACAACACAAAATTTTAATAGTGTTTGCAAAAGTTTTCTTGCAATTAGAGTTGTATAATAAATTTTACACTTAACTTTTTTTATTTTGGTTATCAATATCTCCATCGTATTTATATTTTACCAAAACTGATAAGATGAATAAATCGTTTGATTTGATTTGGTTTGGTATGGTTTGTAGAGTTTTTTTAATACGATAAAATAATAATAATTAAAATCCATCACATAACAAATTAAGATGGAAATCAAATTCAATTTGATTTGAGACAGCAAAAGACAACAAACTAAAATGAAGTGAAATTTTACTTTTTTTTTTATTTTTATATTTATAAGGCTTAATATATACCCTAAACCACTACATCAATAAACTGATATTTGGTTTATTAAAGTCATTAACCATGTCTAATATGAACATACTTGTGAATATTTTTTAATAATGACTTGATACCTTTTGAATTGGCTAAAGTATGATAAAGTGATATTCGATATAATGAAAAGAAATTGTTAGTCCCATTTTGTTTTAGTCTTTTGTATTGTAATTATATGTTTTGAGCTTTAGTTGTTAGTATTGAATGTAATAGACCTAAGAGAAATAATGTTGTAAAGCCTATTGGGCATTTGATGTGACTTACTTCTCATGCATGCTTCCCTGCCATGAGAAGTGTAGGAGTTAATAGTTGATCAATAGAAAACTTTTTGCAAACTCTACTTACTTTCTCTCTTTCTCTCAAACCACCCGAAAATAATATCTCAAGATCCGAGACCGCTTAGGTGGTTTAGTGTGATTTCCGCTAGCACTAAGCTCGGTTGATCCAAGATTATTGTTAGATCCACCCGCGTTGGGATCTACAGAAATAATACAATATTTTTTTTTGTTTTTATTATTTTTTTTCCTTTTACCACTTTAAGAGTTATTTTCAAAACTACAACCTTTTAAACAAGTTTAAGAACACACAACAACGGACTTTTTCATTAGTGACTTGCATATAGCAAAATAACCTGATCGTTTTTCATAAAATATAAAAACATATGTTACTTTTTAAGGTATTAACTCTTATTATAATAATTATAATTCTCTTTCATATATTACACCATATCATATCACATTACATCTTGATATATCATATCGTATTAGATCGTACATTTCATTTGGGATCGTATAGTATCATATCTTATCGTATCATTTCATAGTATCATATCGTATCATATTAAAAATTTCATCTTATAACATATCATGTAAAATAATATCACATCATAACATATTATATCATATCATATTACATCATTGCATAACAGAGCATGTTATGTCATATTACATAATAAAGTCTTCCATTGGAACACCTCACTCACAAATTACTCAATGTATTTCATGTTGCCATTTAGTCGACAAAGTTTCTCTTACTTATATTAACAACTACTATAAGAGGTTCTGGTGGAGATCACATAAAAGAAGTAAGTCGAAGGCTTATAGCATTGTATACGGGTGTAGATATTGGAAGGCATACATATACCTTGTATACGGGTTATACCCTCACATTTGTTTCCCTATACATGTGTATCATATCATATCATATCATATCATATCATATCATATCATATCATGTGAGTTCACATGTTTTAATCTGAAAATTTTTTTTAAATATGTAGATAAAGTAAACAATGTTTTATCACTAGTTAATTACTCTAGATATCATGATACAATAGTGTGTGTTCCACCACGACCGAAGCTGACATGTGTTCGTTTGTGTGCCTCCCGCCAAGCCTTACTGGAAATTGGTAATGTGTTTAGGTCAATATTACACCCGTCTGACCCCCGTCGAGTTTTAATGCATGTGGTGGCTGTCAAACACAGTAGTATTACTTAATATTGCCTCGTCAGTTAACCGTAGTTAACGGTCCGATGTGTGTGATGACTTTCAATTGGTAATTGCACTAGGTATCCATGAGATAAAACAGTCTTATAGTATCCATAATTTTTGTGCATACTTTCTTCCCCAAAAGGAGTAAGTAAAAAAGAGTGGATGTGAAACTCACCTCGAATGCGTGCTAATTAAGTAAAGTCAATAGCTAATTCAAACAGTTTCGCACATGCATCCTTAAGTATACAAGTACGTAAGTAAATGTGTAGTGGTTCATAGAACCCCTAGCATCCAAACAATCCATTGTTTATTAGGGTTTGACCAAAGTTTGACCTTTGTTGACTTTGACCAAAGTTTGACTTTTGTTGACCTTTGATCAAAAGGCCCGACTTTTGTTGATCTGTAATGCCCATTAATTTTCGGTTCAAAGATTTAAAGCTTGTAAAGTATGTACATTTCTCGGGAGTTATCCGGCATTCCTCGATGACCTTATCATCCTTTTGGTACGTTAAGTTATTTAAACTTTCCTTTCAAGTTGCCATATCCCTCAAATTGGAGGGGCTAGAGTGTAACATGTTTTATTATATCATAAAAAAAAAAACTAACCCCAGCCCCCTCCCCTATCCAGCCGATCGGAAGTTTGTGCAGCCTCCCCACCCTCGTTTTTCTTTTGTGCAGTCAAGATTAAGGTCCAAAACTTCAATTGAAGGTTAGTTCTATGTTCCCTCATGTCTTTTACACCTTAATTGGTCATAATAACCCGTTTATTGAACGTTAAATCGCGTGTTGTAGGCTTACCGGGTGGCTGTCAATTCTAACATTTTCGGGACTGTTTTGGTTGAGGTTTTTGCACCAAAATCTTCCTAGGTATGTCTAGTATAACATACTTAAAAATCATGTCCGTTGGCGTTCGTTTGATTGGTCAACTAGATGTAGATTGAAAACTAGTTTTCGGTTGTCTACAATGGTGATTTGTTGTGTTTAACGCGAGGGATGAAGTAAGTGATGACCAATTCAGTTTGTATAGCTTCTGTTTAATGTACGGGCTGTTGGAAAATGATTTTTATAAGTATTGGGGCTGAATTGGTTGTCGGCTACTCAAACGGGTCGGTACAACGCGCATTCGCGTTTATTGAATAGTTGGTGCGTTGTACTTGCGAGTTACCGACCCATTTGACTCGTGTAGCGTCGTGTAGACTTGTTGGCTGTGAATTTATTATATTGGGTCCACACGGGGCTGAGTTGGATGTTAATTGCCTAAACAACTCTTAAACGCGCGTGTTAGTATCACCTAGTGCTTCCGGGGGTAATTTGGGAATTCTTTATTCCCGGAAGTATCTATGGGTCGTGTCGGTAAATGTAAGGCCCGGGAGCTGTTATGATTAAGTTTTATGAGGTCGAGGCTTTAGGTAACTCGAACCATGTTAGAACGTCTCGTAGGATAAACGAGTCCCTTCGATGTCGTTAGTGATGATTGTATGTAAACCGACAAGCGTTTGAGTTGTGGGGATACTTAGGGGTTCTCTAGCTTGCGGTGAAATCGTGCCTTGTGTTAGGTGAGTTCATGATGCCCCTTTTTACTCTTTTCAAGTTTTGGGCTAGCATACATACTTAAGCGTGTTTTGCTTGATGAACAGTTTAAATTATTTTACATGGGCTTACTTGTATAGAGTAGGTCTTGGGATGATATTATTGTATGTTTGTACGTATGTTTATACATGTATTATTGTATGGCCAATAATTGGCGATGTTAATTAGTTGTTATCGACTAAGGATGTTTACGTATGCCTACTTTGTGTTTGCATACGTTGGATGAGATGTTACGTGTTTGGGTTGTACGTGTGCTCGACCCTGATGTTATTACTTGGATGGAATGTTACGTGTTTGGGTTGTACGTGTGCTCGACCATGATGTTATTTCTTGGATGTTATGTATAGGGATATAATGATATAGATATATGAGTATGTCGACTTATCGTTTATTACGGCCAAACCGTTCATATCCCGTTTTATATTTTAAACACTTGGAAAGATTTATATAGATGTCACTATTTTAAACACTTGGAATGGTTTATATAGATGTCAATATTTTAAACACTTGGAATGGTTTATATAGATGTCAATATTTTAAACACTTGGAATGATTTATATAGATGTCTATATTTTAAACCCTTGGAATGATTTATTTAGATGTCAATTATTAAAACTTGAACTCACTCAGCTCAAGCTGACTTTGTGTGTATGTTAGTGTGAGTTTCAGGTTAGGAGGAGGATGCTTACCACTTGGAGGTGTTCGAGGCTACTTGGACGGTTGAAGGCATATCTAGTTAGAAAGTTTCGATAATGAACATTATTCTTTTTAATTTTTACTAAATACATTTAAACTTGGTTTTGGGCCTAATTCCCGGGTTGGGGAAGTTGTTTTAGTACTTATGATTTTCCGCTGATTTTATACTCTGAACTGGATTTCAAATAAAATGTATTGCTTTGGGATAAACTTTCGTTGAGTTTTGGGAATCTTGATACTTATTATTCCGCTGTTATTTACTCTAAACTTGTTTTAATAAAACGAATTTGATTGGTTTTAAATTTTTATGAATTTTGGATATGATTACCAACTGTAGGATTCCCGGGATTCGGGGTCTTACATGATCCTTGACCAAAAGGCCCAACTTTGTTGAACGTTGACCAAAAAGGTTGACCGTTGAGTTTGACCGGGTTGACCCGACGACCCGTTGGTGACTTATAACCGAATATTATAACTTATAATTGATAAGCGTCATTTCTAGTTATATGTTTCTCAATAATGCATGGCATGTGTACCAACTCATTTTTCATGCAACAATTATGATACAACCAGTCATTTCTAGTTATATGTTTCTCAATAATGCATGGCATGTGTACCAACTCATTTTTCATGCAACAATTATGATACAACCAAGTGTTCATAAGAATTCCATATTTCAAGCAAGACTAACCTTTTAGTCAAAGTAATTTCTAAATGTCAAATCATGTTCTAATCACCAATAACCAAGCCAAGTAGTGAATAAATAACCATAAATCTCATCATATAGCATGCATACCAAATCTGAATTACAAGGCAGATTTATAACCTGTTGAAATGCATGTTTATTGTAACACTTGCTATTTTTCAAACCCGAAAACCCTACCTATTATATTCTCGGATTTTCATTTATGTTCATTCACGTTGAATTTTATCAAATTATGTTCACTTATATTTTTGGGATATTTTACAAACTCAATTTTGTGTATTTTATGTCAAAATTGCATTTAAATAAACTCAAGGGGCTGATTGCGTAACAAAAATAAACTTTGGATTTTCCCACCCACAAAGCCGGTCGTGATATGCGACCCGGCAAAAATATTTTAGTTCATTTTGTGTTGGTTTTGTTAATTTTGGAAGCCCGATTTCGTGTATCTTTTTCATAGAACGATTGGAATATGACTTGTCATCATACCTAAGCATATTCTATCGATTCTTGGAGTAGGGAACACGAATTGCTGTTAATTTTGTTTAATATGTGATTTTTACCATTTCTACTTGACGAATTATTGGACAATAAGTTGAATTAAGGCTATATAAAGGACCCCTAACCTCTGCCTAATGTTTACCCCACCTCATTTCACCATCAATTCCGTTCTTAGTTGTTAATTCTTGATGGTTTGACTTTCAAGTGCTTAAGACTTTGACTTTTCGGCATCTGCCTGTTCAATTCACTTTCCCGGTAAGTTATAAAATAAAAATTGTTTATTTTCACATTTTAAACAAAATCCCTCAATCAATTTCATCGATTGAGGCAATTTAATGGTTCAATTTTGTTTTGATCCGTTTAGGGTGCTTAAGGATTAAAATTGAGGATTTTCAAATACACCACTTTCTGATTAAAATTAGCTTTCACTCCATAAAAGTTTTAGCTTTGTTTTCACATTTTACATGTGACAGACTAGAACCAAACCTGAACTCACGGTTCGGATTCTGACCCGTCTCAACTCGCTTAAATCTTTTTTTTTATCATAACTTGAGAACCATATGAATTTTTCACGTGATTCCAGTTACTAATCGCTCATTTTTAATTATATTATCATTAATAAAAGTTTTAGGTTCATTTTATTGAGTTGGCTCAGTCTGCTTATTTCCGCATCCTCATCTTATTGAACCATTAAATTGTTCCTAAATGTAAAATGTACTATGACAGTGGCTCAGTTCCTAAAATCTTAGCCCTCTCCAACTGGCTAATGTTCCCAAATGAAACCCGGCGACGGCAAATCCACCCACCCTACATCTTAGCCGAAACGAAGCCACCACCTTTTACAGAATCCGGTGATCTAATTTTCTTATAATAAAGCTTACTGTCATAGTACATTTTTTTAACCACCAAACAAATGCCAATTAGGAATCACATATTCGAACAAATTGGGGAAAAAGTGACTAACTTGGAAGATCACAGAAAGGCAAACTCACCTGAAAGATTGAAGGTCTGGCAATGGCAAGCCATAATGACCAGTACTCTGTCACCAACACGACAACGACGCATAGGGCAGTAAATACGCCTAATATACCACTGAACCACACCACTCCATCTCCGCCAAGGGTTACTAAGAGCTTAGAAAAACCACTCCATCAGGTAATTTGAATTTGAGAGGAGAAACATAAAGCAGTTATTTAGAAAGCCAAGAGCTGGAGGTTGAATTCGAATAGTGAAAACTTTCTTAGGAAGATTGTAAAAGTGGGAAGCACTCTCCTTGCATGACACGTAAGCCATATGAGCTCTAAGCTTGACAACTCAGCACTTGCTCTATGAAGGACAAGTGTCAAAACCTATCCTCTTTTATTATAGGGATTTTTACATAATTTCCCTTACTTAACACCCTTAATTACATATTTTCTCACACCTAAACAAACAATTACGTATTTCCCCTTTTCATATCAAATTACCAAGTTACCCATATCATTTACCATTAATAAATTAATTAAAAAACAAAGTTATGTTAGTAATTATAGAGTTAAACCCACACCATCAAATCATCTTCTCCAACCTACTTCCGGCAAGCTTCTGGTCATCTCATCATCGACATAAATGACTACCGCCACTTTTTCCCTCTGAATACCGCCGTCTCATGTATACTTTTTATTATACTTGAGTTGTTTTTGTTGGTAAAAAAATGAATCCAAAACGTTTTTATATTGACTATTGATTAAAAAGTTTGATGCCAATTGGTTTATTAGTATTCGATATGTTTTTCTTTACATTGACTCGGTTTGGATTGAACTTGAGGAGATATGTAATTAATGTTTTAAGGGAGGGGATATATGTAAATACTTATTTAATTATGTCATTAAGGGTAAAACAGTCATTTAATTAGTTTATTTTAATGAAATGAGAAGATATGTAATATGTGTGGTTTAGGGAGGCGAAATATATAATTGATTTTTAAGAAATGGGTAAATATATAATAAAGTAACTTAGTTAGGGGGTATATGTAAATGCCATGAGATTATGAGATGAGATTAACAAAAAAAAAAGGAAAAATACTAAAAAACGTCTAGGAAAATATGGATTTATATTACTTTGTTTCATTGTTTTCGGTGATACCCAACAAAGCTAGGGGTTTACGTAAGAAGTTTAGATGGGCGAAATTAACGAAGATCCTTATGAGGTATTTGATTTCTATTGCATCTGTGATTTATGTTCTTGACTTCTCATGCAGTTCGATTCTATTGCATCTCGGGTTGCTTGATTTTAAATAAAGTTTGACTCTAATTTGATTATTGATGTTTGTGTGTTTATGAGTACTAATTCATATATGACACAAAATTACAAGAAATTGATGAAGATTAAGACATGTTCATTTGTTATATACTTTTGTTTTTAGCTGCAAGTGTTCTTAATCATTTAAAACTGTAAATTTAATTAATTTATATCATTCTATAATGCAAAAGTTCTAAAATAGTCAGAAATTTCAATGTAATTCCATACCTTAGAATAACAAAATATATCAATATTATGCATCTGACCTCTCCTATAAAGTTTCAATAGCACTTCTTGCGTTTCTTTTGCTCAGCTTTTTATCTTTTCATGCATGTTCTTGGCATAGACAATGCCGAAGCGCTCGCCTAGGAACTAGAAACACATTTATTGTGCCTCGTCCGAAAAAATGGGCCTAGGCGCAAGAAGCGAGGGCTTTTAATAACTATATATGATCCATACTTCCTATATTATAGTGCATTTAAACATATCAGGTTAAGACTTGTTACATTTAAACTGTTAACTCATACCCCCTACATTGCCCAATGTTGTATAGCATTTAATGAAGACAATGAAAGACTATAAATGCGTATATGAAAAACTCTTAAATGTAACAAGTCTTAAGCTGATATGTTTAAATGCATTATATTATAGGAAGTATATATGGATATTGATGACTGATTTACATAGGTACTACAGAAAAAAAAAAGACTAAATATACAAATTAACAATGATGTAATCAAATTCAAGTTCTAGGTAGTCAGATCAACTTACCGGTTTTCCTTTGCAGCAATGAACAAGCTCCACTCAAGAATAGGTCAAAGCAAGGGACTAGTTTCTTTGGTCAAAGAATTGGTCAGAGTAAACCAGTAATCTATATCCGTACTTCCTATATTATAATGCATTTAAACATATCGGCTTAAGACTTGCTACAGTTAAGAGTTTTTCAGAATTGTAGGTCCCGAAACCGGATCCGACAACGAACGGCATTGTTCTTGAGAAACGCTCGAGACGGGTGCGGTGAAACAAACGACCAAACATAAATAATATAACGATAAAATAAAGGAATGATCTCGTAACCGGTACAAAAGATTAGATAATAAACGATCGAACCGATCCCACCCAATGTGAGCTCCCCTTGGGTGGTTATTTACACCATAAAAAACACACACATAATAAAAACATTGAAGTCCTATTTATAGCTAACAAACATTCTAACATTCTAGAAGCTTTCTCGTTAAACTTGAACGCGTGTCGAAGTTCTCGTCTCGTGTCCGGATTTCTCGCTGGCATTAATTATTATCTTGACCGTGAATAAATAATGGGTTTCGTAATTTGATATCGCAAGTCACAAATATTGGCCTTACAATCACCCCCTTGACTTGTGATCTCAAAACTTTGTCTCACCGTGTCTTGCATCTTCACAAATCACCCGATAAATCGATGCCTCTTCATTTCAGTTCACCCCCTCAAGGTATGATCCACCTATATTTAATCTTGAAGTAGTTCTCGCTTCTTCGGATCTTAAGTTGTATATAGGCATGAGATGAGCTCGAATATCCACAAATCGATCTCGAATTACCGGATTCAATGATCAAATGAACAAAACTTATTAATTCGTTCGAAGTTCACCTTTCGGATCCAACTTCTCGAATGCCTTAGAAATAACAAGCTTTGAACACGGTTAAACAAGACGAAAAAAAACCCATTTGACTTTTTTCAGTGTGGTCAATCCAAATAATAATTCTCTCTAAAAAAACGTTGCACATAATCCGACGAAATAAATTTATTCAGCCAATTAATAGTAGACCAAGTTGAGCCCAAGATATAATAGCCCAACATCTAAAACCTTGCCAAAATCTGAATTAATTGTAGGCCCAAACAGCAAGGAACAAGCCCATTAGAAGGAAGATGGCCCAATTGTAGTCCATCATGGAGACAGGAACCCTAGCTTCAATATGATGCATTGTGCACCAGCCTCACAAGTCATAGCCGTCATATTTCGCCAGAAAAGAAATATTCCGGCAGCTTTCATAAGCGGTAGCTGGCCACCCATCTTTACCACCGGAAAAAATGCTCCGGCCTGTTTCCAACAGCCGACAACCTCTCTAAACATCATCAGTCAAAGCCACCACCCTACAAAAGCACCGCCGGAAAACATGTCTGAGCTCCGGCATCCGTTTTCGGTGAATCCTCTCTGACCAAACATTACCATAACCGCCGTCTTTCTTCATCAATCCCGCTGCCACACTCACCCAACTAAAAACGCCGCAATCGCCACCGTTCACAACCAACAACAACAACAAAAAACCATGGGTGGCCTACTACCGGAAAATCGATCTCCGGTCGTTCAGCCTCAAACACCGTCACCGACCACCGTTGACCTGCATCTTCATCATACTGCTGTTAACCACCATTTGAAACTACCAGACCACCATAATATCAACACACCGCCGCCAACGGAAAATCCAATTTCTGGCCACCATATCACTAGTAGGTTCTTCTCTAGCCCTACACCGGTCATCTAACGCCCCTTTTCCTTGTCGATTTAAAGCATAACCACTGTTCTTCGTGTTCATCTTCAACAACCCAAAAAAAACTTCCTAAAAACAATAAAAACGAACCTCAAACTTAGCTGAGAATCCAGATCTGGAAACACGAGACGAACTTCGAGCACTTTATTTCCCCAAATCTTCAAACGTTATTTCCAAACATCAAATTTTATTTCCAAATCTTCAACAAAATTAACTTCTCAGTTCGGGTAATAGCGGAAATAGAACCCGAATATCAAGAACAAAGTTGAATCATAAGATTCGACCCGCTCTGATACCAATTGTAGGTCCCGAAACCGGATCCGACAACGAACGGCCTTGTTCTTGATAAACGATTGAGACGGGTGCGGTGAAACAAACGACCAAACATAAATAATATAATGATAAAATAAAGGAATGATCTCGTAACCGGTACAAAAGATTAGATAATAAACGATTGAACCGATCCCACCCAAGGTGAGCTCCCCTTGGGTGGTTGTTTACACCATCAAAAACACACACGTAATAAAAACATTGAAGTCCTATTTATAGCTAAACAAACATTCTAACATTCTAGAAGATTTCTCGTTAAACTTGAACGCGTGTCGAAGTTCTCGTCTCGTGTCCGGATTTCTCGCCGTCATTAATTATTATCTTAACCGTGAATAAATAATGGGTTTCGTAATTTGATATCGTAAGTCACAAATATTGGCCTTACAATCATATCTCTATACCGTCTCATCTTGCAAGTGTGTGAATCAATGATAGGACACAAGGACGAGACGTCGCAGTTTTTGCTGAGGTTTATTGTGTTGGTTGAGAATCAAACTGACAAGAAGGTGAAGTGTATCAGAAGTGACAACGGCACAGAGTTTTGCAACAAGGTGAATGAATTCTGTCACAACAAGGGAATCATTCATCAACTCAGCGCACCTCTGTTGGTACATGATGTCAGTAGTTCAGTGTCTAGTGTCTGTAATCGAGTTAGTTGGATTAGTATTTTGTATTAAGCGAAGTTAGCTCACAGGTTCGCTGATTTAGGCCAACTTGTAGAGTAAGCGAAGTTAGTGACAACTTCGCCTAAACATGTTAGGCGAAGTTGTCGTGTTATATAATCTGTTAGGTTACGGCAGAAGTTAATCAATTGAGAGATCAAGTTGTAACGAGTTGTCCAGAGTTTGTGATTGATATCACGTGTTTCCAGTTGCAATACAACGTGTCTTTGTTTATTGTAACGTGTGTTTAATCGTGTTAACGTATATCGTCTTCTACGCTCGTATCGTCTTACGTAGGGATTCCGCACCTACGTAGAACGAGATATTCCGTGTAGATCCGGCTGGGAACCTACAATTGGTATCAGAGCAAGAGAGATGAAAAAGGGATAATTATCAGGAACAAGGCGAGGCTGGTTGTAAAAGGTTTTAATCAGCAAGAGGGGATCGACTACAATGAAGTGTTTGCTCCTGTGGCGAGATTGGAAGCGATTAGATTTTTTTTGGCATTTGCTGCACACAAGGAGATGAAGGTGTTCTAGTTAGACGTGAAGAGTGCGTTTCTTAACGGTAAAGTCGATGAGGTAGTGTACGTTGAGCAACCTCCGGGTTTTACTGACCCAGACTTTCCTGATCACGTGTACAAGCTATGTAAAGCGCTATATGGGCTACATCAGGCCCCTCATGCCTGGTACTCAACTTTATCCGATTACTTGCTTGAGAATGAATTTGAAAGGGGAAGGATAGATAGTACACTGTTCGTTAAGAGAAATGGAAGAGACTTTCTTTCGGTTCAAGTCTACGAGGACGACATTATCTTTGCTGCATCAAAAGTCGCCATGTGTCAGGAGTTTGAAGCAATCATGAAACAGAGGTTTGAAATGAGTGCTATGGGTGAACTAACTTTCTTTTTAGGATTGCAGGTTGATCAGAAGAAAGATGGGATGTTCATTCATCAGACTAAGTATGTCCAAGACGTTCTCAAACGCTTCAAGATGGAGGACAGCACTCCATTTGATACTCCAGTTTGCGTCAACCATAAACTGGGTGCTGATTCAGACAGCGATGCAGACGTGGACCCCACCCAATATCGGGCAATCATAGGTTCTTTAATGTACTTAACTGCTTCTAGACCTGATATTATGTTTGCAGTTTGTCTTTGTGCTCGCTTTCAGGCAAACCCAAAGGAATCTCACTTGAAGGGTGCAAAGAGGATATTGCGGTATCTCAAAGGCAAACCTAAGCTAGGGTTGTGGTACACGAGAGGAAGAGACTTGGAGCTAGTCGCCTACACGGATTCTGATTATGGAGGATGCAATCAGAGTCGGAAGTCAACAACAGGTGGATGTCAGTTTCTTGGAGGCAGATTAGTGTCATGGCAGTGCAAGAAGCAGACCTCAGTCGCCATTTCTACCTGTGAAGCAGAATACATGGCAGCATCGAACTGCTGCTCCCAGGTTCTTTGGATTCAACAGCAATTGCGCGATTATGGTCTGAATTTCACTCATACTCCTATTTGCATTGATAACACTGCTGCTATCTCAGTAACTAACAATCCCGTAAAGCATAGCAAAACTAAATATATTGACATCCGTCATCATTTTATACGGGATTGTGCTGAGAAGAAACTGATTGTGCTCGAAAAGGTTGATACGTTAGATAATTTCGCTGACTTGTTTACTAAAGCGTTTGACAAAACTCGTTTTCAAAACCTTGTGGAGCTGAATGGGATGATCAATCCCGAGTAACCGTGTTTTTCGTTTTTGTTTAAAAAAAAAAAAACGTCACTATCGCTTAGAATTATGTCGGTTGCCTCAGCTTGAAGGACATATTTTCGGATATGTTTGGTCCTCATTTCTACTTGTAGAATATGAGGATAGCCATTAACCAGATAACTGAAAGTGACCGGGGCGGTTTATGATGTGTTTTTATTCTTTCGCTGAAAATTAGTCGATCATACTTAGTTAGAAGGACACATACTTGTATGTGGTCGGTCCAGCTGATCCATTGGATCTTCAGGATAGCCGTTTACCTGAAAACTTCAATTTGATCGGGGCGTTTGAAGTTAAAATTTTTTAGGGAGATGAAATTATTTTTCAAGTCTACTACTTCGTAAGAAGTTCCTTTACCATGTTTAACAGAAAATTGATCCAACCTTGGAAAGTGATAGATATATTGATTCTGTGTGTTTAACTAGTGAAGTTATTAGGCCTAAAAGACTTTAGAACAGTCATTGTATGTCATGGTAGCTTCTTATGGTGTGTAAAAGTAGAAGTGATACTAACTAAATCTACTCGATTTTACGTGGAAACTCCTTAAGAGTTGTGCATGTCTCCATATATATCTTTCCGAATGATAGGCAGAAAAGCGATTACCCAGTCATACACGAGCCCGTGAGTGTTCTGATTCCCGTGAAGATAGCGTGTCAAGAAACTGCAGTGATCCAGATTCGGGACTTGCAGTTGTTTACTACTCTAAAGTTGTGTAAATACTTAAAAAAAAAAAATTTTGTGTATGTTATTGAGACATTCTAGAGTTCATAATGTTAATACTTCTCAATCAAGATGTAAGAAAGAGAACGGGAAGAAGAGTCTACAGATCAAAAGAGTACTTACTATTTAATCAGACACTACGGGTCGAGGTCAACTCGGGGTGACTTGGGGAAAGCCAAATATGCTTTGAGAATAGATAGGAGGCATCATAATCTCTGAGTTGTTGCCCATTTAAGTTTTGAGCTTAATTGAACCTAACCCATATCACAGAAACGATGAAAACCATTTTAAGTTATTTACCTGCTTACAACCTGTTTCTTTATGTCATAATACAGCTGAACATGGATCTGTGTAACAGTCACGTAATTAGTATGATTCCTGTTCGGATCTTTTCTAAAACATGGTAGTCCCTGTCGAGACTGAAATTTGATCCCGTGTACTTTATTTTTAAATTTTTTTTCTACTTATGTAGTTGTATTATTTTATACCTGGTTACTTGGTCTTGATCGTATCATTTAACTCTTTAAAGGATGTTTTAAAACTTAATTGCAAATTGTTCAAATTATAGGAGTTTGTTTTGTAAATTTTAATATCGACGAAGTTATCCCTAACTTCGCCTGCAATCGGCGAAGTTATCCATAACTTCGCCTGTATAACTCTGACCCTATATAAAGAAGGTTTTGGTCAAAGTTCAGTATTGTTTTTCAAAATCCAGCGAACTTATCTCCAGTAACCCTAGGCGAACTTATAGCATCGATCCATCTGTGTTGTTTTCTCAGTTTCTAATCAAAATTATAGGTGTGTAGTGTCGATATACTCGTATATTCACTGTCATTGATGAAAATCAAAGTGTATTTTGACCCGATTTGTGACCTCGTTCTTTCGGAACCTTAACACCCGATTTTTCAAACTTTTTTCACGTGGTCGTAATCATTGTGATCGTCTAGATCTTCATAATATCATGTGTTTATCACCGAACATTCTCCAAATTGATCCAAATCAGTTCGTTTGAAAGTCTAATCTGTCGCCGATTCATATTCGGCGAAGTTACAGTTTAGGCGAAGTTATCTTTAACTTCGCCTGAGGTTTAACTTCGCCTGATAATTAATTATGTAACAGTTTATGAGGCGAAGTTGTGGTTAGGCGAAGTTATCATTAACTTCGCCTGGCCCTTTTAATTTTAATTAACTGCTAACAGGCGAAGTTCAAGTTGAGGCAAAGTTGTTCCCAACTTCGCCCCACCTCTAACTTCGCCTATACAGAATAAATCATAACTTCGCTCATGGTAACATGCGAACTTGTGATTTGCCTCGACAATTCTCTAACTTAGACTGTTTGTTGCAGAAATGGCAGCTGTAGCTGGAGCAGGTGGTGCAGGTGGTGATGAAGGTGGAGACAACAACCGACAGTTTTTCCCGGGGCATAACATGTACATCACATTGGACCCGGATGCGAGCGGTGTTGATGATTTCAGCGAGATCATCACGTTTCTACTACGCTCGCGTATATTCCACGCGATTACCACTACACTGCCGATATCTTTGCCAAACATTGAAGATTTCTGGCAGACAGTGGAATATGACTGTCGAGTCGAGCCCCCGGTTATGCGTGCAACGGTTAACAATCAGATAGTTCAGTTCTCGTCTGAACAGATCAGGGTGGCTTTACAGTTTGGGGATGAAACAAGAGACGATCCTACCGACTTTGTGGCTCCATTCCGAGATGATGCGTTTCTGAGGATGGGATATTCTGGTCCCTTGGGAGATACTCAGAGACGCAAGGGGTTCTTGCTAGACCAGTGGGCCTTTCTCATGCACGTAATGATCGTGTGTATGTCAGGGAGAAAGGCTGGTACAGATGGCATGGGTGCGACCATGCAGTCGGCGATGACTGCTCTGACTTACAATAAGCGTTACAGCTTTAGTCAGATGGTATTCTACGAGATAGATCGTCAGAGAAGAGCGGTGGCGCGTGAGAGATTTCTTATGTATCCAAGATTCATTCAGATGATCTTGAATCACGTTGCTCCAACGTTACCTCAGCGCCGCCCGATCAGATATGTAGAAAGTGTCAGCAAGAGGATCTTTGCCCAGTGCAGATCATCGAGTGTGAGGAGTAAGCCTGAGCTTCGTCCTTCTCATACTCCACTATTTGGGTACTTGATCAACCCATAGTATGTTCCAGCTCATGGGGACGAGTTTTGGGATCCTCATCCACAACAGGCTGGAGCACCTCAACCACCTGAGGTACAACAAGCTATACCTGCTGCTCCTGGTGTGTCACCGAAGGAAAATGTAGACCTTGATGCAGCGTTTGGTGGTCAAGGCTTCTTTGATATGGAACGTGTTGATCCAGAGGAAAATGTGCAAGTCTCAATTGCACAGGTTTCTAGTGTGAATGTTACTAGGGCAGCTACGACGGTGGCTGATTCTGATTCGTCAGATGATGATGTGGCTGAAGCGAGACGAATTTTGGTAACACAAGAACGGATTCATGGGAAGAGAAAGAGAGTCGATGATGACAGTGAGTCCGATTTTGAGGAAGAAGTACATCAGTTGGTCCGTAGATCAAGAAGGGAACGGACAGGTGCAGGTTCGGAAGCTGGTGAGAGCTCAAGGGTGGTACGTTTCACTCCACCCGCACTGTCCGGTATGACCATGGTTCCTACACCATTGCAAGTTACAAGGCCAAGCGCCACGGACGTTCCCGTGGTGGCTACCTCATCCTCATTCGGCCTCCCACCCACTACATTCCATCTATCGACTCCGGAGATTGTATCTTTGCCACCTCCAACTCTTACTCCAACGGAGGTTGTGGCAAGATTTATTGAGTCGACAGTTGTAGCTACTGCAGGGTTGTCAGTTATGATACCACCTGCGGTTACGTTTACGCCTACTTCTGAGGTCCCGGTTACAATGGAAATCCCTCCTCAGTACACTCAAGATATATCACATCTGAGGTTTGATTTCGATGCAACCTTATCCGACTCAGAACGAATAGCAGCGCTTGAACGGGTCGTGACAGAACAATCAAGGGTAAATCTTATCCAGACCCATGCTATTCAGCGCCTCGTTGCAGAGAATCAGATACAATCGTCCCTGCTGATCGAACATGGCAAAATCATTGATGCTTTGAAGGTGTTCTTGGCATCTCAGGGGGAGACGAGCTGTAAGGGTGATGAGCTGAGGACGAAGAAGCGTAATGATCGAGACGATGATCCCAATGCATCGAAAGGTGCAGGTGGAGAGTTGCCAAGAACTGAACAAGCTCTTGGGACTTCCACATCTCAGGGGGAGTCAACAAGTGCAGCGGGTGGTACTGGTGATGATGTGGTGGTCGTGGATGCTGAGGTGGATGATGATTTTATAGGTGATGATGATGTATTACCAGTTGAAGAGATAGAGAAAATTGGTGCAGAGATTGTTATTGATAATGATATTGAAGAGGGAGAGATTATAGAAGAGAATATTGAGCATGAGATTCCGGATGTTGATAAGGCAGATATGAGTAAAGATATGGGAAGTGATGAGACGGAATGGGAAGAGCAGCCAAGATGGAAAGAAGGCTACGCTCAGTGGTTTGTAAAAACGAAGAAACCGGCGGTCCCTACTATGTTCAAGAAGAGTTACAACATTAGAGGGTATGCTGAATCGAGAAAGGGATTATTTGCTGGATATATGATGAGCAGTTGAGGCTCTTTGTGATTAAAAGATATGATGGTGTTCAGTACTTCAAGAGGATGTTGAGATCGTTGAACACGTTGCCTGAGTGTGAAGTGAAGGACTTAGCCAGATTGGGGTTGATGAACAAGAGCTGCTGAGAGTGTATGATCCAATGCATCTAGTGAACTTGTCTCAAGCTGATCTGCAGGTGCTGAATGAGAAGAAGATATTTTATATTCCTGCTTGGAAAGACGAAGCGAAGAAATATCAAAGAATAGTATCGGTTTGTGTACGAGAAGGAGTTCATGATTGAAGATGAAAGATACAAGATTATTGAAGATTACCAGACACGTGCTTGAAGTTAGAGATATGAAGCTACTGCCAAGGGGGAGTCTGTTGGTACATGATGTCAGTAGTTCAGTGTCTAGTGTCTGTAATCGAGTTAGTTGGATTAGTATTTTGTAATAAGCGAAGTTAGCTCACAAGTTCGCTGATTTAGGCGAACTTGTAGAGTAAGCGAAGTTAGTGACAACTTCGCCTAAACATGTTAGGCGAAGTTGTCGTGTTATATAATCTGTTAGGTTACGGCAGAAGTTAATCAATTGAGAGATCAAGTTGTAACGAGTTGTCCAGAGTTTGTGATTGATATCACGTGTTTCCAGTTGCAATACAACGTGTCTTTGTTTATTGTAACGTGTGTTTAATCGTGTTAACGTATATTGTCTTCTACGCTCGTATCGTCTTACGTAGGGATTCCGCACCTACGTAGAACGAGATATTCCGTGTAGATCCGGCTGGGAACCTACAACCTCACACTCCCGAACAAAATGGGGTGGCTGAGAGAAAAAACCGTACTTTGGTGGAAGCCGCTAGAACAATGCTCTCATATTCCAAACTACCATTGATTTTCTGGGGTGAAGCTATCAACGCTGCTTGCTTTACCCAGAATCGTGTGCTTCTAAACAAAAGACTGAACAAGACTCCGTATGAAGTCTTTTATGGAACGAAGCCAAGGGTAAATTTCTTCAGAACGTTTGAATGTCCCTGTACCATACTCCAAACAAATGCTGGAACAACCTCCAAATTTGCTGAAAAGGTAGATGAGCGCTACTTTGCTGGTTATTCTGCTGATAAAAGTGCTTATCGTGTGTACAACAAGAAATCAAGAGTGATCTTGGAGTCTTTCAACATTGATTGGCAGGAGTTAAACCCTACTGATGCACATAATGGTCCGGACTGGATGTTTGATTATGAAGGCTTGTTCAAGCAGTTTCGTGGAATGTACATGACACCAGCTGTACCAATGGTTTCCCCTGTTGTTTCTCCACCTGTTCAACCTGCTGATGATCAGTCTGTCCTAATGCATGCTGTTTTGAAAGATCTTGGACATGTTGACATAGCTGCTGCTGCACCCATACTGAATGTACAACCAATGGATAACCAACATGCCCCGGTTAATGAGCAGCCCTCTGCCGACACTACTGAAATGCCAGTTGTTGAAGACATGACTAATTCAGATTCTGATTCGTACGTGTCAGCCGACAACAATCAAAATGTTCAAGTCGATCAGACTGAGCTCCCCCTGCAGAGTCAAGTATGGTGGAATCAGTCCCCACACCTCCCTCAGAAGAAGACAATCAAGGTCCTGCAATGGAGGTTGATGCGTCAAGTGTGCAGGTTGAACCAAGTCCGAATGAGACTTCTGCTAACTCCAACACAACTTCTGTTCCAGCTGTTGCTGTCCCATTCTATGACAACCTATGGGAAGGTCCCATTGCTCTGATGGTTGGGTAAAAGTTAGTTAGTTTTATATATTAATTAGTTATATTTAGGTTAATAAACGAATGAACATTGGTACTTCAAGCGTTGTTTACGTGTTTCAGGACATTGGAGGCTATGGAGCTTAACAAGGATATTTACGGGCTTGGAACGAAGATCAAGAAGTGAAAGATTGGAAGTGCACGCATGACGAGGCATTCAAGAAAAGAAAAAAATAAAATCTGAAATTTTACGTCTTCGCGATACGCGAAGATGCAATGAAGGGCAACTTCGCGTAATGGCGGCTGCGACTATTTTGTCTTTCGCGATACGCGAAGAAGTGTAACTGGACATCTTCACGATACGCGAAGATGCTTATGTCGGCCTAAAATTTAGTTTTCTCCCTATATAAACCCCTTAACCTCCCCATTCGTTTATCATCGACTTCCAGAGGCAAAAGAGGCTGCTTAGGACGATCTTCCATCGTTCCAAGGCTTCCGGTTCGTGTCGGGTTTGCATGTTCATCCAAGATAAGTGTATTTACGTTATGATCATGTTCGGCTAAGTGCTTTGTTCATTCTAGGCTAGGTTTTTGTGTATTTTAACTTCTGACCAGATTTTTATGCTTAATGTTTTTGAGCTTGATTGAGTTATTGCTTTAGTCTTGCTTATATTATGATTGATTATTTAAACAACTTGTGTTTGAGATTATTGATTGATGCATTATTTGTTTGGTTGTGTTTATCAACATTTAGGGTTTGAACTCTTGTGTCATTGACTAGTTATCATCAAATATTGTCTCTTAATTGGTTTTAACAAACATAAGTTGGTAATTAGGTAAACCAAGTTTCATTGTGTCATCAATTTGGTTAGGGTATCGTTTGACATCACAATCCAGCTACTAGGTTTAGTAATTACTGCGTAATCAATATAACCGAATCTGGAATTAAGTTTAATGTCACATTAACCGAACCTAGAATGAATGTTTTTATTAATATTATTCACAAATCGTTTTTAAGTAATTGTTAGTTTTTAATTTATCCTTTTTCTAAAATCGCTTGACATCGTCTGTCCGCCTTAGTTTAATAATTAATTTAGTTATAATAAACTTGCACTTTCCTTGAGTCCCTGTGGAGACGACCTTACTTACCCGTACTTATTATAGGTATTTAAGTCTTTAATTAATTGTTTTTGAGTAGACCACGACAGCCTACGTCAAAATGGCGCCGTTGCTGGGGACTCAACGCGCTTAGTGCTAGTTTAGTTTAGTTTAAATTAGCGTAATTTAGTTTTAGTTTAATTTCTTTTCTTCGTTGATTTTACGTGGGGTGTGTTTGTTTGTGGTGTGCAGTTAATTTTCTAGGTTGATGCATACGAGGTTTGCTCGAGACAAGGAGGTGTTGCAGTTTGACCCGAGATTGAGAAAGCCGCGAGAAGGAACCGAGCAAAACAAAGAAGGGGCGAGACTTCAAGACTGAAAGAAGAAGAGATGAATCATCAAGAAGATAACCCCTACCCGGTTCCACCTGTGTTTCAACCCGATAACATTAACCCACCGCATAATCGAGAACAACCCATTCCACAAAACATTCCACAAAACCCACCAATCCATGACTTACCACCATTTAACCCACCCATTCACCAAAACCGAAACCCGAGAGCTCAAAGAAGATATCTATGAAAGATGATCGTTCAATCAGGTCTGAACCACCGCACAATAGAGTTAAGGTTGAGTATGATCGGCGGAGGGTATTTGATGATTTTGATGAGTTCGAGGATGAAGAGGAGATGGAAGACGTGTAAGGGGACCGGTATTATAGAAGACAACAACAACCACCACCAAGAAACCGTCGAGAAAGAAGAAGACAAGAGGTCCCCGAGCCACAGTTTCCTGAGTATGAATTTTACGATGGAGTCCCGAGGGCATTTGTTCCACCGCTCGTTTGGGGGGTTCAAAGCCACTTCATTCCACAAGTGGCCACGAACCCGCTTCCCGTTGTAATCCCGGTCCGAGAAGGAAGAACGTTTTCAGTAAGGCAAAGTAACTTGACTGGGATGCCTACTTTTCACGGGAAAGCATCTGAAGAGCCATACCTACACTTGAGCGAGTTTAATGCAATTTGTGCCACTATCTCGAGTCAAGGGTTCACTGCTGATGAAGTTAAGCTAGTTTTGTTTCAGTTCAGCCTTAAAGATCTTGCGAAGCAGTGGTTCTTATTTTTACCGTCAGCAAGTATCTATATGTGGCAAGATTTGGCCCAACAATTCTTAGACGAGTACTATACACCGCAAAGAACTTCCGAAGCCCGAACTTCCATCAGAAATTTTCAGCAAAGCTCGGGTGAGACTTTTCATGAAGCATTTATGAGGTTCAAAAGGTTGTTAAGAACTTGCCCGCATCACGGGATTGCATTGTGGGAGTTGATCAAGGCGTTTTATGACGGGTTATCAAGTGATGATGTGCGTGATATTCAGTCGACCACAAATGGGTCGTTTTTGACTATGACGAGAATGAAGATTGGCAACATTTTGAGAGGCATGCGATGAATTCAAAAAGGCAAGATCAGTCGAATCGCATGATAAAAAGGGCGGTTGTGAAAGCCATTGATAGAAGTGAGTCAAATGATCGTATGGCTAGGTTGGAGAAGAAATTGGACCAGTTAATGAGTATAGGAGTGAAAGATAAAGGCAAGTCAGGAAAGGCATATCCAGTTTGTGAGGATTGTGGTGGAATAGGCCATGTAGTGGCTACTTGTGGGGTCGTGTTGGAAGACGAAGAGGAGGTGAATTTTGTTCAGGGTGAGAAGAAATACAATAACAACATGAATTCAAACATATTCACCTGGGCCTCCGAAACCACCCCAATTTTAGCTATGGAAACCCGAGCACGCAGCAAAACCCGAACTTTCAAGGTAATTCCTAAAACGCAGGTTATCAATCAAATCAGAGGCAGTATGGGAATGAGAGGGGTAATGGTTACAGCGGGTACAATCAAAGAGAATCGGGGGGTTATAACAAGAGTTATCAGCAAGGTCAGCAAAGTCAAGGGGCAACACAAGGTCAAGTAGGTTCTTCGGGTAATCAGGAAGAGTCGATTAAGGATGTGATGAACTTTTTGAAGCAGATGAAGACAGATCAGGATGCTCAGAATAAAAGCGTAAATCAAAGATTAGTGCTCCAAGAGAAAGCTAATGCTGCGAGAGACAAACAAGTGAGCCAACCTGCAGAAGAGGTGGCTAGTTTGAAGAGGAATCCATCCAAGCTACCAAGTGATACTGTGAAGAACCCAAGCCATCAGAGTAGCAGTTCATCAAATGGTAAAAACGTACACATTAGTGCAATCACCATTGAAAATCATGAGGTGAACGACACAGTTGAAGAATTTGAAATAGGGGCACCACTTATTCCCATTCAGATTGGAAAGTTCAAGACCATCAAGGCACTAGTTGATTATGGTGCAAGTGTAAGTGTTCTACCGGGAAGTGTTTATGATCGTTTGAGTTTGGACCTTTACAAGAAGTTAACACCACATTGGTGTTAGCTGATTTCACTCGAAGACGGCCCCGTGGGAAGTTGGTTGGAGTTGCAGTAAAGGTTGGTGAGTTTTACTATCCTGAAGATTTTCTTGTTCTTGATTATGAGCCGGTGGAGAATGAAGAAGAGCCGAGAGTGATATTGGGGAGACCGTTTTTGGCAACATCAAATGCTCAAATCAATTGCCGAGACGGAACAGTGTGCATGGCCTTTGGTAATCGTAAGTTAATTTTGCATATTTTTTCAAATTTATTTGATTATTTTTGTGAAAATAAATCTTCTAGGTTAGGTGCTACTAACACGTGTCTTCCTCATGTAAATGAGGATGACACCAAAAAAGAAAGTTTTGTGTTTGATAGGTCGAAGCGGGAGAGAGAAAAAGAGGAGCTGAATGCGGTAGAGGTTCATGTTGGAGAGTTGGCGATTTCATGTGATGATATCAAGCATGTAAGAGAAAAAGTGATTCATAATGAGACGGGCAAAGCAAGTAAGAAGAAACCGCCGAAGAAGGAGAAGGTGAGGAAGCCACCGGGGTTTGAAAATGAACAAAGAAGATTGGCATGCTTCGGGCCAAGATGGAGTGTCATGGACAGTGTACCACTATGTTGGAAGAGTAAGAAGAACGAGGTGGAGGAAGGTAAGCACTCCATTAGACCACCATAATCGCCAAATCAGGTAATGGTCTAGCTGAAGACCTTAACAAAAACTTAGCACTAACCGGGAGGCAACCCGGCCTTGTATTCAGGTACATGTATAGTTTGAAGTTGAACTTTGTGGGTGTAGTTCACTATAAACCCTCACAAGACCATACTCATCCACCCGGGCTACGGGGGGGGGGGGGGTTTAAAGGGCTTGTTGCATATGCTAAATGCAACCGTGATTCCTACGAAAGTGAGTTAGGTCTTTTAACTTTTTACTCGTTTAACAAACTGGGTTATGAATTAATTAATCTCGGTTGGTAATTTAAAATTAATGGTTTTGCAAACGGTTTAAAAGACCTATATTTTTAACATTTGTGAGAAGCGTGCTTCTACATGTTTAAGAGTTTGCAGATTTTATTTTGAGAGTTGAGGAGGTAAGGTTCACCGAGAGATCACCGAGGACACGAGAGTTGCAAATGAGAATTTTCTTTTCTATCAGGTGATTTTGTTTTCATAACCTTATTTGTTTTATTAGTTTTTATGTTAAAAGTGTAATTGTATTTTTGTAAATTTAATAACCACCATCACATTATGCCCAGTTTTTAAAATTGTCGAAGTGAATTTTAATCCCGTCCCTATTTTATGTATTAAATTTTAAACATTGAGGACAATGTTTGTCTCAAGTGTGGGGATGGGGGAGAAATTGAAAATTTAAAAGTTTTTATGTTCCTTGAATTAAGATTTTTGCACAATAATGGAAAATGATAGAAAAATTGGGGATTATTTTTCAAAATTATTACATAATATGAGATAATAAAAACGGGAACACACTTAATTTGGGATGTGTCGGTAGGCCCAGCTGATAGTGGAAGGCTTTTGAAAATGTAATAAATGTATCTCTAAATTAAATCAGGAAGTCTTGTGGGTTCTCATCTTAGGAATATCGAAAAACTGAAATGCGTAAGGTAATGGATAAGCACCAGTGTAGGGTAAAGCCTTGTAAATTTCAAAATTTAATTTTATTGAGATATTAAGCAAGGAGTATGAAAAAGATGTAATAGTAAAAAGGATCCAATAATTTAATGTGTCTCCATCCGGGATAGTGACTTAGAGATGACATCTATGGATGAGGATCAGAATAAAATAAATAAAAATCCAACAACCTATGTGTTTTCTTTCGAGTTGGTAACTTGACTGATAGGCCTCTGGGTGAGGATTGATGAACGTTAATGAATAAGGACCAACAACTTACATGCTTCTCATTGGGCTAGTAACCATGGTGAGAACATCCATGGGTGAGGTCTAAAGTATGATAAAAATGCAAAATGCTCGATTAATTCATTTGTGTTGTCCAATAAATTAAATTTTGATAGTTACAAGTTTTTAGGTTACACTGGTAGAAATAATCTTTATGATTTTATCTGTGCTTTGACATGCCTGAAAAAATTAGGTGGATTTGTGATTTTAGGTGTGAGACCCTTAGACTGAATGTTAACTTGAACTTAAATCTAACATGATTAGAGGTCTGAATTATCGGCGGTTGGGTTTAAGTGGACAACAGTATCGGCAATCGCAGTTTTTGTGTTCTTTGTGCTTAATTAAGATAATCTATGAAGTACTTTGAGAATGATCTCTGATTCTGATTCCATTGCAAAGTCTTTTTCGGTACGAAAAAGGGTTAAGTGTGGGGATGTGATGGTTGGGTAAAGGTTAGTTAGTTTTATATATTAATTAGTTATAATTAGGTTAATAAACGAATGAACATTGGTACTTCAAGCGTTGTTTACGTGTTTCAGGACATTGGAGGCTATGGAGCTTAACAAGGATATTTACGGGCTTGGAACGAAGATCAAGAAGTGAAAGATTGGAAGTGCACGCATGACGAGGCATTCAAGAAAAGAAAAAAATAAAATCTGAAATTTTACATCTTCGCGATACGCGAAGATGCAATGAAGGGCAACTTCGCGTAATGGCGGCTGCGACTATTTTGTCTTTCGCGATACGCGAAGAAGTGTAACTGGACATCTTCACGATACGCGAAGATGCTTATGTCGGCCTAAAATTTAGTTTTCTCCCTATATAAACCCCTTAACCTCCCCATTCGTTTATCATCGACTTCCAGAGGCAAAAGAGGCTGCTTAGGACGATCTTCCATCGTTCCAAGGCTTCCGGTTCGTGTCGGGTTTGCATGTTCATCCAAGATAAGTGTATTTACGTTATGATCATGTTCGGCTAAGTGCTTTGTTCATTCTAGGCTAGGTTTTTGTGTATTTTAACTTCTGACCAGATTTGTATGCTTAATGTTTTTGAGCTTGATTGAGTTATTGCTTTAGTCTTGCTTATATTATGATTGATTATTTAAACAACTTGTGTTTGAGATTATTGATTGATGCATTATTTGTTTGGTTGTGTTTATCAACATTTAGGGTTTGAACTCTTGTGTCATTGACTAGTTATCATCAAATATTGTCTCTTAATTGGTTTTAACAAACATAAGTTGGTAATTAGGTAAACCAAGTTTCATTGTGTCATCAATTCGGTTAGGGTATCGTTTGACATCACAATCCAACTACTAGGTTTTAATCAATATAACCGAATCTGGAATTAAGTTGAATGTCACATTAACCGAACCTAGAATAAATGTTATTATTAATATTATTCACAAATCGTTTTTAAGTAATTATTAGTTTTTAATTAATCCTTTTTTCTAAAAACCGCTTGACATCGTCTGTCCGCCTTAGTTTAATAATTAATTTAGTTATAATAAATTTGCACTTTCCTTGAGTCCCTGTGGAGACGACCTTACTTACCCGTACTTATTATAGGTATTTAAGTCTTTAATTAATTGTTTTTGAGTAGACCACGATAGCCTACATCATGCTCTAGAACATTTGGTTGAACTGCAAGAAGATGAAACAGATCCGCAACCAAGTGCTTCTGTCCCTGCGACCACTGTCTTCCATCTCATAGAGAGCCTGACAATTCAATCGAGGCAACACCAGTCGAGCATGTCGGGCAAATTCCACAACTACCAATTCATCGTCGACATCCGACTGAGAACATCATCGAAGATCCGTCTACTGGCATTCAAACACACAGTACTTCCGGTAACATTAACCGATGTCTTTTTGCTTGTTTTATTTCACAGGTGGAGCCCAAGGACTACAAAGTCGCACTGAAAGACAACTCCTGGGTAGAGGCCATGCAAGAAGAGCTGTTACAGTTTAAGAAGCTAAATGTTTGGAGGCTAGTAAAGAAACCAGAAAATAAAAGGCCGATCGGAGAGAAATGGGTGTTCCGGAATAAAAAGGATGACAAGGGGGTGATCATTAGAAATAAAGCCCGGCTTGTTGTACAAGGTTTTTGGCGACGTGAAGGTCTTGATTACGATGAAATCTATGCACCAGTAGCTAGACTAAAAGTAATTCGCATCTTTCTGGCATACGCCTAGGGCTGTTCTAAAAGCTCGAGGCTCGCTCGAAAAAAGCTCGATTAAAAGTAGCTATAAAAAGTTGATTTGAAACATCCTGAGCTGATTTGGATCATTTTTGTAACCGAACCAAAATTGACTTTGGCTCGGCTCTTTGGCTTGATTTTATTCTCGTTTAACTTTAAAATCAAGCTAGAGCCTAACTAAGTTACCCCGTTTAATTTCGAGCCCGAGCTCGAAAACACCATGGCTCAACTCGGGCTCGACTCATGAACAGCCCTACATACGCCTCGTACATGAATTTCAAAGTATATCAAATGGATGTGAAAACTGCTTTCTTGTACGGGAAGGTAAAAGAAGAAATCTATGTCAGTCAACCACCAGGCTTTGAAGATCCATCTCATCCTGATCATGTTTACCGTCTTGATAAAGCACTTTATGGTCTTCACCAAGCACCTCGTGCATGGTATGCCACACTGGTTGATCATTTAATGAAGAATGGATACAAGAGAGGAATCGTCGATCAAACTCTCTTTGTCAAGAAGGTCAACGGTGATTTGATTTTGGTGCAAGTTTATGTCGATGACATCATCTTCGGGTCCATGAATGAGGATCTGTGCAAGGAGTTCTCTAAGGTTATGCAACAACGATTTGAGATGAGTTCCTTAGGGGAGATGACTTTCTTCCTGGGCTTACAAGTTGAGCAAAAGAAGGACGGGACTTTTATTCACGAAGAAAAGTACGTTCAAGACATTGTTCAGAAATTTGGTTTCAAGGACTCATCATCTTTCATAACACCAGTCGCCACACGACCCGTTCTAGCTCCTGATCCGTTGGGAAAACCAGTCGATCAACACCTTTACCGGTCAATGATTGGTTCCCTGATGTATCTCACTGCAAGCAGACCGGACATCATGTTCCCTGTTTGTTAGTGTGCCAGATATCAGTCCGACCCAAGAGAATCCCACATGAAGGCTGTCAAGCGTATTTTCAGATACTTGAAGGGTAGACCATGTTTGGGTCTTTGGTATCCAAAGGTATCTTCCTTGGAACTTCATGCTTACACCGACAGTGACTATGGGGGATGCAACTTGGACAGAAAATCAACATCGGGTGGTTGTCAATTCCTGGGAGATCAGTTGATCTCATGGCAGTGCAAGAAACAAGTCACTGTGTCTACCTCCACAGTAGAAGCCAAGTACATTGCCGCATCCAGCTGCTGCTCTCAAGTGATTTGGATCCAGCATCAGCTGCTGGATTATGGTTTGAATTTCTATGGATCCACGATCAAATGTGATAATGAGGCGGCCGTTGCCATTGTTAAAAACCCGGTCCAGCACTCAAAGACTAAGCACATTGACATCCGAATACATTTTATTCGTGATTGTTATGATCGTAAGCTCGTCGACATAAAAAGGGTCCATACTGACTATAACTTTGCACATCTCTTTACCAAAGCCTTTAGTCGTGCTCGATTTTTATTTCTTGTTGAATCATTGGGCATGATTTCTTTTGAGTAAGTCTTATCTTTTAGGTTTTAAAACTGTAAATATTTTTCAAATATATCACAATTTTAGAGGGAGAAAATTGTGTTAAGTTTAACTCACCAAAAGGATTTTAAGTTTGCTTTCAAGAAAAACTAAAACGAGTCATTTGACTTAACAAAAAGATTTTACTCCTATTTCTTTATATACGAGTCAATTACATACCGGAAATATCGAACAGTAAATGCTATACCGGAAATGCGATATCTAAAGTCAATCTCAGTGAATTCCGTACCAAGCAGCCCTCATTTGACTTAACAAAATTGAGTTAAGTTTAACTCACCAAAAGGATTTTCAGTTTGCTTTCAAGAAGAAAAACTAAAACGAGTCATTTGACTTAACAAAAAGATTTTACTCCCATTAGTCATTTGACTTAACAAAATTGAGTTAAGTTTAACTCACCAAAAAGATTTTCAGTTTGCTTTCAAGAAAAACTAAAATGAGTTATTTGACTTAACAAAAAGATTTTACTCTTATTAAAAAAAAAATTCAAAAATTCAAAACGTATTATACCGCTTAGAGGGAGCTCCTTCGTAGAGGGAGTCGGTTATTTTAATATTTTCAATTAAGAATTTGATCCGACCCTTTGGAAAGTGATAGTACGTTGGTATGTAATGATTCTAGCGCGTTAACAGAGTAGAACAAAAGGCTACAAGATCATTCATAGATGTGTAGGTAGGCTTGACAAACAAGTAAGTGTTGGGTGATATAAACTTAAATTAATGCCGTTGCCAGTGGATACATGTTTAAGAAGCGGTTGCATGACTCCGTGAAGTCATATTCATGAAGGCAAAAATGTAATTATACATGTCATACCCAAGCCTCTCTTTACCTGATCACAGTTGTCTTATGAAAGTCAGTGTTGATTTTAAATTGAGTCAAGAAAAGAGTCAAGTAAAAAGCCAAGAAAAAGAAAAACAAAAGAAAAAGAGTCAGAAAAGGAGTCAGTCCTAGGAATTTTAATTTATGCTTTATTTCTTCATTTTTTTTGACTCAAGCCTTGGACTTTCTACGTTTGTAGTCATACAAGATCTGATTGTTAAGGCCCTGAGTCTTCTGCTTTGTTTTATTTTCTTTCTTTTGTTCAAGCCTTGGACTTTCTCTGCACGATAATATGGTATTATCCGACCTGATTGTTATGGCCTGAACTTCTGCTTTAGTTTAATCTTTCTAGATCGATTCAACTGTGCAAAGCATAAAGTGTTATGTGTACAGTGTATAATAAGTCAAGTATGTTAATAAGAATACTGTGATCAACTAAGAAAGGTTTAAGTCAAGTTGAGGTGATATGTTAACACAAAGTAAGCCTGAGATATGATGGAATTAGTAACATGTCTGATTAAGTGGGGACCACATTAGTATCGTGCCTAATCGAACCTCAAATGTATCACTCTAGCATCAAAACACTTGTCAAGTTAAAAAGAAGGACAATATCTACAGTCAATGATGAACTTGTGTCATAATAATTTCAAAATAGAAATGCGATCTAGGGCTTTGCAAATCAATATGATTTCATGTCGTGATCATTCTTTGTAAATTAGATAAACAATAGATCTATGTAAATTAATTCAATATTATTTTTAAACTCAAAATGTTTTAAATTTCTTTAAGTCTACTTTGTTTTGTTTTTGTTTTCTAAAATATTAAGTACCTGTACAGTTTAATATTTTAAGTTTTATTTTTAATTTTATTTGATTTTATTTTATCTTATTTTAATTTTTAATTTTATTTTTCATTTCACTTTATTGTCTTCTTTTATTGTATCATTACGTTTTGTTAAAGAGATCTACTGTGCAAAGTTTAATAAGTAACAGACCGACAAAAGAAAGTTTTAAAAAGTAAACAAGTGCTCGGATTCAAGGGGTAAATGTCTTTCAGGTTTGAAAATGCAAATATTTTTAAAGACCGAGGACTGAGAGTGTATTTCTGGTGAATACTCGCTATGTTTTGACTTTATCGCGAGATAGGCTGATCCTATATAAATGGGAAACCTAAAATATCTTTCACTATTCACCAACACTTTTACTTTTCACTCTCTCTCTTCTCTCTCATCTTCAAATTTTCAAACCCTAAAATCTCTTAAATTCTTCAACAATCCGGCCCTCATAGTTGCAATTATGCCGTTGAGTCCTGAATATCCTCCCTCGGTATAACATCAGAACACCATCAATCCTTTCATCTTTATGTTTCTGGGTTCACCAAGATTGAGGCGGTGGTTCATATGAACTGTCAGCTTGATCTAGAACAGATCTTCAAATATGGTGTTATGAACTGTTATTAGGACTAGATCTTGTTTATCATCATTGTTAATTAGTTTATTTGGTTTATTATGCAAAGTTTGTAGATCTAGGTTTTTGTTCAGATTGTTCATGGGTCCGATTGACCTAGTAAAACAGAAGGGTTTTTCTTCAAAATCTCCAAAAACTTAATTCGCGTCTAGACGACCATGTGGAAAGAAAAAGGGGATAAAAAAGGGGCTAAGTACAAGTTTTCGCATGGATGGGTTTTTCGCCTCGCTTGGTGATGCGAAGCGAAACATATTTCTGTTTTGCTTCGCTTGACCTTATGCTTAGCGAAACATATATCTGTTTCGCTTTGCTTGACCTTATGCGAAGTGAAACATATATCTGTTTTGCTTCGCTTGACCTTATGCGAAGGGAAACATATTTCTGTTTCGCTTTGCTTGATCTCATGCGAAGCGAATTAGAGTTCTGTTTCGCTTCGCTTGACCTCATATGAAGCGAAACATATTTCTGTTTCGCTTCTCTTGGGCTCATGTGAAGCGAATGGATTGTTTGTTTCGCTTCGCATGACTCCATGCGAAGCGAAATAAGACCTCATGCGAAAAACCTACACTTAGCAAAATTTTCAGAATTTTAAACCTGAGGCTACTGGACTGTTTTTGGATAAGTGAACTATTTGGACTTTTGGATTGTTCTGGACTTAATCTTTGTACATTGTGGACTAATTGACTTGTGAATATATTAAAATTGATTTATCACCTTATTAAGACTAAAATGTACATAATTTTTATTATCTAAAATTAAATATTTAAATTATATAATATGTAAATACTTAATGCTTATGTATATATCTTATTTGTTTTGTTTATATCTTAATGATGATTCTCATAATCTTATGGCTTAATTTCAGGGTCATAATAACTTCTGTGCTCTCGGGTTGCCAACGGCAAAAGGGGACAAAGTGTTCACATCTATGATCAAGGGGCTTCAGCAATTACCCCTTGTACATGCTATTACAGCCAACCCGGCTATTTATTACAAATGGGTCCTGGACTTCTGGGCTTTTGCTGAAGTGGCTGATGATGCTCTATCTTTCTCCACCAAAGTTGCAGGGGAGAATTTAACCATTATCGAATCAGATATCAGAAGAGCCTTAGAGATCAAAGACGAATCGACCTATGCTTATGAAAGAGGTGATAGGACTAAGTTGGAAGATTTTGTGAGAAGTATGGGGTATGACACAGAATGGAAAAGTCTGGAGAAGAAGCACCTACCACCTTACTGGAGATTTCTCTTCCATATTGTGACTCATTGTTTTGCTGATATACGTGGGGGTTTTGACAGTATGAGAGTGGATTGGGTTCGTATAATGTTTGCATTGACGAGACGGGAAGAGTTCAACTATTCAAGGAGGATATTTCTGTGCATGTTTGCTAATGCTAAGAACGACTCCACGTGGCTTATGTACCCGAGATTTGTACAGATGCTGCTTGATGATTTGATCCCAGAAGTTCCAAGGCCGGGGTCAAAGAAAGCCAAGGACAAGAAATCCCTTCCAGAGCCCTTTCACGTAAATGAGATCAAGACTTCTATTTTTAGTGTATTGTTGAGCACCAAGACCAAGGGACATCAATATGAGGGACCAGGACCAGGTCCTAAATTTGGGTTATTTGAGGAAACGGAGCCTGCTGGGGATGAGGCGTCCGTTGAAAGTGACGAGGTTGATGAGCCAGAGGCTGAGGCGGAACAAGATTCATCTGACGAGGCAACTGAGGGCCGAACCAAGACCAAACACGATCTAAAGAGGAAGAAGGCTGAAAAAGGCAAGGTAATAGAGCTTGGGGAGGAAGAGGAAGACCAACCGCCCCTGAAGCGTTTGAGGAAACTTGGGGACTCCCAGAAGTCAACCAAGTTTCTTGTCAAGACTTCCTCACAATACAAACCACCTGACCAACTAAAAATCACCAAAGAAGCCCTGGCCCAAGCCCTCAAGACACTAGACGTAACTAAGATACAAATCCCCGCCTACAAGACACCTAAAACCAGAAAGAAAACCAAAGCCAAGAAAACCAAAACCCTACTCCACGACTCACCAGAATCCTCACCCGAACCTTCACCAACAGACCAACCCATATCAACATTCCTACCTCAAATACCATCCTTACCACCCTCACCACCACAACAATAAACCCAACCCGAACCTTCTCAAATCTTAACACCACCTACCCAACCAACCTCATCCATATTCACCTCATCAGTTTTCAGCTCACCAATACACACAACAAGCTTGTGGGGCAAAACCGTTATAACTTCCCCAACCCAAACCGTCACACCATCTATAACACAACCAACACCACTACAACTTCACCAATCATTACACAAGCCATCACCTTACCTTTGCCAACAACCTCACCACCCATCATGTCCACCACCCCACCATCCACCATTATCTCACAAAAACCCATTTCCCGAGGGATGTCTTCGACACCTCCAGTATACGCCGATCCTATCCTCGATAGGATCATCGCACTAGAGGAATCCAACGCTAAGTGCTCCTCAATGAACGGAGATGAAACGAAAGGTGTTGGAGGATGAGGAAGAAAAAGCGGCTCTAAGGGAGAGGATTAGGGTGTTGGAAGAGCAAAAAGAAGCAAGCGATGCACTTGCTGAGAATCAGAGATTATTGACCAACACCTTCCACACCCGAATCCAGAATCTGCAACCACTAATGAACCGTGAGGCCTCTGAAAACGCTAATCTGAGAGCAGACCATTCAAGACTTGGTGATAGGCTGACTACCCTTGAAAGAGACTTACCAAGTGCTAGTGCTCTCAGATCTAGTGTAACCAAGAAGATCAAAGATGCGACGAGAAGGTGGGATGTTGAAAATGAAGCCACAAACTCCAGAGTTACAAATTTGGAGAATCAACTTGCTTCATCCGCTTCTCTCGATACACTCAGAGCAGAAATGGAGGCCATACAAGGAAAGATAAAGGA
Organism: Bidens hawaiensis; assembly: GCF_021521415.1. Taxonomy (NCBI): domain Eukaryota; kingdom Viridiplantae; phylum Streptophyta; class Magnoliopsida; order Asterales; family Asteraceae; genus Bidens; species Bidens hawaiensis. The sequence goes on along the minus strand of NW_027493060.1, from coordinate 292,012 downwards.
GCAAGATCGTCTGAATGAGCTACAAATCAAGACGAATGAAGACATGGTCTAGAGGTTAGGCTGGATGCAGTGTTTGGGACTTGGAGAAGGTCTGGTGAGACTTCTCAAGTCGATGGCTCACAGCCTACCGCAGGTCCATCTGTGACCATGCGAGGAGTTCAAGCTGTAGTATCTGAAGGTGAGGCGACTGTTGATTGGTTAGTACAACAGGGCAGCCAGTCTAGCGGTATTGGTGGTGGAAATGATGGTGATGACGAAGATGAGAAAGAGGATGATGATGAAGAAGAAGATGATGACGATGATGAAGTTCATGATAGCTTTTATGAAGATGATGATAGTGATGATGAGGGCGGAGAAGGTGGAGATGGAGGAGCCAAGGCAGCAGGAGGCGAGGGTGGAGATAACACTCAAACACCTCATCTAGCTCAACATGACGACCAAGACCCTGCTGCTCACGACTCGGCTAGCAAAGTCAGAGAGCATGATACACAGATCACTGACATGTATAAAGATTTGTTTCCTGATGACTTTGCAGGTGTCATGGATGACTTTATTGAAGCAGGAATAAACTTGGAGCATATTATTGATTAGAATACAGAGGCAAGAGTTGAAGATGACTACATCAACTACTCACCAAATCCCGACACTCCGCCTGCTCAATTTCAGAGAATGAGAAGAGATTTATAACAAAAGGTTTTTTTTTTAATATCAACAATTACTATTACATGCACTTTCAACTCTTTTTACTTCTCATGGCATGCTTCCTATTTATAGGGAAGCATGCATGAGAAGTAAGTCACATCAATGGCTCAATGGACTTTACAAAATTATTTCTCTTGGGCCTGAAGTAAAAAAAATGGCCCATTACATAAACATCAATACAAAAGACTAATATAACTAAAAAGGGACCTAACAAAAATGCGCATTCCAATAGTCTTTCATTGTCTTCATTAAATATATGCTATACAACATAGGGCAATGTAGGAGGTATGAGTTAACAGTTTAAAGAAGACGATCAAAATGGTTATTTGATTGTTTACCATCGACCATCAATGTAGGAGACGTTGCAGATTTTCGTGACCGGATATGTCTACGCAACCACTAATCGTTTCTCGACTGTCTTGTTTGAAGATGCAATGAAGAAATTTCTTCGACAACTCATACCGATGAACTGAATTACTACCATAATGCGTTCAATAGTTTACTTAATTGAGTATCACAGAGTCATAACCTGTTAGTCTCTTCCTCAACGGATTAAAGAAAGAGGTGAAAGGACTGATGAAGTTGTTCAAACCTAGAATTCTTCACGATGCCTATGGGTGGCAAGGATGCAAAACATCAACAACGCTAGATTGCTGAAGCAGGTGTCTCTTACATGGAGAGTGTTGTTTGTTCTCAAGGTATTCCATGATTCGGCAGTTCGTGTAAGTGGAGCCAGTAGGGACAGAGAACGAGTCGATGACAATTGTAGCCATGACTGATGTGTTGGAGCTCGGGGGAAGCTTCAACGGACCTTCAGGTTAAGGTTAACTGATGAGAAGGCAGATTCAACTAGGAAGACGAGGAAGATTACAAGAGGTACAAGTGATCATATAGGAAGGCAGTTTGAAGATTATCAAGCCTCCAAGTGGAAGATTGTTGGGTTTAATGTGAAGACTCAATTGTTTAGGGCCCGGCTCAAGGGAACTATGGAGCAGGATATTAGAAGATCAAATGGGTTGGCCCGCTTTGTTTTAATTAAAGCCCATATTAGTTTTCTTTGTGAACAAGTTGAAAACTCTAATCTTGTATCTATATATATTTAGCCTTGTACTTATAATTCCTCATCACGAGTGAGAGGCAGAAAACAATAATAAAAGTATCCTGTTTACAGCCCGTGGACGTAGGTCAGCCGACCGAACCATGTAAATCTCGCGTGCTCATGTTCATTTATTATTTCTCTTGCAGTATTATTTGCGCTTGTGTGTGTTTTGCAATACCCGTATCCCTAACATGGTTGATGCATTTAAATGATATTATATGGAATTTTAAGACTATGATTACGAGTTTCAAAATTGATGGGCACTATGTATCTCAAAGGAGTAGATAATAATAAGATTTCTGTGTGTTCTTTAGAAAAAATGAATTCTCTAAAAAGCAAGCGTGTGCTATGTCTTCTCAGCTGTTTAGCTTACAATTGGCAGTCATTAGTGAAAGCCATTATGAGTCTTAGGTTTAGCATAGTGAAATCACTGCTTCATTGCAGCAATTACTACAAGAGTTTGAAGATGTTTCTCATACTCCTAAAACCTTGTCTCCACCTTGAACATTTGATCACAAAATAGTTTTGAAAGAGGGTAGTGAACCTGTTAATCAGAAACCTTATAGATATCCAATGGTCCAAAAAGATATTATTGAGAAAATGAGTAGGGAGTTATTGGTGTCAGGGGTAATTAAGGAAAATTGTAGTGATTTTGCTGCACAAGTTGTGGTAGTTACAAAAAAGATGGGCAGTGGAGAATGTGCATGGATTACAGGAAACTTAATGATGCCACTATCAAAAATAAGTTTCCTATTCCTCTATTAGATGAATTATATTTATTAGATGAGTTAGGCCCAGCTACCATGTTCTCTATATGGGATTTAAGGTCAGGATATCATCAAGTTAGAATGTGCCCTAATGATATTGGAAAAATAGCTTTTAGAACTCACGAGGGTCACTACAAGTTCCAAGTAATGCCCTTTGGCTCTACCAATGCACCAACTACTTTCCAAGCACTTATGAACTAACGAACCATGTGCTCAAATCTTACTTAGGAAGTGTGTTGGTGACTTGGTGTTCTTTAATGATATGTTGGTATACAGCAGGGATCAGCAACATCATTTGGCACACCTTCAGTTGGTTTTTACCTGTTAAGAGGTCACCAATTGTTTGTTAGGCAATCTAAATGTACTATTTGTGGAATACCTTGGCCATATAATTTCAGGGGAAGGTGTGAGTATAGATCCTGTTAGAATTTAAACAGTTAAAAATTGGACAGCACCAACTACTCTTAAGAAGTTGAGGGGATTTTTAGGCTTGGGTATTACACGCGATTCATCAGGTCATTTGGTTTTATTCAAAATCCTTAACTGAATTATTGAAAAAAGATGATTTTGGTTAGAATTCTCAAGCTCAGTATGCTTTTAAAGCTCTCAAGTCAGCTATCTCTTCAGCTCCTGTTTTAGATTTGCCTGATCATACTAAGCCATTCATCATTGAAACAGAGTGATGGTTGGTAACTTTGATACTTTGAGAGATGATATAGTCTCTGTATGCCATAGACCTTCAGGCTACTAGAAAAAGATTGAAGGTTATGCTTTTATTGGAAAGGAATTTCTAAGTTAATTAGAAATGTACTCAGGAATTGTGATGTGTGTGTAAAAGAACATAGGGGGAGAATGTGGCTTATCCTGTGTTATTACAACCTCTACCTATTCTTAAGTCTATTTTTTCTGATATTTTCATGGATTTCATTGGGGTTTTACCTAAAGCTATGGGTAAAGATACTATTTTTGTTGTCCTGCTACCATTGCTTCTGATAAATATAGTATATTTTTAAGTAATTTTTGGAAGGAGTTTATGGCTTTGCAAGGACTTAATTTAGCTATCTCTACTGCTTTCCATCCTCAAATCGATGGTCAAACTGAGGTTGTCAACCATTGTTTGGAAGGATATTTGAAGTGTATGGCAATGGAGAGACCACACACTTGGGTCAAATGGTTGCCTCTAGCCAATGGTGGTATAACACTTCTTATCGTGCTTCAATTGCCATGACCCAATATGAAGCCTTATATGGGATAGTTCCACCAATTCATGTTCCTTATGTTGCTAAGGATATTACTATTCTAGTATCCAGAAGCGGATTTGTTTATGAGGGAGAGGGTGACTACAATTCAGGTTCTCAGATACTCTTTTTTGAAAGCTCAAAGTTGAATGAAGCAGCAGGTGGATAATGGATATTCTGAAAGAGAATTTGCAGTGGGTTCTTGGGTTTATCTGAGGCTGCAACCATCTTCCAGTTTCCTTATGAAATTTGCAAATCAAACATGATAACTTATCATCTATGTACTTCACAAATTCTAATTCTTTTGACAGCTTCATCAAGCTCTGTTGTAAACTTCTTGTTTATTCAAATTCCAACTCTTTCAAAAAAAATTCCAGTTTATTTACATTACAAAATTTGAATTTCTTTGCTGGGTTTCGTTTCAAATCCATTTTCTTCATAATTCAATTCTTTTGTCAAAAGATAATTTGCCAATCAAACTCTCCTTACATTTGAGCAGTTACTGATTTTTCCTCATAAACCAAACTAACAAATGTACGAAGTAATATCCCACTTAGAAAGTGGGGTCTGGGAAGGGTGGGATGGGGCAAACTTGATCTCAATTATAGGATAGAGCGAGGCTGCTTTCAGTGAGACCTCGATATATGACCATAAATGGTTTTCTTGTAACTTTTATGTTTCATATCAAAATTAAAATTGATGGTAACTTCTGGGAAACTGAAGTTTAAATGATAATTAATAATGAAAAAGAACAAAAAAGGAGCCAGATATTCGGTATCACATTTTTCATGTCACTGAACATAACACTCATGCAAATAAGAAATATACGAAACGATGTTGTTGAGGGTTTCTTGAGCTGATTTGGCATAAAAGAATTACAATTGACGGTGTTATAACGGAAATCTAATCGAGTTGAAGATAACTTTAGCCCAATATATTTCCTATAAATTCTAAACGGTGAGATTTGGACGTTCAATCACAAACCAAAGCTCTTCGAACGCAATTGAAGGACACTCAAATTAATACATGGCACAGGGTAAAGAAAATTCTCTTTATCCTTTTTTGTACTTCTTTCAAAGTTACAAATCGCGTTTAATTTCAGTTTTGATTTTGCAAATTAAAGTTGATGTTGCTATATGTGCTCGTTTTTTATTTAGGTTCATTTAAATTGCCTGAGTTGTGCTATATATGCATCAATTCATTTGGTGCATTTAAGATCGCTAATCGATTGATTGGATCTGCTTGCGATTAAAGTTTGTGATAAAGGTGTCCTGTTTTGATTTCTGATGAACGAAATTGTTTAAGTTGCAATTTATGGTTCAATTCGGTCATGGTTTTACAACCAGTTTTCTCCATTTCAATCATTTCACTGGATCTACTTCAGGTTGATGCTTTGTGATTGTGTAATTGATAATTGGTCTGCCAATTGACGATCTTTTTACCAGAACTATAACTATTGTGATAATCACATATTTATAAAATTATAAATCAGACAGCATGTGTAGTTAAATTTCCAGATCCAAAAAATATTAATGATAGTAGACACAAATAGTATTAACTTGATTTTACATTATTATTTAATTTTCTTTCAACAATCAGAAATTAGTTTATCATAAATCAAGACGATCTTTGAATCCACTTTAGGACAAACGGGGTATTTGATGTGTTAACAAAGATTATGTGTCTGTTTGTATAATATTTAGGTATGATGATTATTCACTCTTAAGTTGTTAGATACTTTTATAACTGTTTTCCTAGTTCGTAAAAGTTGTATGAAGTTTATATTATTTCAAGCATCTTAGTAATTGAAATAGTTTTCAAAAAGTATAAAATAAACCATGCCTATGGTTCTTTAAATTTGTAACCGAATTGAATTTGGTTGCACAAACAACAGCAAATGGGACTTTCTTAACGGATGAGGAATTGACTGCCTTTGCTGAGAAAATCTTGGTCAGAGCGCCGCATTACGTTGAAATAGCGTGTGGGTGCACAAACAAAAGGTTGGGGGACTCGTTAGTCATCCTCAGAATCAGTGACGATGGCACCATCCGCTCTACTTGCCATTGCACTCTAGACTGCAAAGAAGGCATGATCAAATCTCACACAACCACTTATTGTTATTATATCTTTTGTTATAAAAATATTATATATGGTACTTTTGGTTGAAATAGTGTTTAGCAGTCCTGCAAAACTTGTGAAGCATGCATCGGGTTGTATGAATGTGCCAAATTGGAGGACCAAGGTTTGGGTTCTTAACTCCAACCTCAAGAAGATAAAATTAGCTCAAACATGTTTACTCAGGCACTATAAAGGAGATGAGATGAATATGTTAGACCACATAACCAAGTCTCCCATCGAGATGAGTTCTTGAGTTGTACCGCACGCCACAAGGTGCGTCGCTTTGAATTTAAGACAAGGGACGCGTGCAAGTCTTATCACTTTGCAGCTGCAAGGGAAAACCAAACTTGCAGTGACATGAGTTGTGGCAGGTAACTTTATCTATATATCTAAGAGTTAACTTTTAATAAGTTGATTTGTGATACTTCATAAAACCTTTTTGATGAAGGTGGACATGTGAAGACTTTGAGGAGAGGAGTTCAAGACCACATAGCGGATGCCTAAAGAGTAGGAATTGCAAAGGTTGCAAGTATTGCGTGTGTTTTGGGTGTGACATGTGCAGGTTCGTGGACTGTGAATGCCAAGCGTGTGCTGATTTTTATGCAAACACACTTATTTAACCAGCCATCTATCCTTTTTATGTATTGGGTTTAACTTTTTAAACATATTAGATAAACAATCATACAAGTTTTGAGGTTTTTTTTAAAAAAAAAAAATGCATGCTACAACATCCGAGTTAATGCAAGTGCGCGTTCCAATGATTAGATAAACAATTAATGCTTTTAAATTTTGTATTGCTAAAGAACTGCATACTGTGTATTTCTTTACGTTATGCTCCACCACATTTCACTATAATCAATGGATATCCACTGACATTGAATTTACCGTCGATGATCCCTCGGTGATGGTTGTGCACGCCACTAACCCGTCGGTGAAGGTTCACGGAAACAAATTAACCGAAGGATCATGTGCATATACAGATGAATGAATGATTATCAATGGAAACATCATCGATGGTTGATGATGGAAAATATAGTCAGAAGGTTGTGGCAAATGAATTAGTTGTGGCTGTGCTCAATAGTGATATTTCGTTTTTTTTTACATGTAGCTGATTTTTTTAGAAATGAATTTACACACTCCAAATACAAGTAAATTGTATAGAATAAATAAAAAAACTTTGCCAAATAAATAAATAATCAACTATTATTCATTTAACCAAGTGTTGTAATAATATACGATATGCATTCGACAAAAACAAAGCTATTTAGCCAAGTATCCGACCCGGAGCATCTGGACCTGGGGTAGGACCTTGCATATGCTGTCTTAGAAAAACCTAAGTGTCCTCATTCACCTGGTCATTGCATTGCTTGCTTTCTCCAAACTCGTCTACATCTTTCCCTTTGTTATTGTAAGGTGGTAATTACAAACATCAACATCTAATTATTAGTAGTTTGTTAAGATAAAAATGCATCAATACTTACCTAAACATACATTCACAGAAGTACGTGTAGGTCCCGAAATCGAATCTGACAACGAACGGCTTTGTTCTTTATAAACGCTTGAGACAGGTGCGGTGAAATCAAACGACCAAACAAAATAATATAACGATAATATAAATAGAAACGCTCGTTATCGGTTGAAAGATTTATACTTTCAAACGAACCGACCCCACCCAAGGTGAGCTCCCCTTGGGTGGGTGATTTACACCATAAAAAACACGCACATAAACAAAGATAACAAGTCTCTATTTATAGTCTAACACATAATCTAGAAGCCTTAGAGCATTCTTAGCCCATTCCCTTAAAGTATGTGACGAGAATTTGTAAATTATATGGTATAGTTATGAGTGGTTGTAAGTAGAGGAGAGAGAAAATGTTATATGGGAAACTTAAATTTGAGGATTCACTATTCATACCCTATAATTTTTTAATATTTTTGAAAGTGGATGTAAATGGAGGAAAGAGAAAATATAATGATAAAGGTATAAAAAGTATTATTTAATTAAACAGGGGAGAGAAAAAACAGTAATTTGTAGTGTAATTTATATGATATATATGGATATAGGGTAGGGAATAGATTGGGAATGCTCTTATCCCCATTGAAGCTGAACGTGTGCACCGAAGCTCTCGTTTCATGTCCGGAATTCTCAACCACATTAATTATTAACTTGATCGTAAATATATAACGGGTTTCGTACTTTGATATCGTAAGTCACATTTTTGGCCTTACATACACCCCCTTAACTTATGATATCAAAACATTGTTAAACCGTATCTCACATTTTCGCAACTCAACCTGATAAACCAGAGCTTCTTCAATCAACCTCTCAAGTTATGATCCACCTAATTCATTTACGAAGGAGTTCTCGCTTCTTTATCCATCTCGGATTTTTAAGCATTATAGGTTAAGACGAGCTCGACGAAATACCGGGGACAACGATCAAATGACAAAGCTTATTATTTCCCTTTTAAGCGTCTTGAAAATAATATGGAAATAATACGTTTTGAACACGGTCCAACAATGACGAAAAAGCCGATTGAATTTGACTTTCTTCAGATTTCTTCAACAACGAAAAATAAACGACTTACTCGGCATGAACCGGCTCCACATGAATTTATCCACCATAAAAATAATCCAGCTGGCCCAAAAGAAAAAAACAGTAGCCCAAAGCATGAGGTTAAAGCCCAACTGGTCCATTACCTTAAATAACCTATACATTGGCCAAGCAGCCCAAGCCCAATAGCCTATATTTAGGGCACAAAAATAAAAATATGGAACCAGTTATGATGTAGCGAGCCGACAGCCTCATTAACCACCAGTGCCCGGCATCGGAAAACCGATCACTGGTTACCCGCCGCCAGAAATTGGATTCCGACCATCACAGTCGCCGCCGCTACCGTATTCCACCATTTCGTCCACCACAGCCTAACTCCACATCCTATGAGGTCTCTCCGTAACCTACTTCCTCAATGACCGGAAATATTTCCAGCTGGAAAAAATGCTCAACAGCAGCCGCAAACACCACCAATGTCACCACCTCCTTCATGACGACCTCCACCTCCACCGTCACATATTCTTCTCCCGTCCATTCCGGTTCGAACCTGTGCCTGAAAACCGATTACCAGTTTACCAGAAAACTAGTAGAAGTGGTTAGACTACCACCACAGGAGCCAAAACATGTGACAGCCGCCATCAACAAAACCACCCTACCGGAAAATAGTTCACCGAAAAAAAATTTTGGTTCTCAACCACCGTCTTCATCCCACAGTTGCAACAAATAAGAGATAACCGACATTCACCAAATATCGGAGTTTGATTTTTACGTCTCCAATTTCTGGAATCGTTGCCGGAGAAGAACCCGGTTTGCCGGAATTTCGGTGCATGGCGGAACGGTCCATAAAACGCCGAATCTACAAAGACGAACTCTTAGCACGATTATTTCCAATTTTATTTCCAAGTTCTTCAAACTTTATTTTCAAAACTTCAACATGTCTTCAAGAAATTAACGTCTCGGTTCGGGGTAATCGTGGAAATAGAACCCGAATATTAAGAACAAAGTTGAATCAATTGATTCAAACTCGCTCTTATACCAATTGTAGGTTCCGTGACGGATCTAACAACTAAGTTCTTGAGACAATCAGGACCAATAGCTAACGATCTTGGAGTACTTGGTTTATTTCCTAGAAAGTAGAAGAAGATGAGCAGAGAGTTTTTGTAACACCCTAGGCAAATCCCACATTGGCCGTGGATAGGAGAGATCCTTGGTTCATAAGTAAATGCGCCGCCTCTTAAATCACCAACACGTTTTGGGCTTAATGGTAGTGGACGAGAGGAGAGCTCCACATTTAAGTGTGATCAGGTGGGAGTAGCAGCAGGATGGGTGACCTCCTGGGAAGTCTCCACCTAGGCAACCAAAAACAAATCCGTGAGCTCTTCGTGGGCAAAGCGGACAATATTGGTGGTGCGAGGGACCGGATGTTACAAGTGGTATCAGTGCTACTCCTGTGTCGTTCGGGATGGTGGGGAAAACTTCATCAGAGACGGTGAGTCCCTGGTGTGTCACGAGGTACACCTTAGGCAAATCCCACATCCTGGATTGGATGGTGGGGCAAACCTCATTGAGGACGATGAGTCCAGGGGGGGGGGGGGGGTGTTTGTAACACCCTAGGCAAATCCCACATCGGCCGTGGAGGACAAGAAAGATCCTTGGTTCATAAGTAAATGCCCCGCCTCTTAAATCACCAACGCGTTTTGGGCTTAATGGTAGTGGACGAGAGGAGAGCTCCACAATTAAGCGTGCCTGGATAGTCTCCACCTAGGCAACCAAAAACAAATACATGAGCTCTTTGTGGGCAAAACAGACAATATTGTGGTGCAAGGGGCCGGATGTTACAGTTTTATGTCTAGATAAGGAAGAGTGTTTTTGGGAAAGCTTGTTTTGCATGAGAAGTCTCCACTATATATAGTGGGAGACTTCCATGCTTCACAATATATAAGATCCGCAACCATTGAGACTGCCATGAATATCAAATATCAGAGCGGAAACTTTAATGTGACTTAATACCCCCCCCCCACCACATTAGTAAACTAATGGATCTTAGTTTATAAAAGTCATAAACCAAGTCTAAGACTAACGTACTTGCGAATATTTTTTAAACAATGACTTGACACCTAACATATTATAAAATACACACGTCTCTCCTGTAGAGTTTGTATCGTCTTTTATTAGTTTTAGTTCGCTTTTAGTTAGAATTTCTATACTACTAACATATTAGTGTTTTATAGGTTTCGGTGATAACAGTTGATAAAAGGTGCAAGAAAGGGAGCTAAATGAGCTAACATCGAAAACTGGAACGATCAAGAAGTGAACTAGTATTGAACGACACGCAAAAACACGGAAACCAAGAACGCCGCGCCCATACCGAGTGTCTATTTATTTAAAAAGATTTTATTTGATTTTTAAAGATTTTTAATGATTTTAACAATTTAAAGGGTTGATGATAAAAAGGAAAAATGGTTTTTTTTTTAAATAAATCAAAATGTGCTGACCTAGGTTCGAACGTGGGTCCTATAGACCATACTCAAGTGTCTTAACCATCTGCACTAATATATTATTTGGTTATTGACTTGAAACAGAGATATATAATTACAATCACTCATGTTCATCTTCTTCATCAATCCCTACACCTTCAATCTGATTAATCCTTTCCATGTTCATCAAAATTATGTTAGGTGTTTTAATCGTCGGTCAAACACTAACAAAAATCATATAGCAATTACCTGTAAATGTTCCTTTTTGACAGTGAACCGAGGTCTAGCCGGAGACGGTCTTGGATGAAAGATTATAATTTATAGAGAGTGTATTTTGTTATTTTGATGGTTGGGACAAGTTTAGATGATTGCTTACGACCTATTTATAGGATTTAATTGAACGTATATTGTTTAAATCTCATAACTGTAATATAACATAACGGCCGGCGGGTTTCGTGAGATTAATGGGCCATTAAGAGTTGTTATAACGTTTATTGAACAATGATTAAGCATCGTCGTTACGGTCTATGGTCTTTTACGAGCTTTGATTGATGTAGAATGCATGCTTTAAAGTGAACTGGAAGTCGCCGGCGCATTTTTCGGTCGCCGAGTACCCGCCGGAAAAGCGCTAATAAGGGAAGGGGATATTATAATATTAATATAATTTAAATAAATTTACAAGACCAGCCCCTGTAGTTTCTAACTCTATTAAAACAAAATTAAAATACAAGTGACCAAATAAACCTTGTACTTTAGTAAATGAATAAAACTTGGAATATAATATATAACTTGGATATTTTCGCATTAAACCCGTAAACTTTGGAAATCGAATAAAGATAAACTTTAAATCCTCGAAGTTTCGTTAATTGCACAAAAAGAAATAGAAATGAATGAAGGGTAAACAGAAACCATCGTGAATATTATATTAACGACGTATGTTAAACACGAATACAATGAAACAACGAAACGACTCGGTTTAACAAATACAAATACGAATTCAAATAACATTAATGAATGTCACACAAAATACGTGAAATGAAAATTAAGATAGATATATATATATATATATATATATATATATATATATATATATATATATATATATATATATATATATATATATATGATCAGGATGGGAATTGAGAGAACTACGAGAACCATTTTGGATCACAAAAATACCCAAAAATAAAAAAAATCATAAAACAAAAAAACACAAAAGTAAGAAAAGTAAAAAAACGTAAAAAAAATAATTCGCGGTTTAGCTAAATTATACATATATGTATAATATGTACACGCATGTTTTTTCCTATACACATATGTATAATTTAAGGTAAATGATAATGTACATATGTGTATATTACGTAACTAGAGATTAAATGAAAGTATACATATGTGTATAGGTATAATACGAATTAAAAAGAAAAAAAATTGGTTTTTTTTATTATACATATATGTATAATATGTACACATGTTTTTTCCTATACACATATGTATAATTTAAGATAAATGATAATGTACATATGTGTACATTACGTAATTAGAGATTAAATGAAAGTATACATATGTGTATATGTATAATACGAATTAAAAAGAAAAAAAAATCGGTTTTTTTTAATGAAACCGGAATGAAATATAAGAATTTTGGTTTTTTTACTTTTTTAAAATTTTTGTTTTTTTTTGTTTTATAATTTTTTAAATATTTTTTTGAGATTTTTTTAGTGGTCCAAAATGGTTCCCAAAGTTCTCAATTTGTCAATAGTTCTCTTAGGATCCTTACCCTATATATATATATATATATATATATATATATATATATATATATATATATATATATATATATATATATCTTCCCGTAAAATGTTCTATGATGGTAAGTATTAAGGTGTAAACTGCATCAGAAACATTTTGGCCATTTTCTGATTTAACATGATTGAAAATTTGAGGCTGATTTTCTGGTTTGATATAATTATCCCACCATCCTCTTAGTTGGCCTGTAAATCTTGCAATTATCATTTTGCATACATTGACATCATTATTCTGATTATTTTTTGCTATCGTAGCATACATCATCATACGATGCGTCATCATGTATATTTGTCTATCTGTATAACCATCTAGATTCCATTCATATATGGACTTTCCATTATAGGAATTGGAAATCTCATATTCTTGTTCTTCATGAAGAACATCTTGTGGAGTGGGTCTAGGGTAGTAAAACATTCTTTGTCTTGGCTTATCAGCAAATTTTGTATTGTACGATTCTGGTCTTTTTCTTCCATTTAATCTATTTATAGAATCTATTGTATAAGCCTCGAAAGTTTCATCACTCATGTTTTCTTCTTCCAAAGTATTTAATTCTAACTTGGAAAAATTTTCTTTTAAGACTTCCATCAAATGATTTATGGGTTTTATTTTATAATCTTCTATTTCTGGGGGAGGTTGAACTGTAGGTTGGATTTTTATAAGGTTATTATTATATTTGGTTTTACTTGTTTCTCCTTCTTCTTTATTATTTGAAATATATTTTTCTATCTTATTATTTGTTTCTTGATGGATTTCTGACAGATTGTTCAGACATAAATTTGTATAATTATTTTGCTTTTATAATTGGTTGACATGAAGGACAGTTGCCTGAAGAGAATCATTGGCTATTGCCTTTTTAAAAGTAGAGAAATATATTTCTTCATTTGCTCTTTTCATTTCAAAATCTTCTCGGGGAGGAAATATTGACTTGATAATAGTTCCTGTAGTTAATTTATAATTTTTTTCTATTATAGAGACATATTTTAAGGAATATTTGTTTATGAACCATACTGGAAACTCTATAATTTGTTGTAGGATTTGAAGATCTTTATAAAATTCTTCTCCTAGTCTTATTCTCTCATCTCTTGGAAATGATTCCATAAACCATTTTATAAAAGGTTTCCATTTTTCTTGCTTATATTTTTCGCATATCTGCTTTCTAATAGCAGATCCTGGACTAAAATCTAATTTTTTGTAATCCATTAAAGATTGAAACTCATTTGAGAGACGGTATCTTCCTCCCTAACTTGTTGGTGATAGACACCTGAGACTAGATTATCATTATTTATATTTAAATTTCTGCCCTATTAGGTCTTATTTGAGAAGTAGAGGCCCTAGAAGGTTCAGGAAACTCTACCTTATAATCTAGAGGTGAAATGTACGACTTAGCTGAAGATGATCTATTAAGTCTTTGTGATATTGATTTAAAATCATTATCCTCAAATTCTATTTATATATTTCCTTCAGGTGTTTCTATAAGCTTATTTAACTTATGTTTTATTTGTGGTTGCTTTTTTATTGCTTTGTTTATTACCCAATTTTCTGGGAATGTTATTTCTTTCCATTTAACTGGTCTTCTGATAAAAATATTTGATTTTCTATAATTTGTTTCTATTAATATTGTTTCATCATTTTGTTTATTAATTCTTTTGCATCTAGCATTCATGGTGGTTAATAACCTATAATATATTCTATAACAAATGCAAATTATTTCAGAACCCTGAGCATAATTGTATCCATCGGTTTTTACATATAAAGTTAAAGCGTCATCTATATTTTGATCAGATAAAGACAAATGTAAGTCTGGATAAACATCAAAATATACTGGACCATGTGCTAGACTGGTTTCTATAATACCCATTAATGATTGCTTCCAGTTTAGATTACGAGCATCTCGTAATACCGCTATAAAACTTTCCGGTAATCCTTGTAAAGTTAAAGGCTTAAAAGCAACTTGGACTAAACCAACATGAATAAAATTATAATCTTTTTTGTATCTGACTAACTCAGAAAGATTTTTAAAAGCTTTATTATCATTTCTTCATTACTTACTGACTGACACAGCTTCCTCAGTTGTTTTAACAACTCGTTTCCAATTTAAAAAATTATCAAAATTTCCAATTTGGTATATAACCCTTGGGTTGATATGAGGAATTGTCCATTTATTTAATAAATTAAGATTTTTTGGAATATCATATTCTTCTCTTGTACTGTTTTTAACAGTATTTTTCTTTTTAAATAGGTTAATCATTTTAGAGATAGAAGTATTGAACCATAACACAAATACCCCCCTTTAATTCCATGGCTCTGATACCATTAGTAACAGAGTAGACATGGATTAGTAAGTTTTAAAAAGCCATAGACCGTCAAGAAGTTTATCATTGTTTTACAAAATAATAAACCATAAAGGTAGTTTGTAAGGAATGAAAAGGCGTCCTAAAAACAAATTAAACATATGGACAAAGTTTCCTTACATACTAACTGTCAGTCTATAATTTTAACTTAGCCAGTAAATTGCTTTAACCTTTACTTAATTATTACTAAGATAATATTAGAACCATTTCTTAAAAGGGTGTTATTAGGCCATGATTCAATACTTTAAGGGCTTAGCCCATCATATAGTTTATAAATTTGTAATGCAAATATAATAGAATCAGAACTTCTTACTTGAATAAGAATGACAGACTAGTAACACTCCAACTATAAGACTTCAAAGCTTGAAGTTTTTATTAATTTGTTGGATATTATACAAGAGTACTGAAAGGAAAGAAGAGAGGTGCTAAAACTTAGCATGCCTCTATCTAAAATCTAACTCCCCTTTTATAGGGAAAACACACGAGAAAAGTACAAAACAAATAAATTAAAATTACAAAAGTTATAGAAAAGTAAAGATGCTCTATAAGAGCAGGACCATTTAAATTGGCATCCAAAGTCTCCATTATTTTGCTATGTCAGAGAATCTTATCATGATTTATAGGCTATCTCCATTTGTCAGAGCTTTATCAGAGCACTCGAGCACTCAGAGATTCCCATTATGAACAGGGAATAAGCTTTATTAATTTTGGACTTTTTCTTTTTCTTTTTCTTTGTCAGATTTGCTTTGGGAAGATTCCCCCGGTTGGTCTATGAATTCTTCTTGGAGTTTTCTTATATATTTCTCCAAGTCTGCATCTAGGCATGTGATGTCTTCTATTTCTTGTGCCTCTCCTGCTAAACAAGAGAACTCATTATAATCTCCTTGACTATTAGACGAAATGGACATGGCCTTTGAGGAATCTGTTGTAGAAAAATGTTTCTTTAATTCCCTCTTCATTTCTTCTATATAAGACTTGATAATTTTAGACTTTGAAACTTCTTGTTTTCCTTCTATTAACCTTTTCGAAATATGTTCGAACGAACTGTTGATTTCCTTTTGTTGTCTTTTTACCATCTGGGTTTTATAATATTCTATTCCTGAGGTGATTATATCCACCGTATCCTGGCCTTCAATCTTGTTGGTAGACATATTTATCCTGGTCATTTTTGTCCAGAACTTGGTATAACAAGTTTTTTAAGGCATGGGAAATTATCCCTTAGGGTATACCTTGTGGTCGGCTTCCATTTCAAAATCCATGGAATTGAAAACTCTATAAAAAAGTACATTGAGGCTATTCTCTCAAATCATGAATTATTATTTTTTGCTTCAGATTGGGTGATACTTTTACCTATTCTAGATATAACTCATTAAATGGTTCAGGAAGAATCTGAACTGTTGGTCCATATAGAATGAACCATTTTTGGAACCAACAAGGTATACCTTGTTTGAAGATATTATCAATGACTTTTATAAACCATTAATGTTTTCTTTTTGGATTCTCATAAAACAAACATTTCTCGAATCCAAGGATATAATCCCAATAGTTATATTTATAAGTTTGCCTGTCAGTTGTTTCGGGATATATGAATTCCCTTTCTTTTAGCGTACTTAACCCCCATTTTTGAGGAGGTATAATTGTTTTTATAAAAACTTTACTAAAATTATACATATTTCTTTCTCTCTCTCTCCGGGATAAAAGTGTCTTATTTCTGCAGTTTCTGTAAGTCGCAGAATATTTTCATAATATTGCCGTGTTTTTTAAGACGACACTTCATATGAAGTTGGTTCTATATATTTTTGCATAAGTATCCAAGGATCATCAAAAGATTTGATATCTTCTTGATTTAGAAGGATTATTTTCTTTTGTCTCTCGGTTATGAACCAGGAATCTTCTTCATCATTGTCTTGAGTAACATATGCATAAGTAGGAGCTTTTGAAGCTTCCTCTTCTTTCTGCCCTAATATTTTCATATAACGGATCATTCGAGTCAATTTGAATTTCTATATCATTTGTGTTGTTATTAACAACATTTGAACTGGAGGCAGCATTTGAGCTAGAAGCAATGTTTGAGGCTATAAGCCTCCTGGTTCCCATTTGGGCTAGGACTATATCCTGCCTGTTATTAATACTGAGTCCTCTACCTCTTCCTCTATTAGGAGAGCCTCTTCCTCTTCCTCGAGGAATCATTCCAGAAAACACAAAATTAAGCCGAAGAGATTATTTTCTCTTTTTCTTTTAGGATTTTTATCCTTTCTCTAGCGTTATAAATTGTATTATAATAAAATCTGATCCTTCTTAGTCTATCATATGGATGAACAGTGAAATCAAGCTGTATATCATGGATTCTATGCATTTGATCTCTTATAATTAGATTATGAAGGTTTATATCATGCGCTATATTATTAAATGAAATCTTTAAAGGACCTTTAATTTTTTTTCTCATTTATGTATTCTCTGGAAAGAAAATCAGGAAGACTGTTGTCAGTTCCTTTTTTATATAATATTTCAAAGTCAAAAGGGGCTAACTGTGACTGCCATCTGGCAAACATTTGTTTAGAAACATCATGCTTAAAATCCTTTTTAAACATGAATCTAGCCGCTTGGCAGTCGGTTTTTATTATAAATTTTTTGTTATATAAATCATCCTGGAATTTTAGAACACACTTTAATATTGCTAAAATCTCTTTAGCTATGGTAGCATAATTCTTTTGGTTATCAGACCACTTTCCTGAATAGAATCGGACAAGATATTCTTGTTTAGTTTGAGGAGAAATTTGTTTTAGTATTCCTCCAAAACCTAACCTATGTCTGAAGCATCTGTCTCTACATTTTTATCCCAATTTGGGTTAGCAATGGTTAAGCATGGAAGATTAGAGACCTTTTGTTTTATCTTTATTACTGCTTTTCTATGATTTTCGCCCCAAGGCTTAGGATTCTTTTTTAATCTATCATATAATATAGACGAATCTTTAGCTAAGTCTTTATAGTATGGGGGGGATATAATTTAAACTCCCTAGAAATCTTTGCAATTGGGTTTTATCAATAATTTTATCAGGGAATTTATTTGCAAATTCTATACTCCTACTGATAGGGACTATTTTCCCCTTTTCAATTATATGTCCCAAGAACCTAACATTTGTTTGAAATAGCATCATTTTTTGACTAGAAATAACTAGTCCGTTTTTTATTATAATATTTTTAAACAAATTTAAATGTTTAACATGAGTCTCAATATCTTTTGAAAATACTAATATATCATCTATGTAGACAATTATAAAGTTTGAAAATGGAATGAATATATCGTTCATAATTTTTTGAAATTCTGAAGGGGCATTTTTAAGCCCAAAAGGCATAACCTTCCATTCATACTGGCCAAAAGGAACGTTAAAAGCTGTCTTATATCTATCCTTTTGGTCAATCTGGATTTGCCAGTACCCAGATTTTAAATCAAATTTTGAAAAGATTAGCGAATCATATAATCTGTCCAACAAGTCTTTTTTGTTTGGGATTGGGTATCTAATCCACTTTAATACCTTATTTATAGGTTTATAATTTATTACTAACCTTGGCACTCCATTTTCTTGTTCAGAATGTTTATTTACATAAAAGGCTGTGCACGAACCAAGGAGATTTTGAGGGATGTATTAATCCCTTTTGTTGAAGCAAAGATATTTCCTTTTTACATAACTCTAAATATTCAGAGTTCATTTGACACGGTCTTGCCTTTGTCGGGACATTACTTTCATGGAAGTCTTCTTCATAAGGAAGAGAAACTATATGTTGTTTTCTATCCCAGAAAGCATTTGGATGATCATTACATATGTCATTTGCAAATTGATTTTTTAGGAGTTCAATTTTTGATAATAGTTTCGGGTATTTTAAACTTTCTTCAATTGTATGAACATTAATTTCTTCTTTGAGAAAATTAATCTGACTAGTTTTTGCCTGAATCAATATTTCATTTATCATCTTTTCAATAGGTTGAGTTATAAACTCAAAGTAGAGACTCTTCCCACTATAGGTTGCTTTGAAACCTTTTTTGTTTACTTCCTTTAATGGGAATATTTTTGATAAAACTGGTGTTCCTAAGATAACTTCATTAGATATATTTTTTACTAATAAGAATGAAGTAGTAATACATTCTCCATTGTTGCAAATCTTTGCTTTTGGAAGCTTGTATTTCACACCCATATCTTGGTGGTTAGCTGTCCTAAGAATATGCGTTGTTTTTTCAAAGTATTTTGTGTGGATAAGACCTTCTCTTAAACAATTTAGGTCTGCTCCTGAGTCAATAAGAGCTATAAAATCCTTTTTGAAGTTATTCTCAATTAACAAAGTAATCTTCACCAGCCATTTTTGTGATATAATATTTTCTATAGTATGAATATGTTCATCTTCTAAATTCATAGGAGGGAATATTTCGGAATAAGTGGGAGATTTAGTAGTTGTTTCTCCTAATGTAGTATTATAAATACTAGTTTTTTCTAGATCTAGGATCCTTTTTTCAAAGTCATAACTTTGTTTTTTTAGATTTATTATTTCTCCTTTTAGTTTGGCTACTTCAGCTTTTAAATCTTCTGGAGTTGAAGAGTTATGCTTTCTATTATTCAATCTATCATGAATATGTTTCATTGTATAAGGACCTTCTGGTTCTTTTGGTATATCATCTTTCTTTTCTTCTTCTTGATAGATTATATCAAGAATTTTTACCTTTTCTTCGGGGTCTTTTATTCTTTTAAGAATATCTTCTAAAGTTTTACCATTTATAACATTAAGATCACTCCCATTAACATCATTATCTTGGAATTGGGATATGATTTTATAAATTTCATCATCTGATTTTCCATTTTCGCAACAATTTTCACAATATTCGGGATCCGAATTTGGTTCAGAATCATAGTCTATAGATTCTTCTGTATCAAGAATCCTACATAGTTCTTCTTTGATTTCTTCTTCTATATTTAAATTATTAATTTTACTCTTCATATTTTTTCTTTGGTAACATCTATTTGCTGTATGACCCTTCTTTTTGCATATATAACACGTTGGGGTCGATCTTTCTTTTCTATTTGCTTTTCTTCTATAACGTTTTTCTCTAGAAGCTTGTTTATAATTTTTATAAGGACTTCGTTCTTTATCCTCTTTTTTACATTCCATTCCAAATTGTTCACAGAATTGACCTAATTGTCTTTTTTCTGTTAAATTTTGTTTTTTGATTTGGTGATTTAAATTTAATTCATTACATAAGGCTAGACCTTCTTGCACACAAACCCCAATGAGTCTTCCATAAGTATAACTTTCATAGGGAATTTGGACATTATCTCCTCTAAGACTTTTTCTACCCTTTCGGCAAATAAAGGTGGAAGACCATCAATAAATTTTGACTTCCAATGAGAACTATTATTCTCTGGGAGTTCATAGACTCTGCTTAAAAATACATCTTTATACCACCTAAATGATGTTAAGGTAGTACACCTAAGACCATTTAACAATGTTCTTATGGTTTCAGAATTGTCTGTACACCTAAGACCATTTAACAATGTTCTTATCATTGTTTTTCTTTGTAAAACAATGATAAACTTATTGACGGTTTATGGCTTTGTAAAACTTACTAATCCATGTCTACTCTGTTACTAATGGTATCAGAGACCTTCTTGCACACAAACCCCAATGAGTCTTCCATAAGTATAACTTTCATAGAGAATTTGGACATTATCTCCTCTAAGACTTTTTCTTACCCTTTCGGCAAATAAAGGTGGAAGACCATCAATAATTTTTGACTTCCAATGAGAACTATTATTCTCTGGGAGTTCATAGACTCTGCTTAAAAATACATCTTTATATATATATATATATATATATATATATATATATATATATATATATATATATATATATATATATATATAGGGGATGGTTCATGCGAGAAGTGATATTATGGCAAGAAGTACGAGAAGTAAATAATAGCCATTGATTATGTTGATCTATGGTATAGAATCAACATGGCAATATTGTAATTTTTAGCTTCTACATTTTAATGCATTTTAAGACAAAAGGATAGCTTAGTCTTTTTGTTGTATAGAAGCCATGAATGAAATGTATTTATCTTAAATAAATCCCAAATTTTTTGCTACCATTATCTATTAATTTCGGTTACTTTAAAATTATTAAATCATCATCGGTTACAAAATAACTTACCTTTCAATAATTCAGAATATGGATTACTCATTTTTTTACAATAATCAACAATTACTTTTAGTAATCTAGTTTGGACTTTGATTTTTAAAAATAATTATGTGTGGGTTGCTAAAAATATTAGGTAGTTTTATGTGAACTTCTTATGCTTATAAATACAATATATGTATGCTGATGTTAATTTTTTATGTATAATCTGGTTGCGATCATACATTTAATTTGTGTAGGTTGTTTAAAATTTGTGTAGGTATATAAGTTAATTTAGTTCTCCAAATATATATACATACATAACTACATACATCCATACCTACATACATTCTTACATACATAACTACATACATGCGCATGCATACATACATGCATGCGTACGTACATGCATACTACGCACGTACATACGTACATACATACATATCTACCTATGTACCTACCTACATACATACATATGTATGTACGTAAGTACGTACATCCATACGTACATACATACCTACATGCGTACGTATGTACGTACATACATCCATACATACGTACTTACGAGGGGCGGCTATGATAAAAAAATATAATATTAAACGCACACTAAATAACGATAAAAATCGCTCCATGCTAACAACATTTAATGTGATTTTCTTCTCAATTCATTCGGTTGTCATTATTATTTGTTGTGTTTCGATTTTGTTGGTTAATCATCGTTATTTGTGTTAGCAAAAACAATTAGATATGTACATGCCTATGTAATTATGTAAATACATACATTCATGAAGTGTATGACGTACGTTTGAGTTTCATATAATTTGAATATACACGATAATTTCGATAATTTTGTAATAGTTATTAAAAATTCATGTAAGATATATGTGTCATCTAACAAACAAAATAAAGAAAATACAGATAATATTCATATAAAATTTAAGTTATAACATTTTGGTTTGTAACTTACTAATAGTAATTAATAGTTACCACAAAAGAAAATTATTCACTTGACTAACATACCCTTATAATTAATAATTAAATAAATAAGAAGAAAATTTATGATTGGTTCTGATCACTTCTTCGACTTCTCACCCTAAAAATACTTCTGAAAAGAACCAAATCCTATATATATATATATATATATATATATATATATATATAGGGGATGGTTCAGGAGAGAAATGAAATTAGTGCGAGAAGTGTGAGAAATTAATTACAACCCTTGATTGTTTTGATCTATGGCCTACAAACAAGATGTCAATCTTGTAATATTTTGATGATTCAATTTAATGCATTTAAGAGCAAAAGGGTATATTAGTATTTCATTCTTTATATTAATTAGTGAAATGGTTATATCTTAAAAGATTCCATAATTGTTGACCAATGTCATAATTATTAACTTATAAACATTCAAAATAACACACACTTTCAGTAAATAAAACTACATTGATGTATTATAAAAAATAAATAAAAACTATCTTACATGAATTAGTTTTTATCTTAACACAAATTAATTTTCAAAATACACATACACGTTTTATCCCTACACAAACCACACATGAGTTATGTATGTGATAGCCACACAAGGTGGTGTAAGTTGTAATAATGTAGTAATCGTACACTAACTGATTAAACCTACATTTAGTTATTAGATCCTACACTAATGTTGGAAGCCTACACAAAACCAACATTACTGTATAAACCCTACATATATGTATCAGCCCTACACAGACCATACAATAAGTATTATGTAGGATTATTTTTTTGGTTTGGTGTTAAGGTGATCGAACTTCTTTTATGGTCACTATGATAACTTGGAAATTGCAAATTATGGAATGATTAATAACTTACATTTACAAGAAAGTTTGGGTGAGGTAAGTGTAGGTTTTGTAGGTTGTATTGAGGTAAATGTAGATGACTTTTCCTGCGTAAATGAAACAAAATGTGCTAGATTGTATATTATCGTAGTGTTTGGGTGATTAAACAATATAGTTACCATGCTATTGTAACATATATCTTGTGTAGCATAATTAATACTTATGTAGGATATATTCAAATACCATTGTGTATGGGTTCTTTAATTTAATGTATTTAGATTTTTTATTTTGTCGTAGGATTAATAGTTATGTAGGATATATTAAAATACCACGGTATATGGATTTTTTGTGTAGGAAAGGTTACATGTTAATAGGGTTGCAAACAAACCGAACTATATTGTGTGTATGATATTATGAACTAGTTTTGTTTGTCTAGGTTAATACTGTGATATGTGTAGGTAAATACAAATGGGTAGACGATAACATAAACTAGTTTTATATGTGTAGATTAGTATTACGATCTGTGCAAGTGTTAATATGAACGAGTTTTGTACGTATATGTAAACATTGTGATCAATGTAGGTGACAACATGAACTTTTTTCTATGAATAGGTTAATATTGTGATCTGTGTAGGTTTTTATTTTATGACGGGTTAGTTTAATAAATGCATTTTTATAGCCGTTAAAAAATGTATTATTTTGGTATGTTTATTTTATATATTTTTTTGAGATGAAATCAAAATAATATGGCTGTAACAAAGAATATCTGGATTTTTTACAATGCGTAGATATATAAATGAATATTGAGTGGGATTTGCAAAAATGATTCTTGATTAACCAGAATTTAATGAAAAGATCAAATAAAAACCACTAAATTAAACAAATAATTAATGTATAACTTTCAATCAGTTATCATTTATATAGTTATCATTTTTATAGTTAAACAACCAATTTGGTCCCGTGTGTGCGTCGGTCGGGTTAAGCTCTTGTCGGTCAACATCGAAAGATTCCATGATCACTTTTTATCTTTTGTTATAAACCCGATAAGCACTTCTATTGGCAGCATATCCAACACAATAGCACTCATCTGCCTTCTCTGCAAAATATTGAAGTTGAGTTGGCATTTGTTTGAAGAAAAGTGCATCCAAACGTCTTTAAGTACTTATGGCTTGGTCCTGTATTAAACTTCATACGGAGTCTTGTTCAACCATTTATTTAGCAAGACATGATTCTGAATGAAGCAAGCTACACTGATAGCTTCACCCTAGAAAAATAATAGAAGTTTGGAGTATGAGAGTATTGTTCGAGCAGATTCGATGAGTGTTTGGTTATGTTGTTCAGCAACTCCGTTTTGTTGCGGAATCTATGGATCACTAAACTGACGGTCTATCCCCTTCGAGTGGCAAAAGTCGTCAACAGCCTTGTTGCAAAATTCTGTTCCGTTGTCGCTTCGAATACACTTGACTCGCTTGTCGACAACAAGCGTCATAAACTTGATCGGAAAGTGAGCAGCTTCATCTTTGTGACCTAGCTGGAAAAGTCCAGCTAAAATGAGATAAGTCATCAGTAATAACGAGACAATAGGCTTTTCAGCCCATCGCCATAGGTTGAAGTGGACCAAAAAGATCCATGTGTAACAACTGAAGAATGGAGTTTATGGAATTGACAGTTTTAGACATGTGAGGGAGTTTGTGTTGCTTGCATTTTGAACAAGAAAGACATTTTTCAACACAAGAAAAAGATTTAGCAGGAAAACCCCTCACATGTTCACCTTTAATCAACTTATTCAAGTTCCTAAAGTTGACGTGACCCAAACGTCGATGCCACAGGGATGAGTCGTTCCCGAGGCCTTAGATAGTAGGCATGAAGCAATTTGTAGATAATATGAGCTTCGCATGTATAATATAAAAATCGTTATGCCTCACAGTACGTATCGGAATCCATTCCCCAGGGACTTAAAACCTGGTTTCAAGATCAAACACTCAACTTCTGTGAAGAGGGTGGAGTATTGCTTATCGTAGATCTGTGAGACACTGAGCAGATTGTGGTTGAGCTGTTTCACAAGATTCACGTCTTCAAAGGTCAGAGTACCATTTGAGACATTTCCATCTTCGTTATTTTCCCTCCCAAATCTCCAGTAAAGGATACATATCCACCATCAAACCATTGAACACCAAATAGTAAGGACTCGTCCCATGCCATATGTCAGGTACAACCACTTTCTAAGTACCAAATAATGTTGGCAAACCTTCTTGACTGACCCTTACATGAATGAGCAGCTAGTTAGATAAGGGGTCCCGAGACATAGTTGTCTCGGGATGATTAACTAGAAAATCACCAAATTTTATTTTGTTTTCTTTAAAGATGAAGCTGCTTAGTGTGTCAGAGTCAGAAGAACAGTCCCTTGGAGTCCATGTAGAAGCATGTTTCATATTTTTGGAAGATTTTTTGGACCGTCTTCTTTTTGTTTTCAAATCAAAATCCTCTAATCTTTCAACATTCGGATTCTCATTTTTACATATTTTTGGTGGGCTCTTGGGTTTTTTAGCCCCTAAACCCCTTTTTGATCTTTCCCTTTTGGTTATCCAAAAAGGTTTTCTTATTTTCTTATGGTTGTTGGATCTCACGTCTATTTCACTGGCAGAGCTTTTATATCGATCAGTCCTTATTCAAGTATTGGTAGTAGTTTTAGAACGGGACTGATTGAGAGTCCTTATTCAAGTATTGGTAGCAGTTTTAGAACGGGACTGATTGAGCTGACTGTTTATTTCTCATTGTTGTCGATGCCAGTTCTTGCAATGTCTTGCAAGGTGAGAAGGGTTTCCATAAACAAAACAACATTTGTGAACATTATAGAACTCATCTGAACTATAATATGATTGATGTGGAGGGAAATGTGATGCATCTAACGGAACATGATTATAACAAATGTCTAATCTATGGCCTCTATCATCAAAATCATTTGTGTAAAATGAATCAACGTATCTTTGTTGATGAGGATCATAATAGTTGTTGTCAAAATAGTTGTAAGATTGAGGATTTTTTAAAATAATTAGTTGTTAGAGAAAATGAAGTTTTATTTGGTGGGACATATTTACTTGAGGTACTTACGCTTTCATTTTCAACAAAATTTCTTTTATTTTGGTTATCCTCAAATTTACGACTTGCTAAATAACTAGTTATGTTCATCACATTGACTTTACTCTTATTAACATAATTTTCAACATAAGTTTCATCATAAACAATTTCGCAATCGGTATCTCAAACAAAACCATCATTTTCATTCAAATCATTTTGAAAAGTGTTAACATCAACATTTTCACATATTACAACACGTGAAGATGATGCCAAAGTATCTTTCATAGATTAACATGTATTATTATTACAAATAGAGTTGACAGATAATTGTTTTAGATCCACATTGGAATCAAAAAGTGAATTTAAAACGCTTTTCTTTCCACAACTCATGTTCTTTCCCAAACATCTACTTTCTTTTACATCACCTGCTAAACCAGACATATTACCATTAGAATCAATGGGCATAGGCACTTGATCAGCTGTTTTAGAAACAGGAGGAACAAATGCTATTGTTTTTGGCAATGACCAACTCCATATACCATTTCATCCTCGGGAGGGATATTGAAACTAAAGTGGGGTAGGCTAGTGTATATGGCCTCGTGCATGACCTCGTGCCCAACATACGTCAACAAAACCGACAAGCTACTAAGATACATCGTTAATAAAACAAACAAATACAAAAGACTACTTAACAAAATGGGGCCCTAACATTAACCACTTCTAAGATCAACATACTTGTGATTTTTTTTTAAATAATGACTTGACACCTTTTGAATTGGCTAAAGTGTGATATAGGGAAATTCAATGTAATGAAAAGATATAAAGCCATCATATTCAATGTTTTTAAAATCAGACCGGTTGGACCGGGATTCGGTCACCCGACCAGTCCGGTTCGACATAGTTCTCTCGCTTCTCAAAGAACCGGCCGGTCCAAACCGGTTCATCGGTCCGACCAGTGAACCAGAGCGGTTCAAATGGTTTATTATGAATTTTCATATATTTTTCCATTTAACATTTTTTTTCATAATTTTTTAGTTCGGCCGGTCCGACCGGTTAAACCGGTGAACCGGTTACCCGACCGGTTCAGTGTCTGATCCGGTTATAAAAACATTGATCATATTTTCTTTTTGCTATTCAATATTTATTTTGAAAACTACGTGTAGTTAAACAAGTTTAAAAATATACAACAATTGAATTTTTCACTATGACTATTGACTAATATCTTGCAAAATAGCTTGATTAGTTTTTCATAAAGAATAAAGTAAATATATTACTTTTTAAGGTATTAACTCTTATTATAACATTACATCATTATATATCATATCATAACATATTATATCATGTTTAAAAACATCATATTTTATTTTAATGTATCCTATTATACCGTATAATATCATGGGGTTTTTACATATCACATTAGATAAAAAATATCGTCTTATAAATATAATATAATATCAAATTATATCACATCATTTAATATCTATAATATATATAAACAAAAATCCTAAAATCCTACGTGTCGCGATGTGGCCGCTTCCCCCTTTTATGGAAGCCACTAGATTGCTTGATTTTTAAATGGAGGCCTTTCATTGATTTAACCCAAATTCATGGGTATGGGTCTTATCAAAACCAGATAGCTCTTAAACGGGTTATAACATCTCATTAAATTAAAAATTAATCTTTCAAATTATTTGATATGAAAATCTTATAAAATAGGGATATACTAAAACTTAATATCCATTTTAAAAAGAAAAAGATTTTATTTATAATTAATAAACAATTTTATAGTAAAAAACATAAGCGGGTCATGGGTCACCAAATTCAGATAGCTTTTAAACGGGTTATAACATATCATTTATGTATGAAACCCTTTCATCATCAAACCCTAAGTATATTATTAATTATATTTAGTCCTCCATGTCTATGTATAACACTTTATAATAAACATCATCTATCGTTATTTTCTATGAACATTATCTTATTTTATTAAGAAAAAAATCTTAAAAAGATTTATTTAAATAACAGAGGATTTATATATACCGGAAACCGGGTCTCCGGAGAAACTCATCAGAATCAACAAAATAATGTTTTGCGATACCAGACACTAGAAGAATTAAGCTAATCTTTGTGTAATGTAATAATGTATCCCGTCTTAACTGTAATCAAAACTTTAAAGAAAGCAACCCCTTTATTCTCCATCAATTCTCACTCTCTTTGTTCATTCACTTGATACCCAAAAAAATTCAGATATTAACTTTCTTACAATAAAGAAAATTAAAATCCAAAAAATAAATATTAAAAAACGAAAAATGTAAAACAACCATTTTTTCAAGTCATCAGATTGCTTTATTTGTAAATGAAGGTTTCTCACGCATTTGACCCGAATTCACGGCTAAAGGTCTCACCAAACTCAGATCACTCTTAAACGGGTTATAAGTAACATCTCATTATATTAAAAATTAATCTCATAAAATATTTGATATGAAAATCCTATAAAATAGGGATATACTAAAAATTAATATCATATTTTATTTAAAAAAAATATATTATTTATAATTAATAAACAATTTTATAATAAAGAAAATAAATGGGTAATGGGTATCACCAAACCCAGATAGCTTTTAAACCGAATTATAATATATCATTAATTTGTGAAACCATTTTATCATCAAATCTCAAGTATATTAATTATTAACTTTTTTACAATAAATAAAATTAAAATCCAAATATACATGTATAAATATTAAACATTGAGTAATGTAAAACAAGCTTCGTAATACGGGGGATAAAATCTAGTTACAAATATAATATTACATTAAATTATATCAAATCATATCATCGTATTAAACTATTTTCCCCATGTCAAAAGCATTCCGGATTGATTGTGTGTGATATTGTAAAGAAAACAAAAACTATTTAAAAAAAAAAAGAAAAAAAAAAACTCTATATAAAGTCGTGACACTTTCATCGATCTCCTCATCACAGCCAGCAATATTCCTCACAAGTTTCATCTCCACTTCTATCATCTTAAACTATTATCCCCATATCAAAAGCATTCTGGATTGATTGTGTGTGATATCACCGTCTGCAATATCCTTTTTCTGATCACCTTAGCCACTTCGATTTTAGTGTTTTGGTCGTCCTCACAACCTAAGAATATATGCCATGAAAGTGTGTTCGAGATCGATCCCTTTGAAGATCGCATGGTGTTCATCTTTCTCTTCTTGTTGGAATTGGTGGTCTCGGAATTGTTTACCCACGGTAAAATGTTGATCCTTTTTTTCTGTGGCATAATTATTAATATTTAGGGTTCATGTTTCTGGTTTGTTTTGTGCAATAATAGAAAATATTTTTGATGACAGACACTGTTTGGTTCGAATGTTATTTGCATCCGTACTAACGAGGTCCCTCCACCATCTACCAGCATCCACTTATTCAGAGGAGGTAGTGAGAGGCAGTGGTTCTGGAAGAGGTGGCGGCGAACGGAAAGTGGCCCCGTAAAGGCTGCAAAGAAGGGAAAAGGTGGCCCTCTAAATGGTTCCTGCATCTTCAAAGGTGTTAGGCAACGAAAATGGGGAAAGTCGGTGTCGGAAGTCCGTGACCCCAAATTTGGTGTTCTGGTTGGGGACGTTAGACACTGCACGTGAAGCTGCCTTGGTTTATGGTGCTGCTAGGAAACTTCCATCCATGGAGCAACCATCCGTCGCTGCCATACCCTTCGGCAATGCAACTGGTATTGAGCTTAAACACACACTGTTGGGTTGATCTTGGTGATATTTAAGTGCCTTAGTCCGAAAGGGGGTCCGCGTGGTTGCTTTTGGTGGTAACTTGATGAAGAAGGCTTTAGAGTTGGTTAAATATGACACTTAATGAAGAGATGTAATATAAGGAATGTATGTAGCTATTGTGTGTAACATAAAAATGTAATTTTAGAATCAATTCGTTTACGTTTATCAAAAATTGCAGTTTTCATTCTTTATGTTACAAATTTGTGTAAAATGTTTTAGGGTTTACGGAAACAAACCAAAACAGGTTTCCATATAGACTTGATCAAACAAACACATGCTATGATGATTACTTGTTGAAATTTGGAGCCTGATTTTATTATTACTATAATCTTAGACATCATATACTTGTTTATTGTACCTATACTGCATGTATAAGTTGTTTAAGGCTTATATATTGCTTCCACCTTGCAGTAAATCAAACTGTGAAAATGGCTCGAGTCAAGCCTATGAGCATGTAGCGTACTACTATTAACTAACCAGTCATGCTTTCTTTAGTATTAGTATTCAACACATTTCATCAGTATATATAAAACTGTTAATGCGAGCTTATTTACCAGCCATGCATGCTTCTATTTTTGTTTGAAAGACAATGGTGTCACTTGGACTTGTTCTTATACATAGGTGACCCGTGTCTCCTATTAATGCCTGAAATTTGGGCATTGAATCTGCTTAAGGTAAAGAAGCAGTCTTCATATCATCTAGCTCAAGTTCATCCATTGTTACAATCATATTTGATTTTACATATTGAAGTTGATTTATGGGCTATACATGCCGGAATTTGATTTTATATTTATTTAAATTGTTTGAGTTGCTATATATGCTACAAATCGATCTGTTGGTGTTTCTATTATCGCTCTGACATTGAATATGATCGATTTGATCTACATGTAACCAATGGTTGTGACATGGGAGACTGCTTTTAATTTCAGCTGAACTAAAATTGCTTAAGTTTTTATTTGTTACTAGATTTGGTGGGAGTTTTTATAATCAGATCTCTTAATTTCGATCAGTTGACTAGACCTGCTTTGGACTAATGCTTGTGATTGTGTATTGATAATTGGCCCGACGAATGACGAATTATAAATACAGTTTAGATGGGAAAAAAGGAGGTTATTGATGCATTATTAGTCTTCTCACATGTAACATGTATGACACTGCTTTTGATTTTGAGGTATCAAGATTATTTCATCAAAAATCGTTAGATTATTTTATTTCAGTTTTTTCTAGTTATAGTAAAGGTAAAGTATCAGTAACTCGTGTTTTGATCAATTTCCATTCTAGTAGAGTTTTAATGTCCGTAGCTGTCATAACTATTATGCCTTGTAAGTCTCTTAATTTGTCATAGGAAAACATAATAACCAAACAATGTGTACGCTTTATAGTTTTTCAGGAGCATTGTTGTGAGCATTGTTTTTCTTTTCAATGAATTTGTTGGATTCTTTTATTACAGTTGTTCCTAGCTGGTGAAAGCCGTATATTGTTTTTAAAACATTTTTTTAATTGTATTAGTTGCCTATAATTCGTTTGGTTTGTATGCAAATTGAATTTTTCTGAACTCACAGGAACTGCATTAGCTTATCAAGTGACGAATTGAGTGCTTGTGCTGGGCAAATCATTGCGCGAGCCATTGATGTTGGCATAATTCGCACTTCTTGAAATTGCAGCCTAGGCTGCACACGGGGCATTATCTAACTTTCTCACAAAATGCTTTCTGTTATCCTGCAAAGTTTGCACAGCATGCATCTCACAGTACAAACATGTCAAACACTCAAACTGCAATGGCGAGCAAGTAAAATTGGGTGAATCATGTTTTCTGGGATACTGTTAAAGAGATGATTACCAAGCAAGTCTCACATTGTGAATCATGTGACAAGTCACTTCGATTTAGGCCAAGGGCATGCTGCAGAATTTACCTTGATGTAACTGCAAGGGAAAACCGAACTTGCCATTACTTGAAATTGGGCATGTAAATTGATTTGTTTATCTAAAACTTATGACTTGTTTGGATTCATAATCACATCAAATCTAACCCTTTGCATTATTCATATGTATCTTATCAGATGGATGTCCGTCAACTACATAAGTTTGGAGTTTTGTCTCACATGTTAAGACCCCGGGGAGAGGAGCTAAAGACTGCATGGTGGATGCCATAAGTTTGGTGGTTGCAAGTACTTTTCTTTTTTTAAATACGAAAAGTGCTGGTTCGCAGGCAGTTGATGCGGAGCTTGCACTGATCTCTGTGTAAATGCACCTAATTAACTTGGCATCGATCACTTGCTGGTTGATAATCAGAGTCTTCAAATGGTCAAATAATTTGAACACAACGGTAATAACAATGGCTAGAACGAGTTACAGAATTCACCACTAGCCTAATCGTTGGGCAAAATAAAACCTGATTCGGGATACAGTATCACTCCCCGAATCAAATTCAAAGAACACCTCTCAACTCTGCCAAAACTGAGATAGCAATGGAACTATTGTCTACCCTTATGAAAGAAAAGTAAACACGATTTTAGATAAATCAACTGTCTTTCATTCATTCATTTGCTTCTTTATATAGAGGATTACAAGAGAGTGAAAATAAGGAAAAACTAAAATTAAAATACAGTAACAACCAAGGTTGTAAAAGTCGTTAGGCGGTCCTAGGCGGTCGACTGGGGAGTTGCGAGTACTCGGGAGTAGTCGGGGATTACTCGGAAAATACCTAAGGAGTACTCGACCGAGGCGGGGAGTACTCGATCTAGGCGGGGAGTAATCGGGGAGTACTTGACTTTATTGCTATAATTATTCTGGGTAAAAGAAGGAAGGTGGTTTGACTTTGTTTTATTCTAGGAAACAGCTCATTGTGTGGTCCGAATGAGACTAACCCATAAGACAGACGGCTCGGGCAACAATGAAGCTGGGTCATCACTTGGGTTAACGGCTAGTGTATTCGAATTACCTTTCATGAGTGCATCATTGATCCTAGGTGCATCTTTTCAATCATTTTCAATAAACAATTTCAAATGAATGTGGGATTGTTTTGATTCTAGTTTGATTAATCCAAATAAGTATTGTTGTTTGAACACTGATTCATATATAAATATAAAAGTCCAAGAAGGCAAGAAAATGATGAAGATTAAGACAAGTTGAAGACGAACATTTGTGATATACTTTTGTTTTTAGGTACAATTTTGTCATTGCATCATAACTAAAGTTAAAGAATTTTGATATGAAGTTTGATCTGTTCAACTTTCATTGAAGATCAACAAATTTTGATATATTCACACCTACATTGTTAGGCCGTATTTTGTATTTTAGAAAGTCTTTTGTATTATTTATGTTTGTATTTTATCGTCTTTGTATTTTCTCATGTATTTGGGCCCGAGGCCTTGTAAACAATAGCCCATTGGGCCGTGAATAATAGAATGGTTGCATACATGCTTTCACTATAAATAGGGAAGCATGGTCATGCAAAACTAACCTTTTGCAAAATATTATCCATCTACTAACTCTTATCCTCTCTACCTCTCTCTAAACCGAAAATAATCAAACTTTCATTGAAGATCAACAAATTTTGATCTATTCACACCTACATTGTTAGGCCCTATTTCGTATTTTAGAAAGTCTTTTGTATTATTTATGTTTGTATTTTATCGTCTTTGTATTTTCTTAGGTATTTGGGCCTGAGGCCTTGTAAACAATAGCCCATTGAATAATAGAATGGTTGCATGCATGCTTTCACTATAAATAGGGAAGCATGGTCATGCAAAACTAACCTTTTGCAAAATATTATCCATCTACTAACTCTTATCCTTTCTACCTCTCTCTAAACCGAAAATAATCAAACTTTCATTGAAGATCAACAAAATTTTGATCTATTCACACCTACAGTGTTAGGCCCTATTTTGTACTTTAGAAAGTCTTTTTTATTATTTATGTTTGTATTTTATCGTCTTTATATTTTCTCATGTATTTGGACCCGAGGCCTTGTAAACAATAGCCCATTGGGCCGTGAATAATAGAATGGTTGCATGCATGCTTCCACTATAAATAGGGAAGCATGGTCATGCAAAACTAACCTTTTGCAAAATATTATTCATCTACCAACTCTTATCCTCTCTACCTCTCTCTAAACCTAAAATAATCAAACTCCAAACAAGATCTGAGATCTTGGTTCTTTAGTGTGATTTTCGCTAGCACTAAGAGATTGATCCAAGAATAGTTATTGTTAGATCTAGTTTTGGGACCTACATACAGATACATTAAATCTTTACATGTTACATGTTACATGAATCACAAGTGTAATTTTATTACCTAGTATGGGAAAGTTGCTAAGCATAAGAAATCTTTGTTCTTGGATATACTTACGCCTATTGTTTTTCCAAATGAGTATCGCGGGTACATATAATTCAGAAGAATATGTGAGTGATTCATACACAGCAACTCTTTTCTTTATCAGGGGTTCTGCCAATTGATATCTTTACAAAAGTAATTCAAAGTCAATTTATTGATTTGTATCTTCAATTTTTGGAAACTTAGAAAGCTCTTCTGCCAAACCCTAAAGCCTGATCAATTAACCTACAAAATCCTCCAAATTATATCTGACTAAATCAGGTATTGTGGACATTACATCTATCCGGATTATTCTAAATCCGGACATTGTATCCGATATTCATCCATATCGAATTCTAAAAGAAAAATACCATTTTGGCTGGCTCATTATCCATCAAATATAAAATAAAATCCTATAGATCTAGCAATGATGAAATTTCGATTCTATTAATCTTTGACTGGAATCTATGAGATAGGTGAAATAAAATTTGATACCGAACTTATTTTAAGTGATGCAACCGGAGCGGAATTTATAAAACAGTCCTAGAAAAAGAATTCTAACATTTAGGCAATGTGTCGATAATCAACACGTTTTAATTCCATTTGCTTTTGATGCATTTGGGTCCCTTGACCTGAAGCTACTGTGTTATTGAAAAAGAGTTAAACGAGTTGTGCATAATAGCTCATTGACAGCTAAGAAACATAGCTTTGTTTTCACTAAGATCAGTTTTATCATTTTAAAGGGGTTACAAACTTGTAGTCCGTTTACGTGTCTCTTTATTATAATTGGATCATTTTATTGAGAATATTCAATTTATATTGTTAAAAAAAAAAGAATATCTTTACATGATTGGATGTGATGTGGAAAAGAAAAATGAAAAGAATAAAAAGAACACAAACTAGCTATATATACCCTAGCGTTACACATTCATCTCCTCACCACCAAACCTGCTAACACCGCCGTCGGCATTCTTCACCACCAAGAGCCGTCACCATAGTGTCCTTTTTCCGATCATATCAACCATTCTGATTTTAGTATTTGGATCGGTCTCACAACCTACGGATATATGCAATGAAGGTGGGTTCAAGATCGATCCCTTTCAAGATAGCATGGTGATTATCTTTCTCTTTGTTGTTGGAATCGGTGGTCTCGGAATACTTATACCCACGGTAAAATTTTAATCCCTATTTTTTTTGGCATATTTATTCATTTCTAGGGTTCATATCATTGGGCATGCATAACACTCACATGAATAAGAAATATACGAAACAATATTGTTTGTGGTTTCTTGTGCTAATTTGGCATAAAATAATTACACTTGCCTGCGTTATAACGGAAACCTAATCAAGTTGATGATAACTTTAGCCCCGTATATTTCCTATAATTTCCGAAGGTTGAGATTTGGACGTTCAATCACAAGCCAAAGCTTTTCGAACACAATTTAAGATACATGGTTCTGGGTAAAGAAAATTCTCTTAAGTTACAAATCATGTTTAATTTAAGTTTCGATTTAGAAAATTGAAGTTGATGTTTTGCTATATGTGCTTGATTTTGATTTAGGTTCATTTAAATTGCTTGAGTTGTGCTATATATGCTTCAATTCAGTTGGTGCTTTTAAGATCACTAAATAATTGATTGGATCTGCTTGCGACTAAAGTTTGTGATAAAGGTGTCCTATTTTGATTTCTAATGAACGGAACTGTTTTAAGTTTTCTATTTTTGGTTCGTTTCGGTCATGGTTTTACAATCAGTTTTCTACATTTCAATAAGTTCATTAGATCTACTTCAGGTTGATGCTTTGTAATTGTGTAATTGATAATTTGTCTGCCAAATGACGATCTTTTTACCAGAACTGTAACTATTGTGATACTTAATCACACATTTATAAAATTATAAATCAGACAGCATGTGTAGTTAAATTTCCAGATCCAAAAAGATTAATGATAGTAGGCATAAATAGCACTATTTCACTTGATTTTACATGAATATTTAATTTTCTTTCAATAATCGAAATTACGTTATCATAAATCAACACAATCTTTGAATCCACTTTAGGATAAACGACGTATTTGATGTGTTAACAAAGATTATAAAGATTATGTGTCTGTTTGTATAAATCCCTTCTCTTTTTATAGCATTTGAGTATGATGATTATTCACTTACGTTGTTAGATTCTTTTATTACTGTTTTCCTAGTTCGTAAAAGTTGTATGAAGTTTACATTATTTCAAGCATCTTAGCAATTGAAATAGTTTTCAAAAAGTATAAAATAAACCATGCTTCTAGTTCTTTAAATTTGTAACTGAATTGAATTTGGTTGTACAAACAACAGGAAACGGGACTCTCTTTACAGGTGAGGAATTGGCGTCCTTTGCTATGAAAATCTTGGTGAGAGCGCCGCATTATATTGAAATAGCGTGTGGGTGCACAAACAAAAGGTTGGGGGACTCGTTAGTATCCTCAGAATCAATGACGATGGCACCATCTGCTCTACTTGCCATTGCACTCTAGACTGCAAAGAAGGCATGATCAAACTCTCACTCAACCAGTTACTGTTATTATATCTTTTGTTATAAATGCTTATATATGGTACTTTTGGTTGTAATAGTGTTTAGCAGTCCTGCAAAACTTGTGAAACATGCATCGGGCTGTAAGAATGTGCCAAATTGGAGGACCAAGGTTTGGGTTCTAATTCCAACCTCAAGAAGATAAACTTAGCTCAAACATGTTTACTTAGGTACTATAAAGGAGATGAATATGTTAGACCACACAACAAAGTCTCCCATTGAGATGAGTTCTTGAGTTGTACCGCATGCCACAAGGTGTGTTGCTTTGAATTTAAGACAAGGGACTTGTGCAAGCCTTATCACTTTGCAGCTGCAAGGGAAAATCGAACTTGCAGTGACGTGAGTCGCAGCAGGTAACTTTATCTATCTAAGATTTAACTTTTAAGAAGTTGATTTGTGATAATTCATAAAACCTTTTTGATGAAGGTGGATGCCTAAGGAGAGGAGTTCAAGACCACATAGCGGATGCCAAGCGTGTATTGATTATTATGCCGACTATGAATGTGACATGTGCAGGCTCGCGGACTGTGAATGCCAAGTGTGTATTGATTATTATGCCGACACACTTACTTAACTAGCCTTCTATCCTTTCTATGTATTGGGCTTAACTTCTTAAATATATTGGATAAACCATTAATTTTTTAGATTTTTAGATTTTGTATTGCCAAAGAACTGAATTTTGGTATTTCGTAACGTTTTGCTTCACCAATTTCCACTACAAATCAAAGAATCTCCACTGACATTGAATTTACCGTAAATGATCCTGAAGAGGTATGTACCCGCCTCAACACCGAGCAAGGCGGGTCAACCCACAAGATAAAGACATTATGAAGGCACAAAGCCAAAACCTATGCGCATAGCGCATACAAAACATGCTCAGGCATCATATGCCCAGGCACACATATGCTCGCGCATCACATGTGCGCGCGGCGCATCAGCGCGCGGCGCATATCACATGCTCGTGCATACCACATCTGCCCAGGCACACATATGCTAGCGCATCACATATGCGCGCGGCGCATCAGCGCGTGGCGCATATCACATGCTCGTGCATATCACATCTGCGCATGAAATATCTGCGCGTGAGAATAAAGAGAAGACCTCGCGCATCCTCAGGATTGGCGCATATCACACATGCACATAATCGACCTCGTCCTTATCCAAATCAGGATTAGGGCAACCTTGATTGTGCACGTCAGACAACCTTCCAGAAGGCATCTTTTTAAGGAGTAAGAATATGCTGATGTTGACAGCTGCCAAATGAAAGGTCGACAACCCAGCATGACACATGTGCTATCACGTGATTACAACCAACGAGAAAGCGCCAGGTGTCCCAGAGGACACGTGGCGCAGTGCGATTGGAGGAGGCCAACGAGGTTGAGCCCAACCAGTGGAAACCCTAGCACTATAAATACAGCATCAACTCCACTTTGATGACACATTCATACTCAATCATTGACAGTTACAGGCAGTGATATCACATTCAATCATATTGAATTACATTCACTCACAGTCAGTTACATACAAACACACAGTCTCACAATCAAAGGGTATTCAGCTATTAAGCAATACTCTTGAGATTCCCTCACACACACATTATCATCTTCTCCACAATATACTGATTCTCACGCCGGAGGGTTACCCCAAAGAGGACCCCTCTGTCCCTTTCTGAGGGGTAAGTTAACGGCGCTGTTCATTTTGTAGGTGGAGGAACACGGATCCAGAAGAACCATCGGTGAAATAGTACAATCAAAACCCGAGGAAAGTAGATCTGCTACCAGTGAGGAGATCCACGTTTCTTCATTGGCGCCATCCGTGGGACTCTAAAACGAAGTAAAACATACATGCGCGAGCCTTAGCTCAAACGCCTTAACGAGTCTTAACTCTAAAACGTCAGGGCCTTAGCCCAAACCTACGAGCCTTAGCTCAAACACGTTAATGAGTCTTAACTCTAAAAACGTCAGGGCCTTAGCCCAAAACAAAGAGCCTTAGCTCAAAACACTCACAAACATCCATCTTACATCCCGCGCAGCCTGATCATAAAAATCCTTAAACACAACTAAGGCAAAGTACATGCCATATCATAGTTGTTAAGGTCTCAGGTCGAGGTCGCGCGCGGAATCATAGTGGATATCTGAGTAACACATGCTGACATGTAATGGCTAAAACTCATACTTCCATATAAAAACCGCGCGACAACGACGCGCAAAAAAGGAATTGTGAAAAGTTAGCGCGCATGTCAGCATAAACAAGATACTGCGAAACCACTTACAAAATAGAACAAAGGTTAAGTGAATAATTTCCTTACAACCTTGTTCTTATTTTAACGTGCAAGCATATCTTATATCTATACAAGCAAACATGAAGAGATGAATGGAAATGCGCAAGATGAGAAAAAGAGAAAACAAGTTTCATTCCATAGCATTGAAATTTACAAGTATGATGAGTTACAAATTACAAGTATAAAAAAAAAATATAAAATTTGATGAAGGGCTTCTCAAGTCTCCACGTCGACGTCAGCCGCTTCATCACCCTCATCATCTCCCTCAGCATCTGGCGCGGCCCGCTCCTCATCTCCGAACTGACCATAGTCAAGTTCTTCCTCCTCTTTGGAGTCTTCTATCACGACGGTGTCAGGAGCAGGTTCTTTCGCAGCGCCAGAGCCGCTGGCAGGGGCAACATCCCCCGCGCCACCATCATCGCTACCAGCCCTCTCGCATTCATCGAGCAACTTCTTTAGCGCGCCGAGATCGGGCTGGTCAGCAAGCGCAGCTATCTGCAAATCATTAGAAAAGTATTGAGTACAAAACACTTGGAAAATTAATCAAGTAAAACTCATTAAGGTCAAGTTACCTGCATAAGGATGGGGATGGGAGTATTCATATATTTCTCCCCCACCGCGGCCATGTCCGCACAGGCCGCGTCGCTCTTGTAAGGGTACTCGGATGGGTTCTTTTTCAACATGCCATATTCATACCCATCCGTAAACCCTTCAGCTCGACCCACCAAGCGCGCGGCAGCATTGCAGTCCATCACAAGGGCCTGAAACTCGGCAGAATATTTCATCGCCAAAGCGCAACGAGTCATGCCCTGTGACACCAGCCATTGGCGATCCTGCGCGAGGCCAGCAACAGACGTCTCGAGGGCAGGAACCTGGGAGTTTAATAACTCAACAGTTTCCTTGGTCTTTTTTAGCTCCTCTTTATCAGACGCTGCTGCCGCCAAAATTTTTTCTTTCTCAGCCTGCGCAGCATCAAGTGCTTCCTGGCTGGACGCTGCCGTCGCCAAGGCCTCATCTCTATCGGCCTGCGCGACCGCCAACTCCTTCTTCAGGCGCGCAACCTCGCTCTCCAGTGATGATTTCTCAGTGATACTCTGGACGATAGCTTGGTCACGCGCCTCCGCCTGTTGTTCCAAGACACGCACTCTCCGCGCGTACTTGGCAACTTCGGCCTCCGCCACCTGCTGCTTCTCCGGCGCAGCTTGGAGCTCATGCCCGCGCTTAATAAAGGCGGTGTTGGCACTTGCTCGGTTTTCGCTGAGCTCCGCCTGGAGTTTCTCAGCTCGTGCGCGAGCATCAGAAAGGTTCCAGGCGGCCACCTTAGCCTCTCGCTGGGCTTCCACAAGAGCATCGCGTACTTTAATATAATCACGACGAAGCTCCTGGGAGGCAGCAAAGAAAGCCGACCCAGCGAAAATATGGTCATTCAGCAAGTCCGCGCGGGTGCGCTCCTCCTGATACCTCCTTTCAGTAGGAGGCACGGCATGAGCCCAGAAGTCCTCGCATACGCCCATGGATTGGAAGGAACTGTCTTCATTAATATTCCATCTCGGGCGGTAAACGTGGTCACTTCCCTACAAAACACAAGAAATGTTCTAAGTCATAAAACATACTTATATGGAGGTACGCGCAGCGGAGCAACAAATTAAAACATACCTGCGGGGATGAAGCAGAAAAGTCAGCGCCAGCCCCACCAGAAGTTTGCGCTGCGAACTCTTGTGGCATCGCAGGGCTGGCGCGGTCTCCCAAGGAGTCTTCAGCTTGAGCCCCCTCATCCTCCTCATCTTCTTCAATAGGCCTCTTCTCCTGCGACCTGGAGGGCTCCAAACCAGTCTCGCGGGGAGGGCTGCGTGTAGGAAGAGGCGAGGGAGGTCTCGACGCCGCCAATTCGGCGCGCAATACGGTTTCCTGCTCCTTGGTAATCCCAACAAGGGGAGACTCAGCACTAGCAGGAGCAGGAGCAGAACCAGCGGCGCCGGCAACGGCGCCAGGAGTGTCACCAGCAACTTGTGCGCCAGCTACAACTCCTATGAACAAATCAACAAGGAAAAATGGTTTATGACTGAATCCAAAAGAAAAATTCAGAAGACAAATGTGCAAAACATACCTTGGCGCAATTCTGTTCGCGCGGCGAACATCGCCATAAAGTTCATTCTACCCTTTTCAGAGGGTAGAACAGGGGACTCCGAAGCAGCCCCCGGCGCAGCCTCAGCACCTTGTGGCGCCTGCGGCTGATCTGCGACCGTCGCCGGTCCTGCAAACATTCAAAGGAGCAAAGGTTTAATAACAATTCAATCAGATGAAGATAAGCAAAGTATACCTGTTGCAGGCGCGGCACTGCTTCTCTCTTCAGCCGCGCGAACGGAGGAGGTGACGCCACCATACCTCAAGTGGACAGGAGGTCTGCCCACTCTCACAGGCAGGGAAGCTAAAGAAACCTTGGTGGTAAACACCTGGGTTTCCTTAGGTCCCTTCGTTTGAGCATGGGGATGAGCGACAGGGGTGTTATCTTTCTTCTGTTTCTTACTGGCCCCTGCGCCAGATTTCCCCTTAGCTTTGCGTTTTAGTAGGGGCGCCTCCTCTTCCTCCTCCTCCTCCTCCGCGAGCTCCAGCTCGTAGTTTTCGAGCGCATCTGCAAATACAAGCAACACAACTGTTAATAAACTTTGGTATTCTAAAGGAATAAGCATAAGTGCGAAGGCTTACCAGGCGCGTCACTATCAAAGTCAAATTCCAGATCCACTGGGATGAACATGTCATCGAAGCGATCTGGGAAACCAACCTCCCCAGCGCCAAGCGCGACGGAGCCACCCTCCACTTGATCATCATAAGCGGCGTGGATATAATCCTTGGTGACTGCGCAAAAACAAGTCAAGTGATATCAGCAAAAGAATTATGTTCGCGCAGAAAAAGAAATAAAGCAATGAAATAAACTTACACAACCCGTCGACTTGGATAACGGGCTCAAGCGCGCTGTCAGCCCACAGCTTACTCATGCCGACCCCCACCAGCGCCTCCTCGCGAATGCTCTTGGCGGGGGATGGTTCGGCGGTCAGTTTCTTAACCCAGGCGCCGGTTGGGTTCTTAATAACATCCGCATCCGCGGGCGCAGAATCGATCGCGCGCATCGTCATGCGGATGGGGATTACACCAGCCCTTATGTAAAAGAACCTCTCAGACCAGTCATGAAGGCTCTTGAATAAAACAGTGGAGCACTTCACCTTCTGACTGCGAGGAATAAAAGAGAACCAATTGTCTTGGATCTTGGGCTTGTAAAAATACTGAAAGCACCGAGGAGTGGGCTCCTCGCGCTGGGATTTGCACATGAACTCAAAGTGAGTCACGCGCACGAGTCCAAACGGATGGACTTGGGATATATGAATCCCATAGAACTTCAGCAGTGCACCCACAAACCTTGTCATCGGGAGACGAAGGTTGCAGTGGGTGAAAAAGTGGCTATATAGGGATATATAGCCGGCAGGCGGGTCCGCCGCCGTTTGCCCGGC
Source organism: Bidens hawaiensis (assembly GCF_021521415.1). Taxonomy (NCBI): domain Eukaryota; kingdom Viridiplantae; phylum Streptophyta; class Magnoliopsida; order Asterales; family Asteraceae; genus Bidens; species Bidens hawaiensis. The sequence continues at coordinate 249,384 of NW_027493060.1, read as the reverse complement.
CCCAGGCAACATGCAGCCAAACAGGGTGGGAAAGCCCTGAGAGGCGATAAGGCTGTCAAGATCAGCCTGCCTCAATTTGCAGGGGATTTCATTCCACCTCCTCACCACCTTGGTCCTCCTTACCTCCTCCGATGAGCCCTCAGCAACCTTCTTCCCCTTGCCTTTCTTCTTCAACGTCGACATCACTAAGGATTTCACGCGGCGTTTTCGAGAAACGATTGAGGTGATCGACGGGTTTGAGGAGTCCGAACAATCAGACATACAACTGAAAATCAAACGGAAACTTCTGAAGAACAGATATTTGGGAAGCAGAAAAAAGGATAATCAGAAAACAAAGAAAGAAAAGCTTAGAAGAATAAGCAAGAAAGTGAAGGAAAAAACTCTAAGGGCTGGCTTTTATAGGCCCAGGAGAGAGAAATTTTGATGCTGAACGGACTTCACGCGCCCCCACTCGCAGGTCTTGGCTAATGCGAGCGTCACACGTGTCCCTGACACTGTGTGAGGAGACATGAAAGGAAACTATACGGCTGCTGCCAGAGTTCACGTGCCCCCACTCGCAGGAACGGACCAACGCGAGCGCGACACGTGTCCCTGACAGCATGTGAGGGGACACGAAAGGCAACTGTTGCACCTCGAGCACACGAAATGTCTGACACGTCTCCATCACTGACCCACGTCAGCAACCGTCACGTACACAGACGATTCGTTTTCAACCAAATGGATAGAACTTCGCGCAACGATGGAAACAACCAAGAAAACGACAAAACCCCTTTAACAGGCCAAATCAGTAAGTCTAATATCTATCTTACCGCGCTCGCGCGAGATAAGACACACATTAGACTGGGGGGGCTTGAAGAGGTATGTACCCGCCTCAACACCGAGCAAGGCGGGTCAACCCACAAGATAAAGACATTATGAAGGCACAAAGCCAAAACCTATGCGCATAGCGCATACAAAACATGCTCAGGCATCATATGCCCAGGCACACATATGCTCGCGCATCACATGTGCGCGCGGCGCATCAGCGCGCGGCGCATATCACATGCTCGTGCATACCACATCTGCCCAGGCACACATATGCTAGCGCATCACATATGCGCGCGGCGCATCAGCGCGTGGCGCATATCACATGCTCGTGCATATCACATCTGCGCATGAAATATCTGCGCGTGAGAATAAAGAGAAGACCTCGCGCATCCTCATGATTGGCGCATATCACACATGCACATAATCGACCTCGTCCTTATCCAAATCAGGATTAGGGCAACCTTGATTGTGCACGTCAGACAACCTTCCAGAAGGCATCTTTTTAAGGAGTAAGAATATGCTGATGTTGACAGCTGCCAAATGAAAGGTCGACAACCCAGCATGACACATGTGCTACCACGTGATTACAACCAACGAGAAAGCGCCAGGTGTCCCAGAGGACACGTGGCGCAGTGCGATTGGAGGAGGCCAACGAGGTTGAGCCCAACCAGTGGAAACCCTAGCACTATAAATACAGCATCAACTCCACTTTGATGACACATTCATACTCAATCATTGACAGTTACAGGCAGTGATATCACATTCAATCATATTGAATTACATTCACTCACAGTCAGTTACATACAAACACACAGTCTCACAATCAAAGGGTATTCAGCTATTAAGCAATACTCTTGAGATTCCCTCACACACACATTATCATCTTCTCCACAATATACTGATTCTCACGCCGGAGGGTTACCCCAAAGAGGACCCCTCTGTCCCTTTCTGAGGGGTAAGTTAACGGCGCTGTTCATTTTGTAGGTGGAGGAACACGGATCCAGAAGAACCATCGGTGAAATAGTACAATCAAAACCCGAGGAAAGTAGATCTGCTACCAGTGAGTAGATCCACGTTTCTTCAGATCCCTTGGTGATTGTGTTACTAAGTTGTCTGTTAAGATTCATGAGTGAAAGACAATCAATGGAAGCATCATCGATGGTCGATGGCTGGAAAATGTGGTCAGATGGTTGTGGCAAATTGGCCGATGAATTAGTGGTGGTTATGCTCGTTAGTGGTATCCATTTTTTTTACCTGCGACTGATATTTTACAAATGAATTTCCACACTCCAAAAACAAGTAAATAGTACAGAATAAATAAGAAAACTTTGCAAAAAAAAAGTGAACTATTATTCATTTAACCAAATGTTGTCATAATGCACAAAATACATTTGATAATTCGAAGCTATTTAACCAAGTATCCGACTAGGAGGGTCTGGGGTTAGACCTCGCATGTGCTGTCTTAGAAAAGTATGGCCAATATTCTATATTGTTATTAGGGTTATGTATGTCTTTATGTTTTGATTTTAGTCGATATATTATGTATTCAGTACGTTTATTTTGTAAGCCTTAGAGAAATTGAGACCCTATAAAAGAGTCACTTTACTCATTTCTCCATAACAACTCAATAAACATAATTTTTGAAAATAAAGCATTTCTCTCCACCCTTCCCCTTTTCTCTCTTTTATATTATAGGGCCAATATTCTATATTTTTATTGGGATTGTGTATCTCTTTCTATTTTGCTTTTAGTCGATATATTACGTACTCAGTAGGTTTATTTTTTAAGTTTTGGAGAAATGGAGACCCTATCTTTACCCATTTCTCCATAACTCAATAGACATAATTCTTGGAAATAAAACATCTTCTCTTCACCCTTCCCCTTTTCTGTCTTTTATATTTACAAACTAAGATCCGAGTGTTGTTGGTGATTGCCGCTAACTAACAACATGGATTAATCCGAGTAAAGTTGTGAGATCCATCTAGAGGACGTACAAGTGGTATCAGAGCATTCGGCTCAATCTTTTGTGGTTTTCAGATCAAACTTTTCGGATTTTGATCTTAGTTTTTGTTGGATTTGAGTTTGATCTTAGTTTTAGTGAGTTTGTTGGATTTTGATCTTAGTTCTCTACGAAAATCATTGAATCTGAGTTTTTAGTGAGATTTTAGTGTTTTTAAGTTTTTGTGTCCGGGCTCAGATTCGGTTTAAAATTCAGATTTAGGCCGATTTATTGGTTTTAGACCAAAGTCTTTTTGACTTTAGTGGTAGTTTAGGTGTTATCTCTTCAAAAAAAAAATCGAGCCGAGTCGAGTTTTTGGAGTCCAATCGAGTTTGTTAATCGAATCGGAAAAAAAATCGAGTCGAATTTTGGCGGGAAAAAGTAATCTAGTTTTTTTGGCGGGGAAATTCTAATCGAGTTTTTTTGGCGGGAAAATTCGAGTCAAATTTAACAAAAAAAACTCGACTCATTTGAATCGAGGCGAATTTTTTTAGCGGGAAAAAATAATTTTAATCGAATTTTTTGGCGGGAAATCTAAAAAAAATCGATTCAAAACAAACTAATCGAACTTTAACTTGAAAAAAAGTAACTGAAAAAAAAATCGACTCAAATTCTTTAATCGGAATTTTTAGGTAAAAAAATGTCTTACGATTCTAAGCTTGGAGGAAATATGAATATGGGTGAAAGCCAAAAGAAAATGTTAAAAGGAGAATTCGACACATTTAAACATATTCAAGGAGAATCGGTTGCCTTTTCATCAACAGATTTAAGTCACTCGTCACTAAAATGAAAAGTGCTAGTATCTTCAATGGCTTATCTAAGATCAACATGAAGCTATTGAATTCATTGCCTTACGTACGGGACAGTAGTGTGGTCACTATCAAGAGAACAACAAACGTGAATACCATAACACTCTCAGAGTTGACTTCTACCATCAAGTGTTTTGAATTAATGGATGATAAGCTCCGAATGAACAATCAGTCCAAAGAAAATAATGCTGGGACAAGTGCTGCAGGTGGAAGCAGTCAAGCAAGTCCTATCCCTCCCGAGATACACACATCTTTGCACACAAGCTGGCATTAACAAAGTAGAATTCTACAGATATAATTATGATGCTTTGGTTAAAGAGAACTCAAAATTAAAATGTCTGAACAAAGAATACATAAAAGCTGATAAAACTTACACCACTAAAATCAAAACTCACCATGACGATATGACTAACATGCATCTTAAATTATTTCAATCAAACAAAGAAGTTGAATTTTATGAAATACAAATTGTTGAATTAGAAGAGGGAATTTATGAAATACAAATTCCTCGAGCCTTTCTGCCCTCCTTTGGTCATCGGACGTCACCGACGTTCGATGACCAAAGGAGGGCAGAAAGGCTCGAGGAAGCGTAGGGTGGAAACAGTGGCTGACTGAAACTTTGTTTTGTTGAATGTTGATGTTCGACCTAAACCGAGCGTCCAAGAATCAAGGAACAACGAATAATTTTTGGTTTGAGAATTAATATGATTGATCTATAATTGATTTTAGCTTTTAATTTGGATGGACTTTATACAAATAGGGGTAACGTTATATTTTTTCAGGGGTAACGAAATACGAAAACCAACTAAAAAATTAATAAATATGCACTACCGACGAAAAATTGAGAGGTAGCGGATGTTACCCCTAGCTAGAAGCTAGGTCCACCCCTGATATAGGCCATACAATAATACAAAATAATTCAAACACGAATAATTACTAATAAATGCACGTTTTATAAATGATCAAAAATCAAAATATAAACCCGGGTTTGGTAAACAAATACAAATATGAATATGAAATTTGGCGGGTGCCACAATGGCAGCCTTGTTTGTTAATGATGTCGTCTCTACTTTTGACAAAGGGCTCAGAGAGCTGATCGATAAATATTCAACATCTAACGCTCAAAGATATTTGATTTTAGTAGTGTATTCGTTTGATTTGGTGTTCTAGCGGCTCAACGTTATCTCTAATCAACATGCGGGTGACAAATTCCTATTTCAACTCACAGTTATGGAGTTTAATTTATAGTTTTAGTCCATTAAGATTCACTTTGTTAAATCGATTTGGTGAGAAGTACGAGAAAAACACATTTAAATGAGCTTTTTAAAAAATCGTTCTTCTACACCTGTTTAGTTGTTTAGACAAATTTTTCGCTGAATTGCATGAATCTAGTCCAAATCAAACAAAGAATAATAATTATTTTGATTTCTAAACCTTAATACCAAGTAAACCGTTATGGGAATGAGAGTTTGCAGTGGCGAAGGGACATAGTGGCCACTTGGTTGATACAAAACATATTACTAGTTATCAAAAACTGTAAGTTTAATAACATGTTACATAAATCAAACATGTAATTTATTATTATTTTTATTATCTTATTACACAGATGGTCCCGGTGGCTTGCCCAAAATAACACATTTGGGTATTTAATATAATTATAGGATGGAATCAAGATTAATGCTATAAAACACTTGAAAACCCCTTTATAATTTCACCGATTACTACCATCTACTACACTTTAGAAAACACAAAATCAAGGCGGGGTTTTTAGGTACCAAGATGAAGTTAGTGGCCATACAATAATCTGTTTTCTACAAAATTGGTGAACTACATTCTCACAAATTTGAAGGTGGTTCTGATTTCTACAAAATTGATTTAATTTGTTAATACGAATTCAGTTGGTGAAGAAGCGATGGCATCTAGCCGATCATGGTGGGATGGTTGGATGGTGTCAGGTGGCAGGGATGAAGACCGATGGGTGAAATGACAGAAAATATGAGTTTTGAAAAATCAATGGAGGAAGAGATTTAATTTTGGGAAAATCACCCAAATGAACATGGTCTCACAACTAATTTCCAAAATAAACATAGGGAGCGTTTAAAAGTTAGAAACTTCATGAAAATTAAAGAGTTCAAAATTTGACACATGGGTGAAGCGTCTTCACTTTACACGCTTTATCCGACAACTGGACCCACTAATGGACCACTTATATCGTGATACTTTGAGAGTAAGCAACTACACAGCTACAAAGACATCTTTTAAAGGGAAACGTCTAAAAAACAAGACGTTTTCTCTAAAGCGTGTATGGACTTGCAACGTCTAGGATCAGAGAAAACATCTAAGCTGTAGATGCTTCCTTCGGCTTATGCGGCTCAAACTCTAGCTCCACTTTTTAGACACTTTCATCCATTTTTTGATGCTTTGTATGATTTTTCTAGGGGTTTCATTTTCTTTAAATCTAATTTTTTTAGGCAATTCGTACCATTCTCAGACACTTCCTTTTTAGAAATGTTATTCTAAATTCATTGTCAGACGCTTTGTTCAATTTATAGACATTTTGCACAATTTATAAAAATCGTACAAAATATCTGAAAACGTCTAGAAATCGTACAAAATGTCTAAAAGCCGGAAGGAAATTACTTCTAAAAAAATGGAGCTAGAGTTTGAGCTGACTAAGCCATATAAGCCGAAGGAAGCATCTTGAGCTCGGATATTTCCGCTAATTCTAGACGTTTCATATCCATATTTAGACGTTCCAGAGGATACGTCTTGATGTCTTAGAAGATGTCTGTGTAGACACTTCATTTTAAAAGTGTCACCTGTCATAATATAAATGGTTTATAGGTGGACCGGCTATCAAATAAAGTGTCTAAAGCAAAGGCATTTCCTTTAAAAAGTATAATTGTTAAATTATGAACTCCCCAGTTTTCGTGAAGCATTTAACTTTTAGACACTTTTTATGTTCATTTTCCCTTTAGTTTTTTATTTATTACTAATGTAGGTCCCTATTCGGATGGATCTAACAACGTCTTTGGATCAACCTAACTTAGTGCTAGCGGAAATCACACTAAGCAACCAAGAGGTCTCGGATCTTGAGTTTATTTTCGGGTAAGGAAAGGTGAGTGAGAGAGAGAGAGAGAGAGCCGAGAGATAAGAAGAGAAAAAGTTAGAGTGATAGAATTTTTGCCAAAAGGTTTTCTATTGAATCATCAACAACTTTACTTCTCATGGCATGCTTCCTATTTATAGGGAAGCATGCATGAGAAGCAAAATACATCCAATGCCCAATGGGCTTCTTTACAATGGACCGTGCCCCAACTACGTACAAAATGACCTATCGGCCCAAATACCTAACTGAATCAATACAAAAGACTAAATATACAAAACGGGGCCTAACAATCTCCCTCTAGTCTTTAGTATTGGAACCCGTCGGTGTCGTATACCAGACATTCGTCCCTGGTTAGTGGAAGTTCAACAAGTCTACGCATGAACTTGTTGAAGGCTTCCACTATCCGGTCGGTATTCTGACGTCCCAAATCCTCGACGGTTCCCAGCGGCTTGTTGTAGAGCTTCTTCACATCTTCAATGTGTAGTCCCATAAGCTCATGCTCGTGAAACACCCTGATCTCGTGCATATCATGGCAGTGAATGACGGCCTTGCCGGTTGTGTTGTCGAACTCCCAATCAATGAAATCTCGGAGAGTGTTGGGAAGATAAGGCTCGCCATGATAAATCTCGTGACATTCTTTCGGCGCCTTGTATCTCCACATCGTGCGAGGTTCTCCAGTAGCTGGGTTTATTTCTCTTGGGTTCTTGTACTTGCGACCCTTATTCGGCTCGAAGTCCTTGTAGTTGACTCTCGATTGACGCTGTAGATAAGTCGGGACCCAACTTTCCAGCGTACTTCCAGCAGCACCATAACCTAGAGCATTCTTTAGATAGTTCAGATCAAGCTCAGGTAGAGTCCTCAGCTCGTGATGACTGAGATAGATGAGGTCCCCACTGTAACGTTTGATGGCCCAAACGCTATTCCACTGATCATACCTTTCATATACGATCAGCAAGTCGTCATGATACGGATAGTTGAGCACGTGGGCAGATGCACGGCTTGAGACAATGTGCGTCTTTCGCTTCTTCTTTAGCGGATGGTCAATGACAGGATCGGTTGCAGGAGCCTCTGAAGCTTGAGCAGGAGGAGTATCCGGATTTGGCGAGTAGTTAATGTCATCGTCTTATTCATTAACTTCCTCCTCCGTTCCCGTTCCCTCGATGAATTCCTCAAAGCTCATACCTGCATTAATAAAATCATCGATCACACCTGTATTGTCAGCCGGAGAGATGATATCTTTATACAAGCTGTCAAGTAGTGAGTCATCCTCTCTGACTTTGCTGGCTGAACCGGGGTTAGCAGGGTCTTGAGCATCGTGTTGAGAGTGTGGAGGTGATTGAGTATTATCTCCACCTCTACCTCCTGCCGCCCCAGCCCCTCCATCTCCACCACCTCCGTTGTCACCGTCACCATCATCATCATTATCAAAGCTGTCATGAACTTCATCATCGCCGTCATCTTCTTCATCATCATCATCTTCATCACCATCATAACCACCACCAACACCGCTAGATTGGCCGCCCTGTTGTACTAACCAACCAACAGTCGCCTCTCCTTCAGACACTATAGCCTGTACGCCTCGCACTGTCACAGAAGGACCTGCGGCAGGTTGTGAACCACCAACTTGAGAAGTCTCACCAGACCTTCTCCAAGTTCCAAAAACAGCGTCAAGCCTATCCTCCAGACCATGAAATTCGTCTTCTTGAATGCCCATGAGGACTGAGGCCGCATGGTACTTGCTCACCATATCTTCATTAGTCTTGAGTTGTAGCTCATTCAGACGGGGTCTTGTTCCTTGATCCTTTCTTTTATGGCCTCCATTTCTGCTCTGAGCATATCGAGAGAGGTGGAGGAAGCAAGTTGATTTTCCAAATTAGCAATTCTTGAGTTTGTAGCTTCCTTTTCAACATCCCACCTTCTCGTAGCATCTTCAATCTTCTTGTTTACGCTTGATCTGAGAGCACTAGCACTTGGTAAGTCTCTTTCAAGTGTAGCCAGTCTATCTCCAAATCTAGTGTGATCTGCTCTCAGATTAGCGTTCTCAGAGGCCTCATGATTCATCAACGTTTGTAGATTCTGGATTCGGGTGTGGAAGGTGTTTGTCAACAATCTTTGATTTTCGGCAAGAGCGTCACTTGCCTCCTTCTGCTCTTCCAACACCCTTATCCTATCCCTCAGGGCCACCTTTTCTGCCTCATCCTTCAACGCCTTCTGATTCATCTCCTTGATGAACTTGAGGAGCACGATTTCTCTTTCCGCCCTTTTAGCATTTGATTCCTCCATTGCGACGATCCTATTGGGGATAGGATCAACGTACACTGGAGGTGACGAAGACATCCCTCGGGAGATGGGTTTGGGTGAGATAATGGTGGATGGTGGGGTGGTGATTGTTATGGGTGGTGAGGTTGTTGGCAAAGGTAAGGTGATGGCTTGAGTAAGGATTGGTGGAGTTATAGTGGTGGGTGGAGTTGGTTTTATTGTAGATGGTGTGACGGTTTGGGTTAGGGAAGTAAGGATGGTTTTGCTCCATAGGCTTGTTGTTTGTATTGGGAAGCTAAAGACTGATGAAGTGAATATGGATGAGGTTGGTTGTGTAGGTGGTGTTGAGGCTTGAGTTGGTTCGGGTTGGGGTTGTTGTTGTGGTGGTGAGTGTGGTAAGGAAGGTATTTGGGGTAGGAATGTTGAAATTGGTTGGTCTGTTGGTGAGGGTTCAGGTGAGTCATGAAGTAGGGTCTTGGTTTTCTTGGCTTTGGTTTTCTTTCTAGTTTTTGGTGGCTTGTAGGCAGGGATTTGTATTTTAGTTACATCTAGGGTTTTGAGGGCTTGGGCCAGGGCTTCTTTGGTTATTTTTAGTTGGTCGGAGGGCTTGTCTTGTGAGGGAGACTTGACATGAGACTTGGTTGACATCTGGGAGTCTCCAAGTCTCCTCAAGCGCTTCAGGGGCGGCTGGTCTTCTTCCTCCTCCTCAAGTTCTATCAATTTGCCCTTTTCAGCCACTTTCCTCTTCAAATCATGCTTGGCCTTTGTTCGATCCTCGGCCGGCTCATCTGATAAATCTTGTTCACCTTCAACTACGGGTTCTTCATCACCTTCACCTTCACCAGACGCCTCTTCCCCAGCAGGCTCTGTCTCTTCAAATAAACCAAACTTGGGCCCAGGTCATGGTCCCGTATACTGATGACCTCTGCCCTTGGTGCTCAACAACACACCAAAAACTGACACCTTGATCTCGTGTACATGAAATGGCTCGGGGTGTGACTTCTTGTTTTTTGCCTTCTTGAATCCCGGCCTTTGAACATCTGGAATCATATCATCTAACAACAGCTGCACAAATCTCGGGTACATCAACCATGTAGCCCCGCTCTTGATGTTCGCAAGCATGCACAAAAATATCCGTCTTGAGTAATTGAACTTCTCTTTGTTGGTCAATGCGGACATAATACGAACCCAGTCCGTACTCATGCTATCAAAACCACCTCGAATGTCTATGAAACAATGAGTGATAATGTGGAAGAGAAATCTCCAGTTTGGTGACAGATGACTCTTCTCTAAGCTCTTCCATTCCGTGTCGTACCCCATCTGAGCAACGAAACCTTCCAGCTTCTTTTTGTTTCCTCTATCATATTTGTAATCCGGCTGGTCAGCAATCTTTAATACTCTTCAAATATCTGCTTCTTTGATGGTTAATTCCTTTCTTGCAACCGTTGTTGTGAAGGACAGAGAATCGTCAGCAATCCTGGCGAATGCCCAGAAATCTAAAACCCACTTGTAGTAAATGGTTGGATTTGCAGTGATAGCATAGGCAAGGGGTGATTGCCTGAGCCCCTTGACCATAGGAGTGAACACCTTATCAGCCTTTGCCTTAGGCAACTCGAGAACACAGAAGTTGTAATGACCCTGAAATTAAAAGTCAAGAGATCATGAGAATCATCATTTAAGACAAAACAAAACAAACAAGATATGTACATAGACATTAAGTATTTACATATTAGATAAATTAGATTTAATACTATCATTATGTACATTTTAGATTTAATAAGTTAATAAGTTAATTTTAGTCCATCTATAAGTTAATTAGTTTATAATGTACAAAGATCAAGTCTATGACAGTCCATAAGTCCAAACAGTTTATATTTTCAAAAACAGTCTTTAGTTTAAGGACAGACCAGTGGCTCAAGTCCAAAAAAAATTTCTAAGTGCAACTTTTTCTCATGAAACCTATTTCGCTTCGCATGTTTAAGCGAAGCGAAACTGAAATCATTTCGCTTCGAATGTTCAAGTGAAGCGAAACAGAAACCTATTTCGCTTCGCATGTTCAAGCGAAGCGAAACAATGAAATAAAAATCATTTCGCTTCGCATGTTCAAGCGAAGCGAAACAGAAACCATTTGCTTCGCATGTTCAAGCAAAGCGAAACTTTCTTAAGCGAAAAATTTCCTTAGCAGCTTTGTGTGATTCCTTTTTTTTTTTTTAGAGTCGCCCAAAACTGAATTAGGGTTCTGGGAATTTTGAACATGAAACCCTTTTGTTTGCCCGGTCAATTTGAACTTATAGAATCTGTGAATGAACCTAGATCTACAAACTTTACAACAAACCTAAAAATTAATAAAGATGATAATCGAGATCTAAAGTCTTTAAGATCAGATATTGAACATAATATGAATCCCCAATTATGAATATCTGTTCAAAGATCCAGCCGACGGTTCATAAGAACCGTCACCTCGATCTTGAGGAACCCAGAGACGAGAAGATGAAAGATTTATGATGTTGTAAGGCTATACCGGAGGTGGATATTCTGGATTCAACGGCATGATTGTGATTATGAGGGCCGGATTATTTGAAAAGTGGAAGAAGATCTGGGTTTGAGAGTTTGAAGATTTGAGAGAGAAGAGAGTAAAACTTAAAAGTGTTTGGTGAATAGTGAAAGATATTTTAGGTTTCCCTTATATATAGGGTCAGCCTATCTCGCGATAAGGTCAAAACATCGTAAGTATTCACCGAAAATACACTCTTAGTCCTCGGTCTTTAAAATAATTAGCATTTTCAAACCCGAAAAACATTTACCCGCCGAATCCGAGCACTTGATTGTTTATAATATTTTCTTTTGTTGGTCCATAAGCGTTAACATTTGCACGAATGATCTCTTTTGTCAAAATAAAACGAAATAAAAGAAGACACCGAACTAAAAACAAAAACAAAACTAAAATTTAAAATTTAAAGATAAAATAAAGATAAAAATAAAGTTTAAGATATTAAACTATGCAGATACTTAATATTTTACAAAATAAAACAGAGAATTTAAGACATTTTAAAGTTAAAAACAATAATATTAAATTAATTTTCATAGTATTTTCATTGGTTAATTTACAAAGAACGATCACGATATGGAATCATATTGATTTGCAAAGCCCTAGATCGCATTACCATTTTGAAATTATTGTGACACAAGTTCATCATTGACTGTAGATATTGTCCCCACTTAAACAGACATGTGTTTTGATGCCAGAAATGATACGTTTAAAGTACAATTAGGCACGATGCTTATGTGGTCCCCACTTAAACAGACATGTCACTGATTCCATCATATCTCAGGCCTACTTTGTGTTAACATATCACCTCAACTTGACTTAGACCTTTCTTAGTTGATCACAGTACTCTTATTGACAGACTGACTTACTGTACACTTTACACATGACACTTTGTGCTTTGCACACTTGACTCGATCTAGAAAGATTAAAATAAGTCAGAAGTTCAGGTCGGATAATACCATATTATCGCGCAGAGAAAGTCCAAGGCTTGAACAAAAGAAAGAAAATAAAACAAAGCAGAAGACTCAGGGCCTTAACAATCAGATCTTGTATGACTACAAACGTAGAAAGTCCAAGGCTTGAGTCGAAAATAAATGAAGAAATAAAGCAGAGGTTAAAATTCCTAGAACTGACTCTTTTTCTGACTTCTTTTCTTTTGTTTTCTGATTCTTTTGTTTTCTGATTCTTTTGTTTTCTTTTTCTTGCTTTTCTTGACTTTTTACTTGACTATTTTCTTGACTCAATGAAAATTAAAATTGACACTGACTTTCATAAGACAACTGTGATCAGGTAAAGAGAGGCTTGGGTATGACATGTATAGTTATATTTTTGCCTTCATGAATATGACTTTACGGAACATGCAACCGCTTCATAATTGTATATCCACTAGTATTAGTTTAAGTTTATATCACCCGACACTTACTTGTTTGTCAAGCCTACCTACACATCTATGAATGATCTTGTAGTCTTTTGTTCTAGCCTTTTAACGCGCTAGAATCATTACATACCAACGTACTATCATTTTCCAATGGTCGGATCAATTTCTCAAAATTTGAAAATTTTAATTATCCGACTCCCTCTAAACGAGGCAATTCCTTTTAGATTTTCTTAAAAGTAATATAAAATCTTTTTGGTAAATCAAATGATTTGTTTTTGCTTTTCTTAAGATGAATTGAAAATCTTTTTGGTGAGTTAAACTTAACTCATTTTCTCCCTCTAAAATTGTGACATATTTGAAAAATATTTACAGTTTTAAATTAAAAGATAAATGATAAAATTTACTGAAAGGAAATCATGCCCAATGACTCAATGAGAAACAAAAATCGGGCACGACTGAAAGCTTTTGTAAAGAGATCTGCAAAGTTAAAATCAGTATGGACCCGTTTTATGTCGACAAGCTTGCGATCATAACAATCACGAATAAAATGTATCCGGATGTCAATGTGCTTAGTCTTTGAGTGCTGGACCGGGTTTTTGACAATAGCAACGGCCGCCTCATTATCACATTTGATCGTTGATCCATAGAAATTCAAACCGTAATCCAGCAGCTGATGCTGGATCCATATCACTTAAGAGCAGCAGCTGGATGCAGCGATGTATTCGGCTTCGGCTGTGGATGTAGACATAGTGACTTGTTTCTTGCACTGCCATGAGATCAACCGATCTCCTAGGAATTGGCATCCACCAGATGTAGACTTTCTGTCCAAGTTGCATCCTCCATAATCACTGTCGGTGTAAGCATGAAGTTCCAAGGGAGAATCTTTTGGATACCAAAGACCCAAACGTGGTCTCCCTTTCAAGTATCTGAAGATACGCTTGACAGCAGTCATGTGGGATTCTCTTGGGTCAGACTGATATCTGGCACACTGACAAACATGGAACATGATGTCCGGTCTGCTTGCAGTGAGATACATCAAGGAACCGATCATTGACCTATAAAGGTGTTGATCGACTGGTTTTCCTGATGGATCAGGAGCGAGAACAGGACGTGTAGCGATTGGTGTCATGAAAGCTGTTGAGTCCTTGAATCCAAATTTCTCAACAATGTCATGAACGTACTTTTCTTGGTGAATTAAAGTCCCGTCCTTCTTTTGCTCAACTTGTAAGCCCAGGAAGAAAGTCATCTCCCCTAAGGAACTCATTTCAAATCGCTTCTGCATGATCTCAGAAAAATCCTTGCACAGAGTCTCATTCGTGGACCCGAAGATAATGTCGTCAACATACACTTGAACGAGAATCAAATCATCCTTCACTTTCTTGATAAAGATAGTTTGATCAACAATGCCTCTCTTGTATCCATTCTTTACTAAATGATCAGCCAGTGTGGCATACCAAGCACGAGGAGCTTGGTGAAGACCATAAAGTGCTTTGTCAAGTCGGTAAACGTGGTCAGGATAATTTGGGTCTTCAAAACCTGGTGGTTGGCTAACATAAATTTCTTCTTTTACTTTCCCGTACAAGAAAGCAGTCTTCACATCCATCTGATATACTTTGAAATTCATGTACGAGGCGTAGGCCAAAAAGATACGAATTGCTTCCAATCTGGCCACCGGTGCCACCGGTGCATAAACTTCATCGTAATCAAGTCCTTCTCGTTGCCAAAAACCTTTCACAACTAACCGGGCTTTATTTCTAATAATCACTCCCTTGTCATCTTTCTTATTACGGAACACCCATTTTGTTCCGATTGGCTTCTTGTGATTTGGTTTCTTCACTAGCCTCCAAACGTTAAGCTTCTTGAACTGTAACAGTTCTTCTTGCATTGCTTCAACCCAAGAGTTCTCTTTCAAAGCAACTTTGTAATCCTTGGGCTCTACATGTGAAATAAAACAAGAAAAAAGACATCTGTTAATGTTACCAGAGGTGCTGCGTGTTTGGATGCCAGCGAACGGATCTCCAACGATGTTCTCAGTCGGATGTCGGCGATGGATTGGTAACTGTGGAATTTGTTCGACACTCTCGACTGGTGTTGCCTCAAGCTCAATGGTAAAGCTCTCTATGGGATGAAAGACTGCGGTCACATCGATAGCAGCATTTGGTTGGGGATCACTTGCACCTTCTTCTTGATCAACCAAATGTTCCTGAGCGATGGCGCCTTCCCATAGGTTGTCGTAGAAAGTTACGATGATTGCAGGAACCGCCGATGAGTCAGTGCTGCGAGAAGTTCCAATAGGAACGGTGTCATTCTGCACATTCTCTTAAATAGTTTCCTCAGCAGATCCATGAATGTCTTCTTTAGAGGAAGGTGTAGGAATTGATTCAACTATACTTGGATCATCAGCTGGTGAAGTTTCCATTTGGTGGGTTTGTTGATCCGCCGTTTGATTGGTCTGGTCGTTTTCCACTTTGTCAGCTGACATAAATGAGTTGGTGTCTGAATCATTTGTGTCTTCGACAGTGGGTATTTCAGTAGAGTCTGCAGATATTTGCATATTGACTACCGGGACTGGTTGATTAGCCACGTGTGGAGCATTAAGTGCAGGTGCAGGTGCAGGTGCAGCAATCTGAATATCTGTCAGACCTTTCACAACGGTGTGCATCAAGATTGACTGATCAACATTTGTCGGAGTTGGTGCAGAAACAACAGGAGACATCACTGGTGCAGAAGGTGGTACATACATTCCTCGAAACTGCCTGAACAAGCCTTCACAATCAAACATCCAATCAGGACCGTTGTGTGCATCGGTAGGGTTCAGTTCTTGCCAATCAATGTTGTAGGACTCCAAAATCAGTTGGGATTTTTTGTTGAACACACGATAAGAACTTTTGTCAGCGGCATAACCAACAAAATAGCACTCATCCAGCTTTTCAGCAAACTTTGAAGTTGTAGCAACATTTGACTGAAGCACTGTGCAAGGACATCCGAATGTCTTGAAGAAATTAACCCTTGGCTTGTTTCCATAAAAGACTTCATAAGGTGTCTTATTCAGTCTTTTGTTCAGCAATACACAATTCTGAGTGTAGCAAGCAGTATTAATAGCTTCTCCCCTAGAAGAATAAAGGAAGTTTGGAGTATGACAGCATGGTTCTTGCGGCTTCAACCAGTGTACGATTTCGTCGTTCAGCCACCCCATTTTGTTCAGGAGTGTAGGATGCACTGAATTGATGAAGAATCCCCTTGTTGTGACAGAATTCGTTGATTACTTTGTTGCAGAATTCTGTCCCATTTTCACTTCTAATGCACTTGACGCTTTTTTCCATCTGATTCTCAACCAACACAATAAATCTGATAAGAAACTGAGATGTCTCATCCTTGTGTTCTAGCAGAAAATTCCAATTGAAGCGCGAGTAATCATCAGTAATAACCAGAAAATAGGCTTTTCGACCTATTGCCATTGGTTGAACAGGACCAAAAAGATCCATATGCAACAGTTGAAGAGTGGAGTTTATGGAATTGACAGTCTTAGGGCGGTGAGGAAGTTTGTGCTGTTTGCATTTAGAGCAAGATAAACATTTTTCAGCACAATGAAAAGATTTTACAGGCAAGCCCCTCACATGGTCACCTTTAACCAACTTATTCAAGTTCTTAAAGTTGACATGCCCTAGACGACGATGCCATAAGGATGAGTCATTCTCCGAGGCCTTGGACATCAAATAAGAAGCAGTCCGCATGGAATAATTGCTTCTCATGTCCAGAATATAAGCGTCATTATGCCTTGGAGTACGCAACATAATCCACTCTTCAGGGACTTTAAAGCCTGGTTTAAGAATAAGAAATTCATTTTCAGTGAAAAGAGTTGAAAATTTCTTATCGCAGATGTGAGAGACACTGAGTAAGTTGTGGTTGAGTTGTTCCACAAGATTGACTTCGTCGAAGGTCAATGTGCCATTTGAGACCTTGCCTTGTTTCGTGATTTCTCTTCCTATGTCACTAGCAAAGGAAACATGTCCACCATCGAATGGTTTAATATCAAACAACAAGAACTCATCTCCTGTCATATGTCGGGTACAACCACTGTCCAAGTACCAAATACTGTTGACAAGCCTTCCAGGCAGACCCTACATACATGAGCAGCTAGTTAGTAGAAGGGCCCTGAGACGAACTTGTCTCGGGAAAAGCAAACAGAAAATCACCCAATTTTATTTTATGATTCTTAAAAATGTAATCTTTTGGAGAATCTGAATCTGAAGTGCAATCACTCGAGGAACTTTTGTTAAGCTTTCCTCGGTTCTGAAAAGGTTTTCTTGATTGCCTTCGTTTTGGTTTGGGTTTAACTATCAAGTCTTCTTTGTTTGCTTTGGTAAACGGTTTAGAGAGGTTTTTAGGGTTTTCAGCTTTTGACCCCTTGGCTAACCGCTTCCTTTCTCTTTGGGTTAGCCAGAAGCGTTTCTTGGGTTTGTCGGTTCTTTTAATTCTTGAATCCGTCTTACTGGCTGAGGTACAAGTTTGATAAGACATTTTCTTAGGTTGAACATTAAACTTAGTAAATGTCTGACCAAACTTACTTTTAGCGTCTCTTTGTTGCTTATGCCAGTTCTTGCAATGTCTCGCAAGATGAGACGGATTTCCACGCACAAAACAACATTTTCTTTTGTTACAATCATAAACAGGTTGATCACTGAAATATGCGGGATAAGGTGATGTGGTAGGGTTAACATATTGATAACCTCTATCTGAGTGATAGTTGAACACATTTGAATGATTAGATGCAAAGTAATTTGATTGCCTAGGTTTTTGACCAGAGTAGTAATAGGTACTATCAAATTGATCATAAAATTGAGAACTATTACTATAATTAGTATTTTGTGAAAATGAAGTTTTCTTTGAAGGCACATATTTACACGACGTGCTTGGTTTTTCATTTTCAAAGACAGTTTCTTGTTTTCTCAAGTTCTCAAAATCACGATCAGTTGACAAGCAACTAGAACTTGTCCGTACATCAACTTTAGCCTCTTTTGTTTCATCAAAAACTGTTTCACACTCAGAATCAGACGAAGAACATTCACTTTCATTACATACATCATTACAACTGTCTTCACTAGTGGTTTCACAAAATACAGTTTTTGATCCCGACATCAAACATCCTAACATGGATTCACAAACTTTATTACAGACAGGGTTGTTAATTGTTTTTGTTAGACCCACACAAGACTCAAAACATGGTTCTAATCCTCCATTTTGCTTAAAAACCTGATTAACCTTCCCACAATCACCATTGTTTATATCACCTGCTCCACAAGACACATTGACGTTAGATTTTTCAAATGATTGGATTAGAGCAACAGTTTGAGATACTGTGGGAACAAATGTCACAGGTTTTGGTATCCTTCCAACCCCGTATGCCATTTCTTCATCAGGAGAAGTATTATAGCTAAAGTGGGGCAAGCTGGTGTAGTTGTCATTGAATGGTGGTGGTACGGCAGTATAGTCGTACCCCAACCCCGCTTTAACTTTAGAGCTTCTTTGGGCTCCAATAAGATCATCTAATTTTTCAGATGATGCCTCAAATCTTTCGATTTGTTTTTTCTTTTCTTTCTTATCAAAAACTTCGAGTTTTAATTTCTTAATTTCTTCTTTTAAATAATTAATTATGTCTTTATAATAAATGACATTATGTTTTTCTCGATAAATTTCAAGTCTAAGATTAGCTACATCATCGTGATGAGTTTTGATCTTTTCAATGTAGATCTTATCAGCTTTTACATATTTAGTGTTCAACTGACGAAGTTTTGCATTTTCTTTCAAAACTTCGTCTTGTAAGTATCTATAGTATGTAACCTTTTTAAGACAAGCTTCCGTGCAAAGATTTCGTTTTACCTCATCAAGGTGTGATGCATTTAAACCAGCAGCAGAAGATGAAGAGGCTTCATTGTTTGAAGTGAAAGCCATGCTAGCCATATTGAGAGGATTCTGCAGCTCTTGAAACTGTTCATCGCAATCCATACCAGTGTGGACCTCTGTTTGAGAGACAAGGGCTCTTGAGTTTGAGCTAGAGCTGCCCTTGTGTGGATGATTCCTGATTCTTGGAGCTGAGTTGTTTGGCTTATGTTCCTCAGGCCTCTTTCCAATAGCTTTCGCATTCTCTTCATCAGTTCCTTCTGTCACATGAATATCATTTGCTGGTTTGGGAGGATTTGTGCACTCCCTGGCAAAGTGACCCATTTCTGCATAATTGTAGCATCGAAGCTTGCTCTTGTCGAAACCAATTCTCTTTCGATCAGAATCATTGAAGCTGTCTTTCCCGTAGGTTTTGATGAAGTTGGTGGCCCTTTGCACAGCCATGGCCATCTGGTACTTGATGTCCATTTTGTCAAGATCCTTTTGATTGATATCTTTCAAATCACCTATCTCAAACTGAGCCGGTAACAGATTCCCTTGCAATAGCTCTTCATGACAAGATAGAAAAGCCTTAACAAGTGTCACATTTGAATCATTCAGCATGAGAATGGCTTCACAATAGCTGGAGGGCTTGTTTGCTTGAGGTTTTGTTGCAGAAATTCCATGTGCCTTCAGAGCTTGAGCAACTGCACTGTCAACTGCCTTTTGAAACGAACTTGCACTAGATGGAGTTGATCGGTTGTTGGTGGAGATGAATGCTGTTGATTGTGAAGGAACACTTGGTGAGTACTTAGGATCGGTCACAAGATACACATTCTGTTGGGTTTTGCTGACAAAAGCAGTTGGTACACTTGAAGATGTAGTACTTACTCCGGCTTGATTCAGAGAATTCATGTGATTGTTCATTCTCATCTGTTCATCCATTTCAAATGATTTGATAGTGGATATCAATTCACTGTTTGTCATCCCATTCAGATTGGTGGTTCTCTTGATCGTTATTGTGTTTACACTCCAACTGTAAGGCAAAGAGTTCATCAACTTGTGATTGACCTCAGAGTTGGGAATGTTAACACCTGTAGCTCTTACTTTGACCATGAGCTTCTCAAACCTCTTCACTAAGTCTAGCACAACTTCACCTTGACGATGGTTGAACATGTTGAATTCTTCCTTCAATAGTGCTTTCTTGTTTTCTCTAATTTCAGAATTTCCTTCAACCATCTCAACAAGAGCTTCCCATAATCCCTTGGCACTTCTGTGTTCACGTAGAGTCTTAGTGATCTCATTTGAAAGACAAACTGTCAACAGCAGAAACGCTTTCTTGTCTTGTGCTAACTTATCTATACCATCTTGATCATAATTTTCAGGTGCCTTTGGTTGTTCCCCAGCATCAGTGCGAGTTACTGGAACATGAGGACCCTCTTCAAAACATCTCATCAAATCAGTTTCAGTTAATGAGATAAAGTTCATGAACCTCCATTTAAAATCAATAAAGTTATCATCTAAGTTCATAAACTTAGGAGGTTTTTGAGGTGTTCCCACTTGATTTTCCAACAGCAAATAACCCTTCAATAGTTCTGAATCAGTGCTAGCCATGGTCTAAGTAGTTACAAGCCTTTAACAAAGCTTAATCTTCAAAACAGTCAACTTTTTCGCACAAAACAGCTTCAAGCGAAGCGAAAGAATCCTAAGCGAAGCTAAAGGATCCAAGCAAAGCGAAAGAATTTTATCTTTCTGAAAGCAAATCTTCCTTGGGATCTGTTTTCACCTAACCTTATCCGTACAAGGTCAAAAGTTGTTGCACAAACTTTTATGCCATGAGAAGCAAACTTGTTCTTTATCAATTTTGTCCAAAATTCTTTAACCCGTAACCCAAATTTTCTTTTTTTTTTCTTTTTTTTCGAAGATTTTCTTCTCAAGAACACTCGAACACTTATTTTCTTCTTTTCAAGATCAAAACCCAAGGTTGTGATCCAAAAACCCTCAACTAGTGAGCCGAAGCTCTAATACCAATTGTAGGTCCCTATTCGGGTGGATCTAACAACGTCTTTGGATCAACCTAACTTAGTGCTAGCGGAAATCACATTAAGCAATCAAGAGGTCTCGGATCTTGAGTTTATTTTCGGTTAAGGAAAGGTGAGTGAGAGAGAGAGAGAGCCAAGAGATGAGAAGAGAAAAAGTTAGAGTGATAGAATTTTTGCCAAAAGGTTTTCCATTGAATCATCAACAACTTTACTTCTCATGGCATGCTTCCTATTTATAGGGACGCATGCATGAGAAGCAAAACACATCTGTCACACCCCGACCAAAGGCGGCGGAACATGCCGAGGTGTAACGATTGTCCATAAGCACATGACACTAATTAAAGTGACAGTATTTAATAAACTCATTTCATTCCACAACATCGAAAATGTTACATAACAATTATCCATAAAATAACCATAAACAAGATATCACAAAATATGGCAAATTGATATTGTTCATTTTTACTAATATCCTAAGGTCTTTGATGTCGTTTTCTTCACAATCATAAATCAACCAAGATACAAACCTGCAACATTTCATAAAATAAAGTTTGTCAACACAAAGGTCGGTGAGCAATTCATAAGTTTAACATATTAGTATATAATAAAGATAGCCACAAAACTTGCATACGAAACGATAAATAAAAGTGGTAATTTGGATAAATAGATATCGCTAAACACATTAGCGACACCTAGCTATGAGGGAATGCCAAATAGTCTAGGATTTTATAGTTATCGTTAATTGCATTACGTTAACGAAACCTTGCTATAAGGGGATGCCAAATAGTCTAGGATTTTGTAGTTCCACCAACCAAAAGCGACAAACACATAGGCATATAAGCATAGAACACCAAATCGAGCAATTATTTAGGTAAAGTATACAACTACGTTTGTGGTTTAAGATTCAAATATAAAGCATTTTGTTGAATAAGTATGAAATGTCACCCTAAAATAAAAGATGGAAAATGGGGTATGAAGTACTCACCTTCAAGTAGTAAACTTGAAAGATGATAATTTGGAGATTTGTCGGAACGAAGAGTTTAACGCACAATGCCTAAAAAGAAAAGAAGTCTTGAATTTAGAAAGGTTGTCTTGAAGGTCTTTAAACAAAATAAATGTTGAGAAATGTAAATAATTAAAGTTCAAGGTTTAAAATGTGACTATTTAAGAATTTATAATAATAACCCTTTAAAAATGTAAGTTTGCTTGAAACCGGGTTAAAGTGTCTAACCTTAATATTTACTCAACCTATGTTAAGTAATAAGGTGGGTAAAATGCAAGAATGCAAATCCCTTTGGAATAAAGATACTAAAACGGGTTTTTTTTATTGAGTGTTCGGGTTGTCGGTTCGAGTCTTGATAATTGGCCAAACCCAAAGTCAACTTTCCAAAATATTGAATGTTATGAGATAACTCAATAAAAATTAATAAGACTTAACCAAGTATGTAGTTCCATTGTTATAGAACTAACAACGCACGTTAAGCGAGTGTTCGGTTTTGTCGGTCCAAACTTTGTTATGAGATCATGTTGGATCCAACATTTCCAAGTACTTAAGAAAATATTTAAAAATCAATTTGTAACTATTTTTAAAGAAATATACAAGTCTTGATGGCTAAAAAAAAAACACACTTGTGTGTCTTAAGCGAGCAAGAATCAGTTTGGTTCGGTTTCCATCTCACAACAAGTTCATAGATGGTTTCCACATGTCCAAACACTAAAGAACTTGTATAATAATGTACAAATAAAAAAAATACCAAAAGTTAACAATAAAGTCTTTAAACAAAAGTTCGGTTTTCGGTTCGGATCGTGTTTCGGGTTAAGACCGAGGTAAGATTCTACAAACCCATAACCATAGAATTTGTAAAAATGATTTTAGAAACTTAGATCTAACACTAAGTATGTTTAAACAAACAAAGCTAGTAACAAAGTTCGGTTTACGGTTTAGAGCTATTTACGGTTAAACCGAAGCATAGACTCTTAAAAACCCATAACCATGGAACTTGTAAACATGACCAACAAACTAAAATAAGCAAGATTAATATGTATGAACAAGTTATATAGATGTATATATATCAAGGACACGAAGTCCTCCATGAAGCCTTGCCTTATGGGGTCCGAAACCTCACCGACCGGAATCGGAGAAGTAACTACCAAAGGTAAACAAGGGGTGTATATTGTATATATGTTGCACAACCATAAACAAGTATTAATAAGGCTACATAAACTAATTAAGATGAAAGACCAAAATCCTTCAAGAATACTTAAGAAGATAACCTTGAATCTTTGATGTTTGAGAGAGTTTTTTTTTTTTTTTGGAGTTGTAGCAAGGGAAAATGAAGAGGAAAGGTGGTGTATATGGTAATGTTTGTGGTCAAATATGGGTGTGAGACACAAGAGTTTTCATGCAAAATGGATCAAGACAAAAACACAAAACAACAAAAAAAAAATAAATAAATAAATAATAAATAAATAAATAAATAAATAAAAATAAAAATAAAAATAAAAAAAGGATGTTTTCAAGACCCAACAAGTGTGAAACAGTATTGTAACATAAATCCATCATTTTGATTATAACATAAGCTTTGGTTTACAAATCGGGTCGGTTTACATAATAAACAAATACAAAAACGAATACAAACAAGACCCGAAATTGACGAATGTCACAGTATCCCCTACTTTAGGAAATTTTGTCCCGAAATTAAGACGAAGATGATGCTGCGAACAGATGTGGATACTTCTCTTTCATTTTGTCTTCTCGCTCCCAAGTGAATTCCGCGTCGCGCCGTGATTCCCATCGAACTTTGACTAACCGAATACGGCTACGCTTGGTTCTCTTCTCGTTGCGATCCATGATCTCAACGGGTCGTTCAACCAAGACCATTGACTCATCGACATGTACTTCGTCGAGAGGTATATGGAGATTACCCTCCGCTAAACACTTTTTAAGATTTGAAACATGAAATGTCGGATGAACACCGGTAAGTTCTTCCGGTAGTTCGAGTCGATAAGCTACTTTTCCAACACGCTCAAGGATTTTAAAAGGACCAACGAAACAAGGAGCTAGTTTACCCTTCTTTCCGAAACGGGCTACCCCCTTCCAAGGAGATACTTTTAGAAGGACAAGATCGCCAACATTAAATTCGATTTGTTTTCGCCGTTTGTTGGCGTAACTCTTTTGACGACTTCTAGTGGCTAGGAGGTTCTTACGGATTCGATCAATAACGTCGGTGGCTTCTTGAACCATTTCGGGTCCCGTGATTTGAGCTTCACCGACTTCGTTCCAACTTATCGGAGAACGACATTTACGACCGTAAAGAGCTTCGAAAGGAGCATCTCAATGCTCGAATGGTAGCTATTGTTATAAGAAAACTCAATGAACGGAATGTGAGAATCCCAATTCCCACCGAAATCAAGAACACATGCTCGTAGCATATCCTCGAGAGTTTGTATTGTACGTTTGGATTGACCGTCCGTTTGAGGATGATAAGCGGTGCTAAGATCGAGACGTGTTCCCAAAACTTCTTGAAGTGAATGCCAAAAATGAGAGGTATAACGAGCATCACGGTCAGAGATAATAGTCAATGGTAAACCGTGTCGGCACATGATTTCTCGAACATAGATTTGAGCAAGCTGCTCGACAGAATACTTCTCGCGGATCGGAATGAAATGAGCTGATTTGGTCAAACGATCGATGATCACCCAAATGCTATCGTTGCCCTTTTGGGTGTTGGGTAATTTAGTGATAAAGTCCATAGCAATGTCTTCCCATTTCCAAACGGGAATCGGTGGTTGCTCGAGTAGACCAAAAGGTCTTTGATGTTCGGCTTTAACTTTTGAGCAAGTAAGACATTTATATACGAATAACGCTACGTCCTTTTCCATACCCGGCCACCAAAAGGTAGCACGAAGATCGAAATACATCTTATCCGCACCGGGATGAACGGAATACCGTGAATTGTGAGCTTCGTCGAGTATACAAGTACGAAGGTCATCGCGATTTGGAACCCACAAACGATTGAGAAAGTACAAAAGACCATCGGGTTTGGTTTCGAGTTGAAGTTCGGCTCCACATGACATTTCGTCATACATGTTACCTTCTTCAACGGAGGTACGTTGAGCTTGGAAGATTCGAATTTGAAGATCGGTTTGAATGACAACGCTTAGAAGCAGAACGGATTTAACATTAACCTTTCGACTTAGGGCGTCGGCGACAACATTCGCTTTACCGGGATGGTAACGAATTTCGCAATCGTAATCACTAAGTAATTCGGCCCATCGTCGTTGTCTCATATTGAGATCTTTTTGGTCAAAAATGTGTTGAAGGCTTTTATGATCGGTAAAAACCACACATTTCGTACCATAAAGGTAATGTCTCCAGATTTTGAGAGCGAAAACAACGGCACCAAGTTCGAGATCATGAGTCGTGTAGTTCTTCTCGTTGACCTTAAGTTGCCTTGATGCGTAAGCGATGACTTGACCTCGTTTCATGAGGACACAACCAAGACCTTGATGAGAGGCATCGCAAAATATCACGAAATCGTCGTTTCCATCGGGAAGGGTTAAAATGGGAGCATTGCAAAGCATGTCCTTGAGAGTACAAAAGGCTTTTTCTTGCTTCGAACTCCAATCAAATGGTTTTCGTTTATGAGTGAGGGAGGTAAGAGGCAAAGAGATCTTGGAAAAGTTTCGAATGAAACGTCGATAATATCCGGCTAAACCGAGGAAGGATCGAATTTCTGTGGGAGTCGTTGGATTTTTCCAATCCTTAACAGCCTCAATTTTAGCGGGATCAACATGAATACCTTTGTTGATTACGATATGTCCCAAAAATTGAACTTGCTCCAGCCAAAATTCGCATTTGGAGAACTTGGCATAAAGTCGTTCGTTTCTAAGAAGTTCGAGAATGGAACGCAAATGATGCTCATGTTCGTCTTTGGATTTGGAAAAGATGAGAATGTCATCAATAAAGACAATAACGAATTTATCGAGGAATGGTTTGCAAACGCGGTTCATGAGGTCCATAAACACCGCGGGTGCATTTGTTAACCCGAAGGGCATAACCAAAAATTCGAAATGTCCATATCGAGTACGGAAAGCGGTTTTTGGAATGTCTTCTTCGCGAACACGCAATTGATGATAACCTGATCGAAGATCGATTTTGGAGAAGCAAGTTGCGCCTTGAAGTTGGTCGAATAGGTCGTCGATTCGTGGCAAGGGATAACGATTTTTAATGGTGAGTTTGTTAAGTTCCCAATAATCGATGCACATACGAAACGAACCATCCTTCTTTTTCACGAAGAGAACAGGAGCGCTCCAAGGAGAAGAGCTAGGACGAATGAAACCTTTATTGGAAAGTTCTTTGAGTTGGTTCGATAATTCTTGCATTTCTGATGGGGCTAAACGGTAAGGAGCCTTGGCCACAGGCATCGCGCCGGGCACAAGATCGATTCGAAATTCAATCGGACGAACGGGTGGAAGACCGGTGACATCGTCGGGAAAGACATCGAGGAAATCACGAACAATAGAAATATCTTGGATTTTCCTTTCCTTTTTGTCTTTTGTCGCCAAGAGAGCCAGGAGCGGAGCATACTTTTGGCGTAAGTATTTTTGCGATTGAGAGCACGACATGAGATTAAGCCTTCTCGAAGTAGCTTTTCCGAAGACCTTAAGGATTTTACCGTTAACAAGCGGAATGCGAATGAATTTATCGAAGCAAACAACTTCGGCACGGTGCAAAGATAACCAATCCATGCCTACTATGACATCGAAACTTCTCATTTGTATCGGGATGAGATAGATGGAGAATTTATGGTTAGCAAGAATGAGAGTACAATCGCAGACGAAGGAATTTATGGTGATGGAGTTCCCATTGGCGACTTCAACAGAAAACGACCGGGAAAGCTTGGTTCGAGACACGGCAATTTTCGACTCAAATTTCAAAGAAATGAAACTTCTATCGGCACCCGTATCAAATAAAATGGAAGCCAAATGTTGGTTCACTAAAAACATACCGTTCACAACATCGTTTGCCGCTTGAGCTTGATTAACATTCATCATGAAAGCTCGTCCTTGATTGCCTTGGTTGACTTGAGGTGCTTGCGGTGGTGGAGGAGGTGGTGCTTGTATGGCTTGGATGGGTTGGATGAGTGGTGCATTGTGTTGGGAAAGTTGAGGTTGGTAGGTTTGAACTTGGTAAGCTTGGGTTTGGTAGTAAGGTGCGGTCATGGTTTGGTTAGTAAAGATGAGGCGAGGACAATTGTTGCGGAAATGGTTAGGGTCACCGCAATTGTAGCAAGCTTGGGGTTGTTGAGGTTGGTTTGGTGGGTAAGGTGCATATCGGTGTTGAGTATTTTGGGGAAAGTTCTTGGTTGGTTTGGTTGGTTAGGTTGGGTTCGTTGTGTGGATCGGCATGTGGTGTTGAGATGACCAAGTCGGTTACAAATGGTACAATGGCGACAAGGCATGTTTGGTGGGTGATGGAGTTGGCAAATGTTGCATAGTGAGGCGGTACGGGTATAGGGTTTTCGGGTTTGGGGTGGAATTTGGGTTTGTTGTTGAGGTTGGGGTTGGGTAACGGCATAGTTTCGGTAGTTGGTTTTGGGTTTCTTCTTGTTGTTGTTATTGTTGTGATGGGAAGAGTTGGAGTAGTTAATGGCTTGTGGTGCGGGTTCAACCTTGGCTTGTGGTGCGGGCTCGGGTTTGACTTTTTCGTTTGGTTTCTTGAGGGTTAGGGTACCCGCTTTCACATGATTCTCCGATAGCGCACCGGCTAGAGTAATGGCATCCTCAAGATTCACGGGTTTGCTACTCATGACTGAGTCCCAGATTTGCATAAGTAAACCCCCAATGTATTTGTCAAGCTCACGCTCAGCCGGGGTAACCAAATGAGGGACGAGAATGCTCAACTCGTGGAAACGGAGTGAGTAAGCGGCGTTATCACCACTATCTTGCTTGAGGTTCCAAAATTCCTCCTCAAGCTTTTGAAGTTTGTGTTTGGGACAAAACTTCTTCATCATGAGTGCCTTGAGGTTGGACCATGGAAGAGCCATAGCCGTTTCTGACCCTTGGAGATGCATGACACTACCCCACCATGTTAGAGCGATTTTTCTAAACATGCTTGAAGCGAAATTTGTCTTTTTCGCTTCGAGGCACTCGCTATATCTAAACACATTCTCCATAGACTCGAACCATTGCAACAAGGTAGTCACACAGTTCGTACCCCAGAATTCGGTTGGGTTGGCACTAGTAAATTGCTTATATGGGTAGGATACGGGTTTGGGTTCAACGGGTGCAACAACGGGTGGAGGAGGTTGGGTAGCTCGGATTTGAGTTACAAGTTCGGGAATCACAGCAGCCATTTGCTTGATGATAAAAGCAGCCATACGTCGGTTGGTGCTCTTGCGCGGTCTTAGTGGAGGCATGCTAAAAGATTATAAAGAAATGGAATAAGTTTTAGGTAAAAAAGAAATGGATATGAGAGTGTATAAAATAAGAATAAAGTGAAGTTAAATTTTCTTTTTGATTGTGAATCCTAGAGTTAGTGAGGAGTAGATGTTAGTGTTAGATAAAATATAAATCTTTGTATGTAAACAACAAACTGGAAACAATCGTAAATGATTTTGAGATTTTGAGGGGTTAATGCTTAAAAATTTGAGATTTTGAGGTTTATAGAGTCAGAAAATCGTACATGAACCACCATGATTTGATATTCCAACTCAAAAAAAAAAAATTTATAAAACACAACGTTGGAGTCTAAACATGTGCACGAATCACCGCAATTTTTTTCATGTTTTCGACTCAAATAACGATAATAACACCATAAATCGGGATACAACGTCATGTCAAAGCACTAGTTCACGAATCACCGTAGTTCTATTGTTTTGACACCGAAAAATTAGGATGGAGACCGGAACGCTCGCATTCGACTACTTAAAGTATTGACATGTATAACATGGTTTGTGGCCTAGAAAACGAGCACTATAATCCCACCATTCCAGGTAAGTGAATCACTTTCGATTATTGGAATCTTTTTGTCAAATGGTCGTTTTATAATGTCTCGCTTCCTATGAGGGCTACGAACCCAATATAAATGCAACCTTTAAGAGATTATAAACAACGGGATCCAAGTTAATCTTGTAATCCATAAAACACAATGAAAATCTACTTTTTGCGTTTTAATGTAAGGATACCTTGGAAATACTATAAAAGTGTGTGTGTGTGAACATTTGGGATATTGGTGAATTTTAAACAAGTTTATAAAGAATATGCGATATGAACAATCAAAATAGAGTAAACACGTATGAGCACATGTATAGGACCCTAAGCATAACAATACTAGGTCGTTACGTCTAACCACCTATCCTATTGTCATGGCTCTGATACCAATCTGTCACACCCCGACCAAAGGCGGCGGAACATGCCGAGGTGTAACGATTGTCCATAAGCACATGACACTAATTAAAGTGACAGTATTTAATAAACTCATTTCATTCCACAATATCGAAAATGTCACATAACAATTATCCATAAAATAACCATAAACAAGATATCACAAAATATGGCAAATTGATATTGTTCATTTTTACTAATATCCTAAGGTCTTTGATGTCGTTTTCTTCACAATCATAAATCAACCAAGATACAAACCTGCAACATTTTATAAAATAAAGTTTGTCAACACAAAGGTCGGTGAGCAATTCATAAGTTTAATCATATTAGTATATAATAAAGATAGCCAAAAAACTTGCATACGAAACGATAAATAAAAGTGGTAATTTGGATAAATAGATATCGCTAAACACATTAGCGACACCTAGCTATGAGGGGATGCTAAATAATCTAGGATTTTATAGTTATCGTTAATTGCATTACGTTAACGACACATTGCTATAAGGGGATGCCAAATAGTCTAGGATTTTATAGTTCCACCAACCAAAGGCGATAAACACATAGGCATATAAGCATAGAACACCAAATCGAGCAATTATTTAGGTAAAGTATACAACTACGTTTGTGGTTTAAGATTCAAATATAAAGCATTTTGTTGAATAAGTATGAAATATCACCCCCAAAATAAAAGATGGAAAATGGGGTATGAAGTACTCACCTTCAAGTAGTAAACTTGAAAGATGATAATTTGGAGATTCGTCGGAACGACGAGTTTAACGCACAATGCCTAAAAAGAAAAGAAGTCTTGAATTTAGAAAGGTTGTCTTGAAGGTCTTTAAACAAAATAAATGTTGAGAAATGTAAATAATTAAAGTTCAAGGTTTAAAATGTGACTATTTAAGAATTTATAATAATAACCCTTTAAAAATGTAAGTTTGCTTGAAACCGGGTTAAAGTGTCTAACCTTAATATTTACTCAACCTATGTTAAGTAATAAGGTGTGTAAAATGCAAGAATGCAAATCCCTTTGGAATAAAGATACTAAAACGGGTTTTTTTTTATCAAGTGTTCGGGTTGTCGGTTCGGGTCTTGATAATTGGTCAAACCCAAAGTCAACTTCCAAAATATTGAATGTTATGAGATAACTCAATAAAATTTAATAAGACTTAACCAAGTATGTAGTTCCATTGTTTTAGAACTAACAACGCACGTTAAGAAAGTGTTCGGTTTTGTAGGTCCAAACTTTGTTATGAGATCAAGTTTGATCCAACATTTCCAAGTACTTAAGAAAATATTTAAAAATCAATTTGTAACTATTTTTAAAGAAATATACAAGTCTTGATGGCTAAAAAAAACACACTTGTGTGTCTTAAGCGACCAAGAATCGGTTTGGTTCGGTTTCCATCTCACAACAAGTTCATAGATGGTTTCCACATGTCCAAACACTAAAGAACTTGTATAATAATGTACAAATAAAAAAATACCAAAAGTTAACAATAAAGTCTTTAAACAAAAGTTTGGTTTTCGGTTCGGATCGTGTTTCGGGTTAAGACCGAGGTAAGATTCTACAAACCCATAACCATAGAATTTGTAAAAATGATTTTAGAAACTTAGATCTAATACTAAGTATGTTTAAACAAACAAAGCTAGTAACAAAGTTCGGTTTACGGTTTAGAGCTATTTACGGTTAAACCGAAGCATAGACTCTTAAAAACCCATAACCATGGAACTTGTAAACATGACCAACAAACTAAAATAAGCAAGATTAATATGTATGAACAAGTTATATAGATGTATATATATCAAGGACACGAAGTCCTCCATGAAGCCTTGCCTTATGGGGTCCGAAACCTCACCGACCGGAATCGGAGAAGTAACTACCAAAGGTAAACAAGGGGTGTATATTATATATATGTTGCACAACCATAAACAAGTATTAATAAGGCTACATAAACTAATTAAGATGAAAGACCAAAATCCTTCAAGAACACTTAAGAAGATAACCTTGAATCTTTGATGTTTGAGAGAGTTTTTTTTTTTTTTTGAGTTGTAGCAAGGGAAAATGAAGAGGAAAGGTGGTGTATATATAGGGTAATGTTGGTGGTCAAATATGGGTGTGAGACACAAGAGTTTTCATGCAAAATGGATCAAGACAAAAACACAAAACAACAAAATAAATAAATAAATAAATAATAAATAAATAAAAATAAAAATAGGATGTTTTCAAGACCTAACAAGTGTGAAACAATATTGTAACATAAATCCATCATTTTGATTATAACATAAGCTTCGGTTTACAAATCGGGCCGGTTTACATAATAAACAAATACAAAAACGAATACAAACAAGACCCGAAATTGACGAATGTCACAGTATCCAATGCCCAATGGGCTTCTTCACAATGCACCGTGGCCCAACTACATACAAAATGACCTATCGGCCCAAATACATAACTGAATCAATACAAAAGACTAAATATACAAAACGGGGCCTAACAACTAATTTACATTAAGTTTAAGCAAATGGTGTAAAAAGTCCCTGATATTTACACAAGCATTTCATCAAATATCAAACAATACATCACTAGTCTCTCATATATTAAATACAAAAATGCTTTAACTTAATTAAAAAGTTAACATTAACTTATAAGCCTTAGAACTCAAATCGGTTACAAAATAAAAACCACAAATTCTCTTAATATGTTATTCACGTCACATGTGAATGATGTGATATGGAAAATAAAATTTATAAAAAAACAGAATAAAATGAAATACAAAAAACAGGAGAAAAACTCTGCTATATGCAGTTTACCCTAATTATTAGTTTAAGCCGTCACCACCAAACCTGCTTCCACCAAGCGCCGCATCGTCCTCTTCTCGATCTAAGCCATGAAAATGTTTGCAAGATCAATCCCATTCATGATTGCATGGCAATTATGTTTCTCTCTTTGTTGGAATCGGTGATCTCGGAATTTTATAGTAAATTGTTATTCTTTTTTTTATGTATCCATTTTCTAGGGATCATGTTTTTGTTTTGCACTAATTTCTTTAGCATATGAACAATATTTAACATATTTGATATCATCGGATCGATGATCAACAGAACAATTTTTAATAAATTATCTTAGGGTTTATGTAAGCAAACCAAAAACATGATTCTTTATAAAATCGATAAATCGTGCATATGCTAAAGTGGCAAGTGTCGTGCAATAACCAAAGGGTAAGATTTGAGTGTTCAATCTTAAGCCAAAGTGTATTCTAACGCAATTACATGCACTCACATTGCAATGCATGGGGCATGGTAAAAAGCTTTTACTCTATTGATTTAAGAAACTCAACCGCTTTACCAATAGTATTTTATTTAAGTTTTAATTTAGAAAATTGAGTTAATATATGCTTGATTTCAAATTTGTTTAAGGTTCTTTTAAGATCACTTTGAATTTAAATCAGTTGATCGCTTTGAATTTGTTTTAAGTTGTTACATAAGATCTGATTTCGTCTGTGTTTTTACAATCAAATCACTAACTTTCAGTCCCTTGACTAGATGTACTTTGTGTAGGTCCCAACGTGGGTGGATCTAACAATAGTTTTGGATCAATCGAGCTTAGTGCTATCGGAAATCACACTAAGCCACCTAAGCGGTCTCGGATCTTGAGATGTTATTTTCAATTAATTTGAGAGAAGGAGAGAGAGAGCCGAGAGAAAGAGAGAGTTATAACAAAAGGTTTTTCTCTTTGAATATCAACAACTACTGCTTCCACTTCTCATGACATGCTTCCTATTTATAGGAAAGCATGCATGAGAAGTAGGATACATCAAATGCCCAATGGGCTTCTTTACACCTTTTCTCTTGGGCCTAAAATACACAAAGTAAACAAAATGGCCCATTACATAATCATCAATACAAAAGACTAATATAAACAAAAAGGGACCTAACAATCTCCCTTTAGTCTTTAGTATTGGAACCCGTTGGTGTCGTAATCCAGCCAGCCGTCCTCGGGTAGTGGAAGTTCAACAACTCTTCTAACAAATTTGTTGAAGGCTTCCACTATCTGGTCTGTGTTTTGACGACCGATGTCCTCGACGGTTCCTAGGGGTGAAATGTAGAGCTTCTTGATATCTTCTATATGCAGCCCCATTAGCTCGTGCTCGTCAAATACGCGAATCTCAGGCAGATCTTTGCAGCGTATGACGGCTTCCCCCGTCGTGTTGTCAAAATCCCAGCCCATGAAGTCTCGGAGGATGTTGGGAATAAAGGGCTCTCCATGGTAGATGATGTGACAATTCTTTGGTGCCCTGTACCTCCACATTGTTTGTGGCTCTCTGGTGACTAGGTCTATCTCCCTTGGGTTCTTGTACTTTCGACCCTTATTAGGCTCAAAATCTTTGTAGTCGACCCTCAATTGACGATGAAGATAATCGGGGATCCAACTATCCAAAGTACTCCCAACCGCACCATGACCTAGAGCTTTTCGAAGATAATTGATGTCAAGCTATGGTAATGACTTTAGCTCATGGTGGTTGAGAAAAATCAGATCACCACTAAATCGTCTAATCGCCCAACACGCGTTCTCCTTATTATACTTTGCGTATACAATCAGCGAGTCATCGTGGTAAAGATAGATGAGATCGCGGGCACATGCACGACTTGACACAATATAATTCTTTCTCTTCCTCTTAGGTGGTTCTTGTGTCAAGTCGTCAGTTGGATTGGAGACGGGATCAGCAGCGGGAGTTTTTGAAGCTTGAACTTGAGCAGGAGGAGTGTCTGGATTAGGTGAGTAGTTGATGTAGTCGTCTTCAACCCTCGCCTCTGTATTTTGATCAATAAGATGCTCCAAGTTCATTCCTGCTTCAATAAAGTCATACATAACACCTAAAAAGTCATCAGGAAATAAATCTTTATACATGTCATTGATCTGTGTATCATGCTCCCTGACTTTGCAAGCTGAGTCGTGAGCAGCAGGGTCTTGAACTTCATATTGAGTGTGTGGAGGTGATTGCGTGTTATCTCCACCTCCACCTCCTGCTGCCCCGGCTCCTCCATCTCCTCCATTCCCCCCATCATTATCACCGTCGTCATCATCATCGAAACTATCATGAACGTCATCGTCGTCATCGTCTTCATCATCATCATCATCATCCTCTTTTTCATCTTCGTCGTCACTATCATTTCCACCACCAACACCGCTAGTCTGGCCGCCCTGTTGTCTAACCAACCAACAGTCGCCTCACCTTCAGATACTATAGCCTGAACTCCTCGCATGGTCACAGATGGACCTGCGATAGGCTGTGAACCACCGACTTGAGAGGTCTCACCAGACCTTCTCCAAGTCCCAAACACTGCATCCAGCCTATCCTCCAGACCGTGAAATTCATCTTCTTGAATGCCCATAAGGTCTGAGGCCGCCTGGTACTTACTCACCATGTCTTCATTCGTCTTGAGTTGTAGCTCATTCAAACGATCTTGCTCCTTTATCTTTCCTTGTATGGCCTCAATTTTTGCTCTGAGTGTATCGAGAGAGGTGGATGAAGCAAGCTGATTTTCCAAATTTGTAACTCTGGAGTTTGTGGCTTCATTTTCAACATCCCATCTTCTCGTCACATCCTCGATCTTCTTGTTTACACTAGATCTGAGAGCACTAGCACTTGGTAAGTCTCTTTCAAGTGTAGTCAGCCTATCACCAAGTCTTGAATGGTCTGCTCTCATATTAGCGTTTTTAGAGGCCTCACGGTTCATTAGTGCTTGTAGATTCTGGATTCGGGTGTGGAAGGTGTTTGTCAATAATCTCTGATTCTCAGCAAGCGCATCGCTTGCTTCCTTTTGCTCTTCCAACACCCTAATCCTTTCCCTAAGAACCATTTTCTCTTCTTCATCCTCCAACGCCTTCTGTTTCATTTCCTTAATGAACTTGAGGAGCACAATCTCTCGTTCCGCCCTCTTAGCGTTGGATTCCTCCAGCGCGACGATCCTATCGAGGATAGGATCAGCATACACTGGAGGTGTAGAAAACATTCCTTGGGAAATGGGTTTGGGTGAGATAATGGTGGATGGTGGGGTGGTGGACATTATGGGTGATGAGGTTGTTGGTAAAGGTAAGGTGATGGCTTGGGTAAGGATTGGTGAAGTTATAGTAGTGGGTGAAGTTGGTTGTGATATAGATGGTGTGACGGTTTGGGTTGGGGAAGTAATAACGGTTTTGCTCCATAAACTTGTTGTTTGTATTGGTGAGCTGAAAACTGATGGGGTGAATATGGTGGATAGGTGGTGTTAAGATTTGAGAAGGTGGTGTTAAGATTTGAGAAGGTTGGTTGGATAGGTGGTGTTAAGATTTGAGAAGGTTCGGGTTGGGTTTGTTGTTGTGGTGGTGAGTGTGGTAAGGATGGTATTTGGGATAGGAATGTTGAAATTGGTTGGTCTATTGGTGAAGGTTTAGGTGAGGATTCTGGTGAGTCATGGAGTAGGGTCTTGGTTTTCTTGGCTTTGGTTTTCTTTCTGGTTTTTGGTGTCTTGTAGGCAGGGATTTGTATCTTGGTTACGTCTAGTGTCTTGAGGGCTTGGGCCAGGGCTTCTTTGGTGATTTTTGGTTGGTCAGATGGTTTGCTTGTGAGGAAGTCTTCGACAAGAAACTTGGTTGACTTCTGGGAGTCCCCAAGTTTCTTCAAACGCTTCAAAGGTGGCTGGTATTCTTCTTCCTCCTCAAGCTCTATTACCTTGCCCTTTTCCGCCTTCTTCCTCTTTAGATCGTGTTTGGTCTTGGTTCGGCCCTCAGTTGGCTCGTCAGATGAGTCTTATTCCGCCTCAGCCTCTGGCTCATCAACCTCTTCACTTTCAACGGACGTCTCATCCCCAGCAGGCTCCGTGTCCTCAAATAACCCAAATTTAGGTCCTGGTTGTGGTCCCTCATATTGATGTCCCTTGGTCTTGGTGCTCAACAACACACCAAAAATAGAAGTCTTGATCTCATTGACGTGAAAGGGCTCTAGAAGGGATTTCTTGTCCTTGGCTTTCTTTGACCCCGGCCTTGGTACTTCTGGGATCAAATCATCAAGCAGCATCTGTACAAATCTCGGGTACATAAGCCACGTGGAGTCGTTCTTAGCATTAGCAAACATGCACAGAAATATCCTCCTTGAATAGTTAAACTCTTCCCGTCTCGTCAATGCAAACATTATACGAACCCAATCCACTCTCATACTGTCAAAACCCCCACGTATATCAGCAAAACAATGAGTCACAATATGGAAGAGAAATCTCCAGTAAGGTGGTAGGTGCTTCTTCTCCAGACTTTTCCATTCCGTGTCATACCCCATACTTCTCACAAAATCTTCCAACTTAGTCCTGTCACCTCTTTCATAAGCATAGGTCGATTCGTCTTTGATCTTTAAGGCTCTTCTGATATCTGATTCCGTAATAGTTAACTTCTTCCCTGCAACTTTGGTGGAAAGATAGAGCATCATCAGCTACTTCAGCAAAAGCCCAAAAGTCCAGGACCCATTTGTAATAAATAGCCAGGTTGGCTGTAATAGCATGTACAAGGGGTGATTGCTGAAGCCCCTTGATCATAGATGTGAACACTTTGTCCCATTTTGCCTTTGGCAACCCGAGAGCACAGAAGTTATTATGACCCTGAAATTAAGCCATAAGATTATGAGAATTATCATTAAGAAATAAACAAAACAAAGAGGATATATACATAAGCATTAAGTATTTACATATTACATAATTTAAATATTTAATTTTAGATAATATAAATTATGTACATTTTAGTTTTAATAAGGTGATGAATCAATTTTAGTATATTCACAAGTTAATTAGTCCATAATGTACAAAGATTAAGTCCAAAACAGTCCAAGAGTCCAAACAGTTCATTGGTCCAAAAACAGTCCAGTAGCCTCAGGTTTAAAATTCTGAAAAATTTTGCTAAGTGTTGGTTTTTCGCATGAGGTCTTATTTCGCTTCGCATGGAGTCATGCGAAGCGAAACAGACAATCCATTCGCTTCGCATGAGCCCAAGCGAAGCGAAACATATTTCTGTTTCGCTTCGCATCAGGTCAAGCGAAGCGAAAAACTCATCCATGCGAAAACTTGTACCTAGCCCCTTTTGATCCCCTTTTCTTTCCTCATGGCCGTCTAGATGCGAATTAAGTTTCTGGAAAGTTTGAGCCTGAACCTCCTTGGTTTACTTGGTCAATTTAACTTTAGAATTAAAATTGACACTGACTTTCATAAGACAACTGTGATCAGGTAAAGAGATGCTTGGGTATGACATGTATAATTACATTTTTGCCTTCATGAATATGACTTCACGGAATCATGCAACCGCTTCTTAAACGTGTATCCACCGGCAACGGCATTAATTTAAGTTTATATCACCCGACACTTACTTGTTTGTCAAGCCTACCTACACGTCTATGAATGATCTTGTAGCCTTTTGTTCTACTTCTTTTAACGGGCTAGAATCATTACATAACAACGTACTATCACTTTCCAAGGGGTCGGATCAAATTCTTAATTGAAAATTTTAAAATAACCGACTCCCTCTACGAAGGAGTTCCCTTTAAGCGGGACAACACTTTTTTTTTTGAATTTTCTTAAGTTTTTCTTAAATAGGAGTAAGGATGAAATTAATATTATATATATAAAAATTAAAATCTTTTTGTTAAGTCAAGTGACTTGATTTTTGTTTAACTAAAAGTAAATTTAAAATCTTTTTAGTGAGTTAAAATTAACTCATTTTCTCCCTCTAAAAGTGTGACATATTTGAAAAATATTTACAGTTTTAAATCCAAAAAAAATAAGATTTACTCAAAAGAAATCATGCCCAATGACTCAACGAGAAACAAAAATCGGGCACGACTGAAAGCTTTGGTAAAGAGATCTGCAAAGTTATAGTCAGTATGGACCCTTTTTATGTCGACAAGCTTACGATCATAACAATCACGAATAAAATGTATTTGGATGTCAATGTGCTTAGTATTTGAGTGCTGGACCGGGTTTTTAACAATGGAAACGGCCGCCTCATTATCACATTTGATCGTGGATCCGTAGAAATTCAAACCATAATCCAGCAGCTGATGCTGGATCCAAATCACTTGAGAGCAGTAGCTGGATGCGGAAATGTACTCGGCTTCTGCTGTAGAGGTGGACACGGTGACTTGTTTCTTGCACTGCCATGAGATCAACCGATCTCCCAGGAATTGACATCCACCCGATATAGATTTTCTGTCCAAGTTGCATCCCTCATAATCACTGTCGGTGTAAGCATGAAGTTCCAAGGAAGATTCCTTTGGATACCAAAGACCCAAACGTGGTCTACCCTTCAAGTATCTGAAAATACGCTTGACAGCCATCATGTGGGATTCTCTTGGGTCGGATTGATATCTGGTACACTGACAAACCGGGAACATAATGTCCGGTCTGCTTGCAGTGAGATACATCAGGGAACCAATCATTGACCGGTAAAGGTGTTGATCGACTGTTTTTCCCAATGGATCAGGAGTTAGAACGGGTCGCGTGGCGATTGGTGTCATGAAAGATGATGAGTCCTTGAAACCAGATTTCTGAACAATGTCTTGAACGTACTTTTCTTGGTGAATCAAAGTCCCGTCCTTCTTTTGCTCAACTTGTAAGCCTAGGAAGAAAGTCATCTCCCCTAAGGAACTCATCTCAAATCGATGTCGCATGACCTCAGAGAACTCCTTGCACAGATCCTCATTCATGGACCCGAAGATGATGTCATCGACATAAACTTGCACCAAAATCAAATCACCGTTGACCTTCTTGACAAAGAGAGTTTGATCGACGATTCCTCTCTTGTAACCATTTTTCACCAAATGATCAGCCAGTGTGGCATACCATGCACGAGGTGCTTGGTGAAGACCATAAAGTGCTTTGTCAAGGCGGTAAACATGATCAGGATGAGATAGATCTTCAAATCCTGGTGGTTGACTGACATAGATTTCTTCTTTTACTTTCCCATACAAGAAAGCAGTCTTCACATCCATTTGATACACTTTGAAGTTCATGTACGAGGCGTATGCCAAAAAGATACGAATTGCTTCTAGTCTGACTACTGGTGCATAGACTTCATCATAATCAAGACCTTCACGTTGCCAAAAACCTTGTACAACAAGCCGGGCTTTATTTCTAATGATCACCCCCTTGTCATCCTTTTTATTTCGGAACACCCATTTCGTTCCAATCGGCCTTTTATTTTCTGGTTTCTTCACTAACCTCCAAACATTTAGCTTCTTAAACTGTAACAGCTCTTCTTGCATGGCTTCTACCCAGAATTTGTCTTTCAGTGCGGCTTTGTAGTCCTTGGGTTCCACCTGTGAAATAAAACAAGCAAAAAGACATTTGTTAATGTTACCGGAAGTACTGCGTGCTTGGATGCCAGCAGACGGATCGCCAATGATGTTCTCAGTTGAATGTCGACGATGACTCGGTAACTGTGGAATCTGGTGGACATGATCGACTGGTGTGGCCTCAAGTTGGATGGTCAGGCTCTCTATAGGATAGAAGGCAGTGGTCGCAGGGACAGAAGCACTTGGTTGAGGATCAGTTTCATCTTCTTGCGGTTCATAGAGCAATGGGACCTTCCCATAGGTTGTCATAGAATGGAACAACAACAGCTGGAACAGAAGTTGAGTTGGTGTTATCAAAAGTCTCATTCGGACTTGGTTCAACCTGCACATTTGACACATCTATCTCCATTGCAGGACCTTGACTGTCTTCTTCTGAGGGAGGTGTGGGAACGGATTCCACCACACTTGGTTCTACAGGAGGAGGTTCTGCTTGATCGACTTGATCATTTTGATTGTTGTCGGCTGACACATACGAATCAGAATCTGAATCAGTCATGTCTTCAACAGCTGGCATTTCAGTGGTGTTGGCAGAGCGCTGGTCATCAACAACCGAGGCTTTTTGATTTGCCATGGATTGTACATTAAGTATAGGTGCAGCAGCAGCTATGTCAACATGTTCAAGATCTTTCAAAATAGCACTCATCAGGATAGACTCATCATCAGCAGGTTGAACTGGTGGAGAAACAACAGGGGAAACCATTGGTGTCATGTACATTCCACGAAACTGCTTGAACAATCCTTCATAATCAAACATCCAATCCGGACCATTGTGTGCATCAGTGGGGTTTAACTCCTGCCAATCAATGTTGAAAGACTCCAAGATCACTCTTGATTTCTTGTTGTACACACGATAAGCACTTTTATCAGCAGAATAACCAACAAAGTAGCACTCATCTGCCTTTTCAGCAAACTTGGAGGTTGTTCCATCATTTGTTTGGAGTATGGTACAGGGACGTCCAAAGGTTCTGAAGAAATTTACCCTTGGCTTCATTCCATAGAAGACTTCATATGGAGTCTTGTTCAATCTTTTTTTTAGAAGCACACGATTCTGGGTAAAGCAAGCAGCGTTGATAGCTTCACCCCAGAAAATCAATGGTAGTTTGGAATATGAGAGCATTGTTCTAGCGGCCTCTACCAAAGTATGGTTCCTTCTCTCAGCCACCCCATTTTGTTCGGGAGTATAAGGTGCGCAGAGTTGATGAGTAATTCCCTTGTTGTGACAGAATTCATTCACCACCTTGTTGCAGAACTCTGTGCCGTTGTCACTTCTGATACACTTCACCTTCTTGTCAGTTTGATTCTCAACCAACACAATAAACCTTAGCAAAAACTGCGACGTCTCGTCCTTGTGCTCTAAAAGAAATGTCCAACTGAAACGCGAAAAGTCATCAGTAATAACCAGACAATAGGCTTTTCGACCTATTACCATTGGTTGAATTGGAACCGAAAAGATCCATGTGCAACAACTGAAAAGTGGAATTTACTGAATTGACAGTTTTTGGGTCTATGTGGGAGTTTGTGCTGTTTGCATTTAGAGCAAGATAAACATTTTTTAGTACAGTGAAAAGATTTTACTGGTAAACCCCTCACATGTTCACCTTTAACCAACTTATTTAAGTTCTTAAAGTTGACATGACCCAAACGTTGATGCCATAAAGATGAATCGTTCTCCGGGGCCTTGAACATCAAGCAAGAACCAGAACGCATGGAATAATTGCTTCTCATGTCTAGAATGTATGCATCGTTGTGCCTCGGAATACGCATCATAATCCACTCCTCAGGGACTTTAAAACCTGGTTTCAAAATGAGACATTCATTTTCAGTAAATAGGGATGAGAATTTCTTAACATAGATCTGAGAGACGCTGAGCAGATTGTGGTTTAGCTGTTCTACCAGATTGACTTCATCGAATGTCAAAGGACCATTCGAGACCTTCCCTTGTTTTGTTATCTCTCCTCCAATGTCACCGGCAAAAGAAACATGACCACCGTTGAATGGTTTGATGTCAAACAACAGCGATTCGTCCCCTGTCATGTGTCGGGTGCAGCCACTGTCTAAGTACCAAATACTGTTGACAGGCCGTCCAGGCTGACCCTGCACACACGAAGAACCAGTTAGTGGAGGGTTTCCCGAGACACTCTTGTCTCGGGAAAGTTAAACACAAAATCACCAAGTTTAATTTTATGATTTCTGAAAATATAATCCTTTGGTGTATCAGAATCTGAAGAGCAATCCCTCGAGGAACTTGAATTATGATTTCCTTGGTTTTGAAAAGGTTTTCTGGATTGTCTTTGCTTAGGTTTGGACTTAACCACAAAATCCTCTTGATTAGCCTTGGTGAAAAATTTTGAAGGGTTCTTTGGCTTTTCAGCTTCTAAACCCTTTGCCAACCTTTTTCTTTCTCTTTGGGTTAGCCAAAATGGTTTCTTTGGTTTCTCACTTCTTTTGGACTTGAAATCCGGCTTACAGGCAGTGGAGTGGGTTTGGTTAGACATTTTCTTGGGTTGACTCTTAGGAAATGTCTGACCAAACCCACTGTTTAGATCCTTTTGTTGTTTGTGTCAGTTCTTGCAATGTCTTTCAAGATGAGACGAATTTCGACAGACAAAGCAGCACTTTCTTTGGGTGCATTTATAGACATCTTGCTTACTGAGATATGAGGAATAAGGTGATGTAGTTGGGTTAACATGTTGATGACCTCTATCTGATAATTGTAAGCATTTGAATGATGAGTTGCAAAATAATTTGATTGCCTAGGTTTTTGTCGAGATTAGTAATAGGCACCATCAAATTGATCATAATATTGAGAACTATTGTTATAATTTGTATTTTGAGAAAATGAGGTTTTCTTAGGTGGTATGTATTTACAGGAAGTTCTTGGTTTTTCATTCACAAAACTAATTTTCTCTTTTAATAAGTTCTCAGCATTATGAACAGTTGACAAGCAACTCTGACTAGTCTGTTCATTAACCTTGACATCAATGGTTTCATCAAAAACGGTTTCACATTCTGAATCAGAAGAAGAACTTTTACTTGCATTACAAATATTTGTACAATAGTCATCACTAGATGATTCACAAAACACAGCTTTTGATCCTGACATTAAGCTTCCTAACATTGATTCACACACTTTATTACAGACAGGATTGTTAATTGTTTTTGTAAGACCCACACAGGATTCAAAACGGAGTTCTAACTCTCCTTTTGGTTTACAACCCTGGTTAACCTTCCCACAATCACCACTTACATCACTTACTACATAAGACACGTTGACGTTAGACTTATCAGATGATGAAATTTGAGCTATTGATGAAGAGGCAGCTGAAACAAATTTCACTGGTTTTGGTAGTTTATCAATACCATAGGCCATCTCTTCATCAGGAGAAGTATTATAGCTAAAATGGGGTAGGCAAGTGTAATTATCGTTCATTGGTGGAGGCACCGCTGAATAATCATAACCTAGCCCAGATTTAACTTTAGCACTTCTCTGAGCTCCAATAAGATCATCTAACTTCTCAGATGATGCTTCAAATCTTTCAACTTGTTTTTCTTTTTCTTGTTTATCAGAAAGGTCAAGTTTTAACTTTTCAATCTCATCTTTTAATTTATTTATTATGTCTTTGTAATAGATGACATTGTGCTCTCCTTGAAAGATTTTAAGTTTAAGATTTGCAACATCATCGTGATGTGTTTTAATCTTTTCAACATATATCTTGTCAGCCTTCACATACTCAGCATTTAGTTGATGAAGTTTTGCGTTTTCTTTCAAAACTTCATCCTGAAGATATCTATAATAAGTAACCTTATTCACACAAGCTTGAGCGCACAGATTTCTATTTACCTCAACACATCAGAACTTGTAGTAGCAGATGAAG
Source organism: Bidens hawaiensis (assembly GCF_021521415.1). NCBI lineage: Eukaryota > Viridiplantae > Streptophyta > Magnoliopsida > Asterales > Asteraceae > Bidens > Bidens hawaiensis. The sequence continues at coordinate 205,920 of NW_027493060.1, read as the reverse complement.
AAGCTTCATTGTTTATGAAAACTATGCCAGCCATGTTGAGAGGATTTTGCAGCTCTTGGAATTGATCATCCCAATCCACACCAACTTGGACCTCCGATTGGGAGACAAGGGCCTTTGAGTTTGAGCTTGAGTTGCCCTTGTGTGGATGACCTCCAATTCTTTGAGATGAGCTGCTTGGTTTCTGCACCTCATGTCTTTTTCCTACAGCTTTGTTGTTCTCTTCCTCTGTCACCTCAGTCACACAAATATCATTGGCAGGTTTTGAAGGATTCGTGCATTCTCGAGAAAAATGACCCATTTCACCACAGTTGTAACATCACAGCTTCGACTTATCAAATCCAATCCTTTTTCTGTCAGAATCATTGAAGCTATCTTTCCCGTATGTCTTCATGAAGTTTGTAGCTCTTTGTACCGCCATTGCCATTTGGTACTTGATATCCATCTTTTCAATATCCTTTTGATTGATATCTCTTAAATCCCCAGCCTCAAACTGTGGTGGCAATAGATTTCCTTGCATCAACTCTTTATGGCTTGACAGAAAAGCGTGAACTATTGCGATGTTGGAGTCATTTAACATGGGTAGTGCTTCACAGAAACTTGAAGGTTTGCTTGGTTGAGGTTTTGAAGAAGAGGAAATCCCTTGAGCTTTCAATGCTTGGGCAACTGCACTATCGACTGCCTTTTGAAACGAACTTGTATTGGAAGAATCTGATTGATTACTGGTTGAGATGAATGTTGTTGGTTGTGAAGGTACACTTGGGGAGTACTTAGGAGTGGTGACAGGATACACATTCTGTTGAGTCTTGCTTAAGAAAGCAGTTGGCATTGAGGAAGCAGAACTCACTCCAGCTTGATTTATGGAACTTAGATGATTATTCATTTCAATTGCTCATCCATCTCAAATGACTTGATGGTGGAAATCAAATCACTGTTTGTCATGTCATTCAGATTTGTAGTTCTTTTGATTGTAATTGTATTGGTGCTCCAGCTGTATGGTAGTGAATTCATCAACTTGTGATTGACCTCATCATTTGCAATGTTGACACTTGCATCCCTAATTCTTACCATCAACTTCTCAAATCTCTTGACCAAATCCAAAACAGCTTCGCCTTGACGATGATTAAACATATTGAACTCTTCCTTTAATAGGGCCTTCTTGTTTTCCTTAATTTCGGCATTGCCCTCAACTTTCTCAACAAGTGCTTCCCACAGACCCTTGGCACTTGTGTGTTCACGAAGAGTTTCAGTGATTTCATTTGAAAGGCAAACGGTCAAAATGAGATAGACTTTCTTGTCTTGTGCTAACAAATCCCTGTCTGCTTAATCATAGTTTTCTAGAGCCTTAAGTTGTTCCCCAGCATCAGTGCAAGTCACGGGAACATGAGGACCTTGTTCAAAACATCTCATCAAATCAGTCTCAATCAATGAGATATAATTCATAAATCTCCATTTGAAATCTGCAAAGTTATCATCCAAGGTCATATACTTTGGTGGCTTTGTAGGTGTTCCCACTTGGTTTTCCAACAACAAATACCCCTTCAATAGTTCAGAATCTGTGCTTGTCATGATTTTAGAAGTCTCAAACACTTAGCAAACTTTAAACAGCTTAAAAATTCAACACAGGTAAGTTTTTCGCGCGAAACACTTTTTCAAGCCAAGCGAAAAAGTGAAACCAAGCGAAGCGAAAAAGTTCAGCTAAGCGAAAAGAAATTCTGATGAACAGTAATGCGAAGCGAAAAAGTTCTATGCGAAGCGAAATGTGAACAGTGAAGTAAGCGAAAAAGTTTTCCAAGCGAAGCGAAAAGTTATCAAGTGAAGCGAAAAATTTTCAAGTGAAGCGAAAAACCTTTTGATGCGAAAAAGTTCTGTTTTTCTAGAAGCAATCTTTCTTGGGATCTGCTCCACCTAACCTGTCAGTACTAGGTCAAAGGTTGGTACACTGATTTTCATGCCATGAGAAGCGAAAATTTTCACTTGTCAATTTCAACACTTTTTAAACCCGTAAACACTAACTTTAACACTTATATAACAAAAACTTTTGAATCTAGAACTTGAACAAGAGCTTGAACAACACCTTTTAAACCCGATTCTTTTTGTATTTTTCTTGTTTTTGTGGTGTTTGTGAACTTCTCTTGCAAGAACACTTGTTTTCTTCTTCTCAAGATCAAAACCCAAGGTTGTGATCCAAAAACCCTCAACTAGTGAGCCGAAGCTCTGATACCAATTGTAGGTCCCAACGTGGGTGGATCTAACAATAGTCTTGGATCAATCAAGCTTAGTGCTAGCAGAAATCACACTAAGCCACCTAAGCGGTCTCAGATCTTGAGATGTTATTTCAATTAGTTTGAGAGAATGAGAGAGAGAGCCGAGAGAAAGAGAGAGTTATAACAAAAGGTTTTTCTCTTTGAATATCAACAACTATTACTTCCACTTCTCATGACATGCTTCCTATTTATAGGAAAGCATGCATGAGAAATAGGATACATCAAATGCCCAATGGGTTTCTTTACAACTTTTCTCTTGGGCCTAAAATACACAAAGTAAACAAAATGGCCCATTACATAATCATCAATACAAAAGACTAATATAAATAAAAAGGGACCTAACACTTTGGACTAATGCTTGTGGGTGTGTAAATGATAATTTACACATGATATGCAACTTTTTATGTTACTTTACATAAATATGAATCTGGTCTAGCTTTGTGCAAGGAATTTTCACTGATTCAAAAAATAAACGAAAGTAGGCGTAAATAGTTAGGGTTTATCTTTTAACAATCGGAATTTTTTTATAACGAGTTAACATTTGAATCCAGTTTAGGAAAAAAGCGATTTTTGATGAATATATTTCTGTCGTCACAAATCTGTCTTTTCAACTTTGATACGTATGACAAGCTGCTTTTGTTTCGAAATATAACGAAGCAATAGAACTCAAAAACTTCCAAGTATATCATGTGGATTTTTCATCATCTTTTCCTAGTTTAAGGTTCATATGTATACTTGAATTAACATATATAGTACGGTATTGCTATTACTTTTTCGTCATATTGTTCTAACTTTTGTTTCACCCTTTATTCAAGACTACATAGTACGGCCGAGTTATTTTACGTTTCTTACAGTTTGTAACGGACGCTACTAAGGCAACAATGTTGAAGGACTTAAGTGTGTTGGAAGATGATTACATGATTAGAGTTCAGATTGTATGCCCATGGAATAAGCCTGATTTGTATAAACAGGATGAAGTTTATGCTATTGAAATGATCGTTGTTGACGAGGATGTATGAATGCAAAATTTTTGTAAATCACTTTTTATTGTTAGATATTAGTATATACAATTGTTAGGCCCTATTTTGTATATTAGAGGTCTTTTGTATTGTTTACGTATGTATTGTAAGGCCAATATTTGTGACTTGCGATATCAAATTACGAAACTCATTATTTATTCATGGTCAAGTTAATAATTAAAGTGGGCGAGAAATCCGGACACGAGACGAGAGCTTCGACGCACGTTTAGCTTCAACGGGAAAGCTTCTAGAATGTTTTTTTGTTTGGCTATAAATAGGACTTAGTTGTTAGCTTTATGTGTATGTTTTGATGGTGTAAACAACCACCCAAGGGGAGCTCACCTTGGTTGGGATCGGTCCGTCTTAATATTATGAATCTTTTGCACCGGTTACGAGATCGTTTACCCTTATCATATCTTTACATTATATGTTCTATCGTTTGTTTATACCGCACTCGTCTCGAGCACTTATCAAGAACAAAGCCGTTCGTTATCGGATCCGGTTTCGGGACCTACAATTGGTATCAAAGCGGGTTTGAATCAACTGATTCAACTTTATTCTTGATATTCGGGTTCTATTTCCGCGATTACCCGAACTAAGACGTTAATGTCTTGAAGACCTGTTGAAGTTTTGGAAATAAAGTTTATGTTTGGAAATAAAGTGTGAAGATTTGAGGAAATAAAGATGCTTGAAGTTTGTCTCGTGTATTCGGATCTTTCTCTGCCTGTTTAAAAGAGGTATGTTCATATATGTCGACGCTAAACTCAGGTCTGGGTATGTTCGTCAAATTATTGTTCGATTCACACTCTATGATGCTCGTATTAAAAGAGAATAGACAAGTGTATGGTGAGTTTTTGGTCCAGATTTGTTGACAAACTCTTGACTTCTGGTTCCTGTTCATCCATGGCGGATTGGTTCTTCATGGAGATTTATGGTGAAGAAGATGATGTTCTTTGGTTTTTTTTTTTCTATTTACTGGATGAATTCTGTGATAAATGAGTTCATATTGGTTGTTGGTGGCTGTGAGTGTAGCGGCGGTGGAAGAAGTGGCGGTAGAGGCGGCAGCAGAGGCCGTGGTGATGATGGCCGTGGCTGTAGAGGGTGGCAGTTGAAAGGGTGACGGTGTATGGTGGTTGAAAACCGGAATATGGCGACATCTCCGGTAGGTGACGACTCCGACCGAATTTTCCAGCGATCAGTCACCGGTGCTCAGATGGAGGCTACAATTGATGCGGCTCATGGTTTTCACTAAGGTTTTTGGATGTCATAACTAAATTCTCATGTGGGGCCATACTGGGCCACGAAGTTTGTTTGTTTCAACATAATTTGGGTACTTGGGCTGAAATGTCTCAGTTCCACCATTTTAAACCTTTCTTTTGAGCCTGTTAACTTTGGACCTAGTTATATGGACAAATTTACTTCATGTTTGAGTTTGGGCCAGAAGTTAAACACTCAAATCATTGGTTGGTTTATTCAGGCCGGTTGTATGAAGCAGTTTGGGCTTGTATTTGTGAAATATTTTTCGGCCGGTGGATTATTGTTCGGTTTAACCAAACTGAAGAAAGTCAAATTCGATTGGGTTTTTCGTCATTATTGGACCGTGTTCAAAGCATATTATTTATATGTTATTTTCAAGGCGTTCGAGAATTGGATCCTGAAAACGTGGGCTACGAGCATCCGAGATGCTTATTTATTAAGGTGATAATTTTTAAACAAGTTGGATTTAATAGGGAATTAAATTGTTTAAGCCCTCAGCCTGAAAATGTGGGATACGAGTATCTGGGATACTTATTTATTAGGGGTGAGTTGCTTAAATAATTTCATACACGGAAATAATAAGCTTTGTCATTTGATCGTTGTCCCCGGTATTTCGTCAACCTCTTCTGAACCTATATTGCTTAAGATCCGAGATAGATAAAGAAGCGAGAACGTCTTCATGAATGAATTAGGTGGATCATACCTTGAGGGGGTGATTGAAGAAGCTTTGGTTATCCGGATGATTTGCGAAAATACGAGACACGGTTCGACGATGTTTTGAGATCACAAGTCAAGGGGGTGATTGTAAGGCCAATATTTGTGACTTGCAATATCAAATTACGAAACCCATTATTTATTCATGGTCAAGTTAATAATTTAAGTGGGCGAGAAATCCGGACACGAGACGAGAGCTTCGACGCGCGTTTAGCTTCAACGGGAAAGCGTCTAGAATGTCTTTTTTTGTTTGGCTATAAATAGGACTTAGTTGTTAGCTTTATGTGTGTGTTTTGATGGTGTAAACAACCACCCAAGGAGAGCTCACCTTGGGTGGGATCGGTTCGTCTTAATATTATGAATCTTTTGTACCGGTTACGAGATCGTTTACCCTTATCATATCTTTACATTATATGTTTGATCATTTGTTTATACTGCACCGTCTCGAGCACTTATCAAGAATAAAGCCGTTCGTTGTCGGATCCGGTTTCGGGACCTACATGTATTTTATCGTCTTTGTAACTTCTCATGTATTTGGGCCCAATGCCTTTTAAACAATTGCTCATTGGGCCATGAATAATACAATGGATGCATGTCATGCTTCCCCTATATTAGTGAAGCATGGTCATGCAAACCACAACCTTTTACAAAAACATTATCCCTCTACCAACTCTCATTCTCACTACCTCTCTTCTTAACCGAAAATGACCAAACTCCAAACAAGATCCGAGATCTCGGTTCTTTAGTGTGATTTCTGCTAGCACTAAGTAATTGATCCATGAATAGTTGTTGTTAGATTTGGTTTCACGGCCTACAATTGGTATCAGAGCTTTCGGCTCTACTAGTTGAGGTTCTTGGATCACAACCTTGGATTTTGGTCTTGCTTGTGAGTATTAGAGTGTATTTGTGAAGAATCATAAGTGTTTATAGGTGTTACAAAGAATTCAAGTGTTTACGGGTTCCTTGGTAAAGTCTAAAAGATTCACGGATGTTTGTGTGTGATTTGTGTGTTACGGGTTGAGAAAGTGTGCTCAAGTAATCTAATCGCATCTCCAAATAGAGTATTGGGTGTACTTTCATCAGAAAACCTAGCAAAAGTTGGTAAAATTGTACTAAACAAGTTCCAAGATGGATTAAGTTTTGAGAAAAGTTCAAATCACATCGCATCAGTTTCGAATCGCATCGAACAAGAAAAAGATATCGCATCGAACAAGAAAAAGAAATCGCATCGCTTGAAAATTTTAGTCGCATCACTTGAATTTTTGAATCGCATCACATTTGGGTTTTGAATTGCATTGCATTCAAAATCCAATCGCATCGCATTTCAGAAAATTCAACTGCATCGCTTTTTCAAACAAATCGCGTCGCATGCACATGCGATTTGTTTGAAGAAAAATTTCCAATCGCATTCTCGTGCGATCCGATTCTTTTGGACTTGTATTTTTTCTAATTTCGAGGAGTTCTTGCTACTACAAACTGATTTACCCCATGGCTAATAACGTTGAGTGTTGAAAAGTTATCTCTTGCTTGAAAATGAGGCCGTAACAACCACTAAGCCTCCAAAGTTTATGACCTTGGAAAGTAATTTTACTGATTCTAAATGGAGGTTTAAGAATTTTATCAAGCTGATTGATGTTGGACTTTTGAGATTTTTAGAAGTTGGTCCTCATATCTTATGGTTGGAACTATAACTAGACCTGAGCCAAAACTAATTGATGCATATGATGAGAATGATAAACTGCTTCTGCAAGAAGATGAACGGGCTTTCCTTACCCTGACTGTGTGTTTATCAAATAAAGTAACTCAAACACTTAGAGAACAACTGCCAAGGGTATGTGGGATGCTCTGGTTGTAAAGATTGAAGGAAATGTTGAGATGAGAAACAGCCAGAAAGCTATGTTAAAAGAGGAATTTAACATGTTCACTCGTGTTCAAGGGGAAAGTGTGGGTGACCTTATCAAGAGATTCGAGAAGCTGTTGGCTCGAATAAGAAGTGCCGAAGTTGTTATTGATATGTCTGAATTAAACCATAAGCTGTTGAACTCTTTGCCTTTTCTTGGAACAAAAATGTGGTTACGATCAAAAGAACTACAAATCTCATGCCATTCCAACTCAAGACTTAATCTCTACTATCAAGCCATTTGAGTTAGATGACAAGTTACGAATGAATAACCATTTGAGTTCGTTGAACCAAATCGGCATTGCAACAGGAATAGGAATGAGATCTGCTTTCCTCAGCCAAGCTCACCCAACCGTGTTCCCTGTGAATGGTGTGAAAAATTATTCTGCTCAACCGACTCAAAATTCAGCTTTTATCTCTGCATCAACCAGCTCAAGCTCTATTCAAGATGTCGTAAACAAAGCTATTGAACAAGCTTTGAAGGCCCATGGAATCAATCCTTCTCCCAAAAGTCAACCCTACTCAAGCTGCTCCTACACCATTCCACTCATCAATGACTCAAGCATCGCACTGGTTCACGCCTTTCTTTTAAGTCATGAGGAGTTGCTACAAGGAAAACTTTTGCCTTCATTATTTGACCAAGGTGACCTTCAAGACATCAACAAGAAGGATCTCAAGAAAATGCATATCAAGTATCAGATGGCTATGGCTGTTCATCGAGCCAAAAACTTCATGAAGAAATATGGCAAAGACAGCTTCAGAGACACCGATGCTAAAATGATTGGGTTTGATAAAGAAAAGCTCAGATGTTGCAACTGTAATGAGCCATGTCACTTTGCAAGAGAATGCACCAAACCATCCAAGCCAGCAAATGATATCCGAGTACCAAAGTTTCTGATGGAGAAGGAAGCAAGTCAGTTGGGAAGAAGCCCATGGGACAGAACTCCAATCATAGGGTTCCAAGGATTGGCAGCAATTCTCACAAGGGCAACTCAAGCACAAGTTCAAGAGCCCTTGTCTCCCAAGCTGAAGCTTCAGCGGAGCCAGACTAGAAGGATCAATTCAAAGAGCTTGAGAACCCACTGAACTTTGTTGGAATGGCTTTCACCAGCAACCATGAAGCCTCCAGCTCCTCAGCACCAAGTCTTAAGTACAAAGTTGTGATACGAAAAGAGTTTTCGTTCCACTTTTTGAATATGTTGTGACTCTAAAACAATCAAATGTCAACTTAGTTTGTAATAACCTGTATAAATCGATGAAAGACACTCTTGCCTCATCTTCAAGTCATGTATTTTGTGAAAACAAGGTTGTTTAAATTTCTAAAAGTGATTCAAATGAATGTGATAGTTCAACTTCTGATTCAGAATGTGAAACCGTTTTTGATGAAACTATTGCTGATACGGTTGATGAGATGAACGTACCTAACTTTTCATCAACTAGTTATAAAGTTGAGGATGATTAAAGTGAAAGAAACTATTTTGAAAATGAAAAAGCCAATGCCTCCTGTAAATATATTCCACAAGAGAAAACTTCATTTTCACAAAATACAAATTGTTATAAAAATCCTCAATCTTATAATCAATTTGATAATAACTACTATGCTTCTCAACAGCCAAGAAATGTTAAAAACTTTTATGTAAATTCTTTAGATGATAGGGGTCATAGGTCTGACTGTTGTTACAAACGCGTTTCCTTTCATGCATCAGCTTTCCCACTACATCACACATATTACAACTCAGATGATATCCACATAACTCAACGAAGAAAATCTGTCTGTGCATGATTGCCAACGCCTAGACCAAAAACACCTAGATGATGTATCCCAGATTCGTCCAGATGTTGTTAGATGATATGATGCCAGGTGTCGAGGCCCGAGTATTTTGTTGAAGTGGATGAGAATGGTGAAGAGTTGCCTACATCAGAGCCATATCACGTGAAAATGGTTAAGCAGACGGTGTTAAATGTGATGTTGAACATGAAGGGCAAGGGATATGTGTATAAAGGGGCTCTACCAGGGAGGAAGTTTGGTTTGTTTAGTGAGACAGAGATGATATTGGTGAATCTGGTGATGATAGTGGGGAGATTGTTGGTACCGAGGGCGAAGAAACTGAAAGTGTTGAAGAGGCCGAGAAGAGGACCAAGAAGAAGCATGACACGAAGAAGCGGAAGGCCGCTAGCAAGCCTTCTGCTGGTGAGTCGTCCCAACAAATTGAGGAGGAAGAAGCTAAAGAAGATGTTCAGCCGCTGAAGCGTTTGAGAAAGGTAGGGGACCCGAAGAAGACCCCGACCTTGGTCATCGAGCTTCCCGTCACAGGTAAACCCTCTTCCCAACCTGACCCACATACTGCCTCACCAACCACCCTAGCCCAAACCCTAGTCAGCCTTAAAGCGAAACAAGTGCAAATCCCAGTCTATACCAAACCAAAAACCAAAACAAAAGCCAAATCCAAATCCAAACAACCAAAGAGCTTGCTACACGACTCACCCGTTACCTCACCCGAAACCTCACCTACCCAACAAGATCAACCACTACAAACCCCGCTAGAAAACCTTCCACCATCACCGCCACAACAAACCGTACATACCTCAACTTTCCATCAATTATTCTCACCACTCACAACTACCACTCAAGCTGACCAACCTATATCATCTGATCCATCCAGATCCGCACCATTCAAATCAACAACATTTCACCTTTAAGAACCATAAATTTCTGGTCACAAACATTTACAACCTCACCCTCAACCCAGACAATACAAACCTCCACCACAACCCAACCTGAAACCACAACCCCAGACCAACCAAAAGCCCTACCTTTAACCATAACCTCACCACTCCCTACCCAATCAATAACCTTACCATTACAAACCACAACTCCACCTACACAATAAGACACACCACCTACCATCTCCAAACCCACAATCTACACACCTAAACCCCTGTCAAGCGGGAAGTATAAAAAGTCCATGGTATACGCTGATCCTATCCTCGATAGGATTGTCGCACTGGAGGAATCAAATGCCAAGCATGCTGAACGGGAACGTGTATTACTTGAGTACGTTAAAGCACAAAAGTAGAAGGAGGTGGAGACCGGAAAGGAGAACACAAGTTTATTGGCTCGAGTTTCCAAGTTGGAGGAGGAGCGGGAGCTGGATAAGGCCCTAATAAAAAGCCAGAGGGGGTGGATCGAGACCCTCTAAAAAGCGAGTTGACGGTCAACAAAAGCTGCTAAATGATCAATCACTGTTACTCACTAATCACCATGTGGAGGGGTCAAAGGTCGAGGATCGGGTGTCAACTTTGGAGAAAAACTTACCATCTGCCTCAGTTCTTCAAACAAAACTAGATGTTAATCTGAAGACAGTGGTGGATTGAACAAGAGGTGATTGATGCTCGAGTCAATATGTTGGAGAGCCAACAAGGGACTTCTCTATCTATCGGTACTCTTATTTCTGAAAATGCCGATTTCAGAACTGAGATTGAGGCCCTGAAGACAAAGCTTGCTGCCCAAGACCGTCTGAATGAGTTACAGCTCAAGATTAATGAAGATATGGCGAGAAAGTATCAAGAGGCTTTAGAGTTGATCGAAATACGTGATGATGACTTAAATACTCTTGAGGACCGTCTTGATTTGCTGTTTGGTAGTTGGAAGTGTCATGGGGAAGTAAAGCACACTTAAGGACAGCAACCATCTACTGGTCCGAGTGCTACTACTGGTTTAGAGACGGCAATGGCCTCAGAGGGTGAGGCAACTATGGGTGCAATCGTACCACATGTTGGAGTTTCTTCGAGAAATGTTGGTGTCGGTCCTGTTCCACCAGACGTTGGAGGGTCTACTACAAGGACGACGGTACAACAGGAGGAGGAGGATGACGAGGACGATGAGGAAGATGATGAAGAGAACGTTCATGATAGTTTTTATGAGGATGGCGATGACAATGATGACGAAGGAGGAGACGGTGGTGAAGGAGGAAATAGTGCTACAGAAGTAGGAGGTGGTAATGGAGCGGACACACAAATTGCCCCACAAGATGATCAGCCACACGAAGACCCGTTCAACTACCGAGGCTTCTAAAGGAGTGAGATATCAAGATGTTGCACTAGAGGATGAATTTAATGTGTTTCATGCAGGTGACTTTGCAAGTACCGTCTCGTCTCCTAACAAAAAAGGGATCTCTGACACAAATTACGGAATCAACTACTCTCCACGTCCTGACACACCTCCTGAAGTTGTCAGAGATCCGGCTCCTGAAGCTGATCCCGTGATTGCTCTTGCAGCAGACTCGTCAAAAGTGCCAAAACCAATGAAGAAAAGTGGCACTATATGACCAGTCGTGGAAGCGCTCGCTACCGCAACTACCCCTATCACGACAACGCGCTCATTTCTTATGCGAAGTATCATGCTAATAGCGAGTCGTGGGCGTTGCGAAGGGTAAACGGGGACCTCACCTACATGCATTCAACTGAAATGTATACCCTGCCCGAGCTCGGCATGAACTATTTCAGGCGGGCTGTAGGTGAGGGTATTGGTGAAAAGAAGATGGAAGGATGGTTCAAGCGCCACATGGATCGAGAATCAAAGCGCAACTATGCCAACTTCCAGCTTAATAAAGGTCGGAAATACAAGCATCTGACAGAGATTGACCCAGCAACGAGCAAGCGCAGAACGGCGTGGAGGTAAAAGATGCCCGAGGAAGGTCATGAGGTTTATCATGAAGAGCCGTTTGAGCCAAATCTCCTCCACGACTTCCTTTGCTGGGAGTTTAATAATGACACGGGTGAGCCGTGATCCACTGAAAAACCATGCATCCGTTGCGTCTGTTTGACGAGCATGAGTTGATGGGCCTCTGCAAGGAGGATATCTTGAAGCTGTACAACTCTCTTTTTCCCACTCTGGAGGATCACAGCGGAAACAGAATACCAACAAGATATTTGAAGCTTGCAACAAGTTCCTTCGCAAGCGTGTTAAACTTCCACTACCTGATGACGGCGCTCTTGAGTACGAGACCGACTAGAGACGAAGACGAGATACAATACTAAAGACTAGAGGGAGATTGTTAGGACCTATTTTGTATATTAGAAGTCTTCTGTATTGTTTACATATGTATTTTATCGTCTTTGTAACTTCTCATGTATTTGGGCCTGAGGCCTTGTAAACAATTGCCCATTGGGCCGTGAATAATACAATGGATGCATACCATGCTTCCCCTATAAATAGGGAAGCACTGTCATGCAAACCACAACCTTTTGCAAAAGCATTATCCTTCTACCAACTCTCATTATCTCTACCTCTCCTTTTAACCAAAAATAACCAAACTCCAAACAAGATCGGAGATCTCGGTTCTTTAGTGTGATTTTGGCTAGCACTAAGAGATTGATCCAAGAATAGTTATTGTTAGATCTGGTTTCGGGACCTACAACAATTTTAAATTTTGTGGTTAATATTTGTTGTAATTTTATTATTGTAATGTAGTTTTGTTCAAGTATGTGTCTCAAGAAATGGTTGCCGAAGTTTTTTAAGATAGAATGAGTCTTTAATGTATAATCGATTTGTAGTTAAAGTGTGATTTTGAATTTTTGATATTAATCAAATTAGGATTAATGAACATGAAACCATGATAATTCTTCCAATTCTGAATCTGTTTATGTATAATTTTCAAAACAGATTTTTTAAAAATAAATCATGGCCGGACAAAATTGCAATACGCGTTTTTATGGTACTCACTTCCATCTTCGTTATATCTTTTCATTTCAACTTTAATATTATATTAGTTCCCATGCTAATGACAGGTATGTTGAATTCGTTGGCGAGTGTTTGAACATAATGAAGAAGATGTATTTCGATTTAGAGGTGTACTAACCGGTTTTTTTTAACCTAAACCGGTTTCGGGTTAAACCAAACCAGATTTCAGTCAAAACAATCAAAACCGGTTTGGTCCTAACAGATTATAACCCGAACTGGCTAGAAACCTTAGAAACTATAAATTGATGTAATGTTTGGGTCGGGTTCAAACCAGTTTTACTTGAACCGGTTCCAAACAGGTTTGCAGGTTAGAATTAAAAGAAAAAAACGCTACAAATATTTGATTCTATATTTAGTATGTTATAGCTGTCTATGTCTATTTAATATGGAAACCATTTCCATATGTGTATTTAATATTGTCCACCATTTGAATTTTCAAGTTTTAATATACCCTTATATTAAGGTAATTAAATGAATATATTTAAGACAATACGTACATTAATAAGATTATGTTGAAAATTCAAATTACAGTATTATACATTTAGGGTATGTTTGTCAAAACTAGTCGGTGGTTGTTAGCTGTTAGCTGTAGATTTTTAGATATATTTAGGTGTTTGGCAGAGTAGCTGGAGCTTTTAATAAAACTAGCTGAGTGCCCGCGCGATTCGCTATTCTAATCTGAAACCTGTTATGACCTGACCCCTTTCGACTCAAAACCGTATCAACACGAACTGAACTAAATTAGCACTTTTTGCATCGACTTGTTCCGGCCCTAATTTGGTCTTACACATGACCTGAGCTCGCCTGACTCGACTTGTTGCCTATCCTAACTGGTAATATGTTAATTTTTAAAAGTTAATGACATATAGCAATACCATACTCAAATTAAAGAGAATAAAATGCTCGTTTTTATGATATGATTTTTTTTAAAAGAATATTAACGTGTGAAAAGTTATGGCCTCTTAAAAAGTCATGGAGGTAGTTGGTTTTGTATAAGGGTTAAATGTATAACTATTATATAAATTAACAAAAGGTGATGGAAGTTCAAGTGCCAATATTGTAAAATTTTAAATACTAAAGCTTGTACATTTTCTTAAACGCTACTAGTTGGAGCTTTTAGCATAAGCTTTTTCTCCTAAGATAAACGCTTCAAGCTACTCAAACCAAACAAGACTTTTTATTAAATAAGTGCTTTTTCTTTAAAACTTTTAGCTAAAAGCTTCTAAAATCTCTTTGCCAAACATACCCATAATATGTATTAAACATAATGAATTTAGCACTAATACTATGCCTAATTTCTAATTTGAATTTTAAGGATGAAAATAATTTGAAGAAGTCATCAATTATATTATCTGATGATAAACTGAAGAAGAAACTTGTGGATGTATTTGACGTTGATGATGAATCTAACATGTCAGCAATTAAGTGTAAAACATCACATGCAGAAGAGAAGACCAATGTGTTTAGTGGTGTTGTTAAAGATAGAGTTAATGACAAAATGACAGAAGGTGTTAAACTTGTAACTCCTAAGTTGGAGAAGGTTTCAATATGAATGGTTATGATTACATTTATCGACTAATAAAGACAATTATATGTTTTTATTGTTATGTTTCAAGATTTGGAGACTTTGATTTTTTGCTTTTATTTTTTTTATTTGGAGACTAATTTGTAGTCATAGTATAAGTTATAAAATATTTAAAATTTTCATTTATCTCATTAAGTTTTATTAGTATTCATATGTTTTTGTATTTGAATTAAATAAGTTATGATGTCTTATAATTCATGTAAAATTATCATTTATTTATAAATACGAAATTTACATTTCATTAAATTTATTTGATATTATATATATATATATATATATATATATATATATATATATATATATTACGTTTTAAATATGTTTTATTCGTGTGTAACATGAGTACTATCCCAGTAAGATACAAAAGAAATGAAAAACTAATACAATAGAAAGTGATTACAATTACAACTAAAGTAAATGGAACGTGAACAACGGGTGCGTAGAAGAAAAGATAGTGAGCTTGTGTTTGACAAGATTCTCTTAAAAAGAAATTTTATGTCTCCTTTTGAGAACGTCAAGGTACGAAAAAAAAAGTAACATTGTCGGAGTAGATCACCAAGCCTAAAATTCACCATCATGTTACTAGAATTTTGTGACCGAGTGTGAGAACATAAGACTCTCTCAAGTTTTGGGTGTTTAAGCACCTTCATCTTTCTAATGCATCATATTAGTTAAATAGTTGAAATAACAACAGAAACCGGTCACCATTAAAGTAAGGTGTTATTACTAAACATTTTTACTGCATTAATTTTAACTTGTTTAATCATTTTGTTTATATTGTGGTGTTAGTCATCTTTAAAGCGTTAGTTAATCAAGTTCTGTAAGACCCTAAATCCCGGGAATCAAATAGTTGGTAATCACACCATAAAATTCATATGTAAACGTTAAAGTGAATTTGATTTATTAGAATAAGTCTAGAGTGACATACAACGGAAAAGTTTTCAAGTGCAAATCCCAACTCGGGAAAAACATCCGGATAAAATTATTAAATCAAACAAAACAAGTTTCTACATTAAATGGAAATGTCTATTATTTTTAATAAAAGTCCTTCAACTAGAAATGCCTCCAAATGTTTTGGGTAGCCTCGAGCACGTCCAAACGGTATTCCATGTCTCCTCAAACCTGAAATCAATCTAACATGCACACAAAGTCAGCTTAAGCTGAGTGAGTTCATGTTTTTATAAACAACATTTATCATAAATCGATTAATTCAATAAATATAAAAATAAAGCAAAATAATATTTTCCTCAGTCAAGCACGTAGCACGGGCCTCCTCACCTTAAGTCACTAAACACGAAGTCAAGGACTCAAGTAAATTATCCTCTTGCCCCAAGGACAGTTAAACTTTTAGGGGACTCCTCACCTTAACCCGCAAAAGGGGGAATAAAGAATTTTTATCCTCTATTTGACCCGGTCACGGCTTAACAAAAACATTCACATCGGTGGCCACACACACATACAATTTAGTCAAATATTAACTAAATAAAATCCTCAAGCATAGACAATAAATAAATACATAAGTTCAAAATATACAAATATAGTAAAATCTATGCAACATCATCCAAGCAATTTAAATGGGTAATAACATAGTAAGGTGTGCATGCTAGCCTAAAACGTAAAAATATTTTAAAAGGGACATCATGAAACTCACCTGCGTGCAAATCAAGTATGACAAAAAGCCAAGTGACCGTCAAGCAACCCACAATCATTCAAAGACCTAAAGCTGATATATATGTAAATATACCACTAACTAGGCTTTTGAAACTTCTAATAGTTAAACGGACCAAACGGGTCAACAACTCCTAACAGAAGTTGGCACGGTTCTAACCTATACAACCCGTGACCCACTTTTCTATTTAAGACCTAAGGTTCCCATAAACCATCCTAAATACTCTAAGACATGCTTTAACCATTTAATATCAACCCGATTTATTTTTCAACTTTAATTAACCACTTACAATTCAAGAACACCGTAACAGGTTGTCTACTTGAAATAAGCGTTCTAACAATGTTAAGCCCATCCAATACCCAAACTAATTCAAAATATTCCAAATCAGCCCCGAATTACATTATTATTATATTCCATCAACCAATTTCATCGGGAAGCAACAAGGTGTAAAACTACACCTAGATCAAATCAAAGATGTCGCATTCGCGTGTTAAAAACATAATAATGTGTTTATTAACCAATTCAGCTCCAAACAAGAAAATTATATAAAATATAATGCAATACGTCATCAAAAGGGTTTAGAACCTAAATTGGTTGTTAGTTTCATCACGCGCAACACGAATAGCAAAATCTCTCATCTATCCCGAACCGAAACCTTAACGAAACGTTCTAACAAGATTAAACCAACCCAAAGCCCATTCTCCTTCAAATTCATTTACAACATCCCGTAATACCACTTTATTACATCCACCCTTCAGCCAATTACAATCGTGAGAAATGGACTACACAACTTCACACGGTTCAATTCAAAGATGCCGAATTCGTGTGCTAAGAACTCGATAGTGTGATTGCCAATAAATTCAGCCCCAAATCATGAAAAAGTTTTAAAATATAATACAGTAAGTCATTATAAGAGTTTAGGAACCGAATTGGGTGTCAATTTGGCCACACAACACACGAATCACAAAATCCCCAAATCTAGTCGAACCGAAACCTTAATTTTAAAATCTTTGCAATTAACTGACCAAATCAGATCTAATGACTATGAAATTCAAGCATCACGATACGGACATACCTTAGGAGCTATCAGAAGAAAATCCTTAATTTAAACCCTCGCAAGGTTTGCAATTTGCACAACCGCATGTTCGTTCGCGTATAAATAACCTGTAAACAATGTTACCGAAAAACGTCCTCAAACATCATTCCCAACAAAATTTCTCACATCCTAGATCATACCAAACAATACATAAAAGATTCACGGAGTCATGCATTCAAGTATAAGTCGTTCTGAACTCATATGCACAGCATCCTAAAGTACCGACGCGAACAAAAACTGAAATGGTCATAACTTGACCATACAAACTCCGATTCGCACGAATCACATATCCACGAACTTGTCTCAACATGCAGGACCTTAGAAAATTACAATCACAGGCTGCCTCCATCCCCAAAGCTACCAGAACCGAAAATAGTCTCTAGGTTAGTTCGGTTTTACGCGTTAACAGTCAAATAGCTCGAAACCCTATCAAACGAACTCTGTTTTTAAAAAGTGTTTTGAAATTAAAAAATAATTAGTGAAATGTAGGAGAGAAACAAGAAAAAAAACATTGAGATGATCGAGCTTTATGAAAGAAAAAAATAATTTTTTAAACGTGTTTAGTTGTTTAGACAAATTTTTCGCCGATGTGCATGAATCCCATCAAATCAATCAAACAATAATTACTTTGATTTCGAAACCATAAAACAATGTAAAGAATTAGGGAACATGAGTGTTTGGTTTGCTAAAAATCAATTGAAATTTGATTTAAGTTCTTAATCTATTTTTGTTTAAAGGCTTTCAGGAGATTTCTCTTTTTACTTTTTGTGTCATAACTAAACAAAAAAAAATACTAAAACAAATTCTTAAGTTATTAAAAGCCGGGTAAAAGCCTGATGTAATTAGCCCATTAATGTTAAATATAATAACAAAAAATTAAAATAACCTAAAACGAAAATTATAACATATTTTTCTATCAACTCTAAATATCTCACATTTACCAGCTACAAAGCATACAATGTATCTCACTAAACTACGGTTCACTAAATGAGCATACTAGTGTCGAATGAAGTAGTTCATGGCTCGCATACTGAGCACCATTGAAACTCCCGTCTTAGGTTCCCCACAACCAACATATATATAAACGAGCATGCAACATCAGGAAGCAAATGACAACAAATTAAGTTTGACATTACACGAGGAATAAATTATGGTTTACAGTTTTACATATACTCTAGAATTCAACCAGTATTTCATGGGAATACAAAGAATTGATTTGCTACATAAGACCAATATTTGTACGGCATTGTCTTACCAACATAAACGAATACTGACCATTGGCTTTTCAGTTTCTACAAAATAAACGTTAATATGAAAAAAAAAAAAACAAAGAATTTAATAATTTCAAATAAAGGGGAAAACAATCATTAAAAGCAGTGGACCTATTGAGATGTCTCACTAGCATGTGTGGCCCTCAATGTGAGCTTCTCTTGTTTCATTCTTGTATGGGGTAGCTAAGTTGTTGTTCGTTCTCCGAACATGTCTGTCACACCCCAACCTACAACGGAATATGCCGTGGCACGCCTATCACTCAATAGCTCACAAGATACTATTTAAATATAATGTGAATGTCTAATTTATTTCATTCCATAAAATTTAAATACGCAATCCAAATAAAAATAATCCATAACATGAAACAAGCAGACAAAAACACAACATGTCATTTTTATGGTGGATAACCTAAAGTCCAAAATAAAAATAACTACTCGCTTCAATCTTCAATCATCCATTTTCAGTACTTTCAATACACGTAAAAAAATATTGTGGATGCGGTATTAACAACAATTAATTTATGCGATTAAATCTTTTTACAAACACTAGGTTAGGTTACTCGGATGGCGTATGATCATACTAATGAGAATGAGGATGAGGCCACCGAACAATAACCAATAAACACCTTGTCATATAAGCACATATCACTTAATTGAGCAATACGCATACACGCAAATAAATAGAATTATGGTTGAGGACTCGTTTAACATAAAACACGAGTTTGTGCCTTTGTGGTCCCAAAATAAAAGATGAAAAGGGGGTGCGATTACTCTCTTAGGAAAGTAACAAGTGGGTGATAATTGTAAGGCCAAAATGTGACTTGCGATATCAAAGTATGAAACCTGTTATATATTTACGGTCAAGTTAATAATTAAAGTGGGCTAGAATTCCGGACACGAGACGAGAGCTTCGACACGCGTTTAACTTCAACGGGAAAGCTTCTAGATTATGTTTTTATTTGGCTATATATAGGACATTTGTTGTCATATGTAAGTGTGTGTTTTGATGGTGTAAACAACCACCCAAGGGGAGCTCACCTTGGATGGGGTCACTTCGTTAATGTTATGAAATTTTTGTTACCAGTTACGGAGTTGTTCAATATTTTCTTTATATATTTGTTCGATTGTTTGTTTATACCGCACCCGCCTCGAGCACTTATCAAAAACAAAGCCGTTTATTGTCGGATCCAGTTTCGGGACCTACAATTGGTATCAGAGCATGTTTGAATCAACCGATTCAACTTTGTTCTTGATATTCGGGTTCTACTTCCACGATTACCCAAACCGAGACGTTAAAGACCCGTTGAAGTTTGAAAATAAAGTTTGAAGATCTTGGAAATAAAGTTGGAAATAAGCGTGTTTGAAGCTTCTCCTTGTAGATTCGGATGTTCGGGATCTACAAGTGCCATATCCGGGCGTTTCGAGAACCGTTCCGCCATACGCCAAAAATCCGGCAACCCTACGGTCCTTCCCGGCGAAGATTCTAGAGATTAGAGATGCACATCAAACTCCAACATGAGTCAGTTATCTCTGTTTGTTCAAGGAGGTCCGTAGTTGAGAGTTAATAATAATAATAATAATAATAATAATAATAATAATAATAATAATAATAATAATAATAATAAAACTGGCAGAAGTAGCGCCGGCGACCTAAGTGGTGTTGGAGGCTGGATGTGGCCGGCAACGGATTTCCGGTGAGTGGTGTACCAGAAACGGCGGCGGCAGAGGTAGGTTTGGTGGCGGTGTGAATGACTTTCTGGCTAAAGAGTGGCCGGAGGTGGAGTGAGAAAGGAGCGATGGTGGTTGAGGACCCGAATCAACTTTTCGGTGGCCGGAGATCAGTTTTCCGGCAGGATACCATGGGTGACGGCTGGTGGAATTTGCAGCATCATGTTGATGTAAGCTTTTTCATAATGGCGGGTAGG
Organism: Bidens hawaiensis; assembly: GCF_021521415.1. Lineage (NCBI taxonomy): Eukaryota > Viridiplantae > Streptophyta > Magnoliopsida > Asterales > Asteraceae > Bidens > Bidens hawaiensis. The sequence goes on along the minus strand of NW_027493060.1, from coordinate 185,480 downwards.
TTTTATTTGTTATGGATATGGGCCTACTTAGATATGGTGTTATTTTGTAACCTACAGACCTTATGTGTGGGCTGCTAAATTGATAAAAAAAAAAAAAAAACCAGCCCATTGCTTTCCAATTTGGGCTGCTGGTTTTCTTTTTTCTTTTGGGCCTGCTAGATTATTTTTATGGTGGATAAATTCATGCCGAGTAAGAGATTATTTTGTGTTGGCCAAACTGAAGAAAGTCAAATTTGTTCAGGTTTCATCATTATTGGACCGTGTTCAAAGCATATTATTTATATGTTATTTTCAAGGCGTTAGGCGTTCAAGAATTGGATCCTGAAAACTAGGGCTACGAGCATCCGAGATGCTTATTTATTAAGGTGATAATTTTTGAACAAGTTGGATTTAATAGGGAATTAAATTGTTTAAGCTCTCAACCTGAAAATGTGGGATACGAGTATCTGGGATACTTATTTATTAGGGGTGATTTACTTAAATAATTTCATTCACGGAAATAATAAGCTTTGTCGTTTTATCATTGTCCCCGGTATTTCGTCAAGCTCTTCTGAACCTATATTACTTAAGATCCGAGATGGATAAAGAAGCGAGAACGTCTTCATGAATGAATTAAGTGAATCATACCTTGAAGGGGTGATTGAAGAAGCTTCGATTTATCGGGTGATTTGTGAAAATGCGAGACACGGTTCGACGATGTTTGAGATAGCAAGTCAAGGGGGTGATTGTAAGGCCAAAATGTGACTTGCGATATCAAAGTATGAAACCCGTTATATATTTACGGTCAAGTTGATAATTAAAGTGGGTTAGAATTCCGGACATGAAACGAGAGCTTCGACACGCGTTTAACTTCAACGGGAAAGCTTCTAGATTATGTTTTTATTTGGCTATATATAAGACATTTGTTGCCATATGTAATTGTGTGTTTTGATGGTGTAAACAACCCAAGGGGAGCTCACCTTGGGTGGGATCGGTTTGTTAATGTTATGAAACTATTGTTACCAGTTACGGAGTCGTTCAATATTATCTTTATATATTTGTTCGATCGTTTGTTTATACCGCACCCGTCTCGAGCACATATAAAAAAATAAAGCCGTTCGTTGTCGGATTCGGTTTCGGGACCTACAATAATAACAAAATAAAAAGAAGTCTTTTTAAGCGATCTGAGCAAACCAAACTTGTGAATTGAACCCTAAAATCTAACAATAATACCAAATCAATAAAAATAATAAAACTTAGACCATTTAAAATTAAAACTAAAAATTGTGAAAAAGTATGTTAAGCGAATGTTTGGTTCATAGTCGGTCCAAATATCGATATGGGTTGGATTCGGTTCCGACATGTCCAAAACATGAGAAATAGGATAGAGATAATGAAAAGTCAGGAGTAAAACAGGTCAGAATGTTAATTAAACGAGAAACCTCAATTTAAAGTCTAAAGAACCCTAAAACGGATTTAATCTAATTGGATGTTGAAATCCCTTCAATTATTGAAATTGATTGAGGGCTTTTGATCTATAGATAATTATGAACAGAAAACCTTCACAAACTTTCCCAAAATTCATTGTAGAACTATGAGAAATCATTGAAGGAAGCAAAGTTGACTTTCAAATGTCAAAGCAACAAGAACATTTGAATTGAAGCACCATTTGACGACTTGAGAGTGAGATTTCAATAAACATCAGAGGATTAGGGTTAGGGGTGTTGGTTTATATAGAAAACCCGTTTACAACTCATTAATTTACGAGATTTAGTAAATATTTGGTTTAGGGAAAGTTTTAATTGCGACTAAATCAAAAGATTTAACTTAGCCAACAAGTTAGCGAATTAATGATGGGAAATCGTCCACATACATTTCGTGGAGACTGATCTAGGATATCAAGTTGATTGAGACAATTTGGAGGATCAAACCGTTGAAAGAAAATTTTAAACTTACAACAAAGTTCGTCGCGTCGCGACGGGATCCGCCACGTCAGTCTGTAGCTAGACGGACCTGTAGCGCGATGAACCTGGAAGATTCTAGAAGCATCAGCCGTTGCACGTGGCAACATGTTTAGTTCCACGCATCGCATTGCGTGGCGGGACATAAAATCATATTTTTAATTTTTTACACTTTTAGTCCCTAAACTTTGGTTAAGTGTAATAATTGCACAAAATAAATGAGTTTGAGGTTTGCTTAACTAGTATAGACTATACAATACAACAAAATAAATCAAACACCAATAATTTAATGGCCTAGATCGAATTAAACACGAATTAAACTCGGAGAATATTTTGGCACAACTCACCAATTTTATTAATCAAGAAAGTAACTCAAAACTTGATCACTTCTCCAAAATAACCCTTACATGAATTCTTTGGGTTTATATAGAGGCTCGATTACAATTAGATTAAAATACAAACTCCTATTTATTTATTAAATAAAATTCCATCTCTATCTAATAAATAAAATAGATAATTATCTCTAATTATAATAATTAATTAATTAATGAGATCGATCCATTAGCTCGAACCGGCCCCACCATCCCGACCCATAACTAGGTTCGGGAATTAACTCCAACATAATTACTAATAATGCGTGCTTTATTAATGATCAAAAATCAGAATACAAAACCCAGGTCGGTTAATAAATACAAATACGAATATGAAATTTGACATATGTCACAATGTCAGCCTATGTTTCTTAAGGATGTTGTATTTGTTTTTGACAAAGGGCTCAAAAAGGCGATGGATGACTATCAACATCTAACGCTCGAAGGTATTCTATTTCAGTATCGTATTCGTTTGATTTGGTGTTCTAGGGGTTCTTTATTATCTCTAATCATCATGCATGTGACAAATTCCTTGCTATTTCAACTCACACTTATGGAGTTATTGATTGTTTTAGTTTGGTTAAGATTCAGTTTATTAAATTGATTTGGTGAGAAATTTGAGAAAAACAAAAACACATTTAAATGAACTTGTTAAAAAGCCGTTCTTCTAAACGTGTTTAGTTGTTTAGACAAAGTTTTCACTCAATTGCATGAATCTAGTCCTTAAAACCTAGTAAAGCGTCAGTGGGTATGATAGTTTGTAGTGGCGAAGGGACATAGTGGTCACTCGGTTGATGAAAGCATATCACTAGTTATCAAAAACTATTAACATATAACATGTTACATAATAACATATGCAATTTATTATTTTTTTATTACCTCATTAGACGACACAAATGGTCCTGGTGGTTTGCCCAAAATAACACATTTGGGTATTTAATATAATTAATTCTATAAAACACACTTGAAAACCCCTTTCTAATTTCATCGATTACTGTACTACACTTTAAGAAACTCAAAGTCAAGGCAGGGCTTTTAGGTACCAAGATGAAGCTAGTGGTTGTACAATCAATCTGTTTTCTACAAAATTAATGGTGAACGATGACATTCTCACACATTTGATGGTGGCTCTGATTTCTAAAAAATTGATCTTGTTAATACGAATTAAGTTGGTAAAGAAGCGATCGTATCTAGCTAATGATGATGGGATGGTCGGATGGTGTTAGAGGTGGCAAGGATGACGACCGACTAGTGAAATGACAAAAATATGAGTTTCGAAAAATCAATGGGGGTAGAAGACATTTAGTTTTGGGAAAATCACTCAAATGAACATCGTCTCACAACTAATTACCAAAATAAACATAGGAAGCGTTTAAAAGTTGACTTCACGAAAATTGAGGAGTTCAAAATTTGACGCATAGGTGAAGTGCCTATACTTTAAACGCTTTATCTGGCAATCGAACTCACCAATGGACCGCTTATATTGTGACACATGACATTTCTAAGGGGAAACATGTAAAAAACAAGACGTTTTCTCTAAAGCGTCTATGAACTTGAAACGTCTAAGGTCACAGAAAACATCTGAGCCGTAGACGCTTCCTTCGGCTCAGACGGCTCAAACTTAAGCGCCAACTTTTTCAGACACTTTCGTCCAGCTTTTAGACTCTTATTATTTCAAAAGGTTTCATTTAAAAAAAAAACTAATTTTTTAGACGCTTCCTTTTTAAAATGTTATTCTAAATTTGTTTTTAGACGCTTTGTTCAATTTATAGATGCTTTACATAATTTTTAGAAATCGTACGAAATGTTTAAGAACGTTTAAATTTCTTACGAAATGTCTAAAAGCCGAAAGGAAACGTCTAAAAAAAGTGGATCTAGAGTTTGAGCTGCCTAAGCCATCTACGCCGAAGGAAGCATCGTGGGCTCGGCTATTTCCTCTATTTCTAAACGTTTCATATCCATAAATAGACGTTCAAGAGGAAACGTCTAGAAGACACATGTGTTTCTTTTGAAAAGTGCCACATGTCAAGACATAAATGGTCCAATGGTGGATCCGCCTATCAAATAAAGAGTCTAAAGTAAAGACGCTTCTTTTGAAAAGTGTCATGTGTCAATTCTGAACTCCTCACTTTTCGTGGAGTGTCTAACTTTTAGACGCTTTCTATGTCTGTTTTGGTAATTAGTTGTTGGACCATGGTTCATTTTGAAGAAATTTCACTTTAGTTTTTTATTTATTACTAGTTTACATTAAGTTTAAGCAAATGGCATATAAAGTCCCTGATATTTACACAAACATTCCATTTCTAGTCTCTCATATCTTAAATACAAAAATGCCTTAATAGAAAAGTTAACATTAACTTAAAAGCCTTAGAACTCAAATTGGTTACAAAATAAACCAAAAATTCTCTTAATATGTTACTTTTAAACCTTGGTAACCAGAGATGTTACTTTGACAAAACCATAGGGACAATTAACTCTTTATGTTTAAAAGAAAGTTATTCACGTCACATGTTCGCGTCATATCTTTACAAGATAAGTATCATGTGAATGATGTGATATGAAAATAAAATTTATAAAAAAAAAACAGAATAAAACGAAATGCAAAAAAGAGAAAAACTCGCTATATATAGTTTACCCTAATTATTAGTTTAAGCCGTCACCACCACCAAGCGCCGTCACCGTCCTCTTCCCGATCTAAGCCATGAAAATGTTTGCAAGATCGATCCCATTCATGATTGCATGGCGATCATGTTTCTCTCTTTGTTAGAATCGGTTATCTTGGAATTTTATACACACATGGTAAATTGTTACTCTTTTTAATGTTGTACTTGATTAGTTCATATTCATTTACTAGGGATCATGTTTTTGGTTTGTTTTGCACTAATTTCTTTAGTATATGAACAATCTTTAACATATTTGATATCATCAGATGATCAATAGAACAATTTTTAATAAATTATCTTAGGGTTTATGTAAGCAAACCAAAAGCATGATTCTTTAGTGACAAGTGTCATGCAATAATAACTGAAAGCTAAGAGACGAGATCATAACATTCATACTCTTATAGTTTTCCTATAAGTTCTAAAGGGTAAGATTTGGTTGTTCAATCTAAGCCACATATAAATGCATGGGGTACGGTAAAAAGTTATTACTCTATTGATTTAAGAAACTCATCCGCTTTACCAATCGCATTTTATTTTAAATTTTAATTTAGCAGATTGAAGTTAATATATGCTTGGTCTATATGTGCCCTATTTGGATTTCAAATTTGTTTACGGTGCTTCAAAGATCGCTTCGAATTTAAATTGGTTGATCAGATTTACTAATGAATGTGATATAGGTTCTTGATTTTGATTTCAGATTAACTAAATTTGCTTAAGATGTAGTTAGTGCATCTTAAGATCTGTGTTTTTACAATCAAATCACTAAATTTCAGTCCCTTGACTAGATGTAGTTTGGACTAATGCTTGCAGGTGTGTAAATGATAACTAGTCTCATGATTTGCGAATTGTATGCATGATATGCAAACTTTTTTGTGACTTAAGATAAATATTAATCTGGTCTAGATTTTTGCATAATTTTTCCTGATTCAGAAAATAAACGAAATTAGGCGTAAATAGTTAGGGATTATCTTTTAACAATCGGAATTTTTTTATAATGAGTTAACATTTAATCCAGTTTAGGAAAAAAGCGATTTTTGATGAATATATTGCTGTCGTCACAAATCTGTCTTTTCAATTTTGAAACATATGACAAGCTGCTTTTGTTTAGAAATATTAGGGCATCTAGATTGCTCTTTTAGTAGAGTTATATTAATATTTGTTGCAATACAACTCAAAAACTTCCAAGTATGTCATGTAGATTTTTCATTATCTTTTCTGTCACACCCCCCCGGCCGAAGGCGGAAACGCCGGGGCGTGCGTAGATTGAAATTATGCGCATGGTATTAAATGTAAAAACTCCTATTAAAAGAAACCAGCGAATTATTCAAATATAATACAAATAGAAAATATGACATAGCACTTTATTCATTCAACTTCTAAGTCTGACTCATGCCCTATATGAAACTTCAAGAATCTTCATAACTTAATTTCCATCACCTGAAAAACATGCGAGAGTGTCAACTAAAAATAGTTTGTGAGAACATAGGTTTTGAAAAAAAATAAGTTTTATGTTGAAAACATTCCATATGTGTTAAGTTACTTTGTATACTTTAGTAATTACAACCAAACCTCTGACAAGTTTAGCGAGTCGTCTAATCCACGATTAGACTATTATGTTTAATGTTTAACGATCGTCGGATTCTGAAGACACAGGCCTCTACCCGAGGCCTGAGTGGGCGGGTCGGGCCAATATATCTATCATCATACTACCACGGGCTTTAACAAGTTAATGGTTGTCAATGCGAATATGTATACACTTGTAATGATCACACATAACGAATATTATGAAATAAAGCTTGATTCAAATAGCATGTAAAACAAGTTGATTATGCATGTTTCCACCCCGAATTATAAAACGTTTAAAAGCAGGTAAAAGGGGCTATGAACTCACCTTGCTTGACGGATGAACACGAACACGAGCAAGAGTTTGTTGAACCGGTAACGGGATGCCCTAGATTAAGTTTGATTTTTAAATTAGTTAGAGTGTCGCAACTAGAATGTTCTAAACCAAGAGCATGACCTCCAGCAAGTTGATTCCCAGGTAAGAGTCACCGGTCCAATGGGATTATTTACGCCACTCTTGCCTTAGACAGAACCATTTGCTTGTCAGATACATACATACCCGGTTTATACTCTATTTGTATACTAACTCAAAATGTTTTAGAATGATTTTCATAAATAATAAAGTACGAGGTTAAAAGTGTAATATCATATAATATAGTTTGGGTCTTTATTGGCATTTAAGAAAGTATAGAGTTCAAAGTGTAAATATTATAGTTTAGGATGTTTATCGACATTTATGAAAGTATAGGGTTTAAAGTGTAAATATTATAATTTAGGATATTTATTGACATTTATGAAAGTATAAGGACCAATTATGTAAATATAATTTGTAAGAACCGAGCCCCCGTGCGGAAGCTTGAATAATGATCGTTATTAACGGTGGAGCTCGGATCTAAGCAAGGATCGAATCGTATTCGCTCTTGAAAGGGGGTTTTGGACGGATGAGTGGTGTTTGGGAGAGAGCCTGAATTGATTATAATGAACAATAGACTGGATGAACAAACATATGCAATCGATTCACAAAGATAAAGAAGTGACAGTATGATTTCATTAACCAAAAGATTGTCATTACAAAGCACTCATATATACACACATACATACAATAAAGATCAACCACCTCCAGGAGAGCTCATCCTGGAGGAGGCGGCTCACTCAAAGAGATAAACCCTAGATCTCACCAAATACACAAAATACACTCATGCTAGACAAATTAACAAATACATATATTTATACTAGTCTAGCATGTATTGGTCTTCAAGCCATCCACCCTTGGTTGAGACCAAAAATATTAATTATTTTTCATCCATAATTATAATAATTCGATGCGTCGGTCTAAAATATAAGTCCTAACAATTTCCCCCTTAGACCGATGCCATCGAATTTCAACTCTATGTGATCAGCAAATAATCTTCCATTCTTCAAATCCATTTCTTTCCTTGTAAGTCATCTTCAAACATTTCCTTTGCTAGGTATGCTCAATGAGTGTCTTCGAGCAGATTTTACTTGGAATATATTCTCTTTCGAAGAATACATATTTTCTTTGAGTAAGCTTCATTCCTCTTGACTTATTCAAGCTTTGCTCGAATAAGTCCATCGAGCAAGCTCATTCTTCTTGATGTCTTAAGCTTTTCTTATTCAGCAATCTTTAGCATGCTCGGATGTAAATCTTGCTCGGTAACTGAACTGTGCTCGAAGTCTTTGCTTTGATTCACGTGAAATCCTCTTATTGCGTCCATGCTCGTCCCCATGTGCTCGATCATCCTGTGCTCGTAACACTTGGTTAAAACCTGTATGATTAAGCTGTTTGCTCGATTGGCAATCCATGCTCGATAGAAGAATACTCTTGCTAGATGAAGTGTAGCTTGCTCGAAGCCTTGACACTTAGAGGAATCAACCATTTAAGGTTCAGAACCTTGCTCGAAGTAGTAAATCATGCTCGATCGTACCATACTCACAAACAATGAAACATCTCTAAAGAATCTTGGATTATTGATCTTGATCAATTTTTCCTTAACTTGAGTCTTTTCACTTGATTTGAAGCAAGCAATTTGCAATGAAATTGAAGAATTTTTACTCCCCCAATTTCGTTGCAATTGTCTTTGAAAATTGTGTCTTCAAATCAAGTATGGGTGAAACAACCTTGACCATCCATATCAAGATTGTTGATTCTGTAATAAACAAAGATAAACAAAACATTTATGTTGGTTGACACTCATAAGGGATGAAATCCGTAAGTTTGGTCAACACTTGTTCTTGTAAAACTTTTTGATGAAGTTTGTGAAAAATTAATAAAGCTTTGATTTCCTTTTGCTTGTTGATGATTGGATAAAATTTACCAAAATACCCTTGGTATATATCTTCCATATAGCTCAGCTTGGTCAAACGGTCAACGGCACCAAAAATCTCAAGTGTAATTCATTCACGAGCATGGATTATCGGTTCACGAGCGCACAAGTCAAAGTCCCTTCACGAGCATACTCAGTGTTTACTCAAGCATGCTGGGGAGCTTGCTCGAGGGCCTTGCTCGAGAAAACACTTGTCTTTTTCTTTCATCGAGCACGCTGGAAAGCTTGTTCGAGGCCTTGCTCGAGAAAACACTTGTCTTTTTCTTTCATCGAGCATGCTGGAAAGCTTGCTCGAGGCCCTTGCTCAAGAAAACATTTGTCTTTTTCTTTCATCGAGCATGCTGGAAAGCTTGCTCGAGGCCCTTGCTCGAGAAAACACTTGTCTTTTTCTTTCATCGAGCATGCTGGAAAGCTTGCTCGAGGCCCTTGCTCGAGAAAACACTTGTATTCTTCTGTTGTTACTCGAGCATGCTTCTGTCTTTACTCGAGCTTGCTCAAGACCTTGCTCGAAAATTACTTAGTTTTTCTTCTTTTCCTAAGCATGCACAAAAGCAAAGTGTGCTCGAAGAAGGTTTGCTTGAGTGGAACAAAGTGTGCTCGAGACTAAAAGATAGATTTTGAGATAAACCAAGATGTGCTCGGGGTTCATGTGCTCGAAACCAAACTTGATGTGCTCGATATAAGATATGCTCGAGATAAGCTGTGCTCGAAGCAACACTTAGTCATTTTACATACTCGAGACCATTCTTATCATGCTCAAGACATCCAGACTTCTTTTCTGCATCATCAATCAATGATTTTCCAATACAGAACCTGCTTGAATATTCCCTTTGCATCTTCCATCCGCTGCTACAAACAATGATTAGATTGCTCCCGGTGCCTGTTCATTCTTGACTTCTGCATATCAGACTGTACCAGCAGCAATGTTCTTCAATATTCCCTTTACTGTTTAAGCAGCACACTCATATCAGAAACAGTTACAAGCACATAAAACCCTAATTTTCAGATCAAGAACCAAGCTTCTACATCTGAAATTAATCGTTGTAGCAATATCCCAGTCATCTCGATATCAACCATCTATCTTCAATCTATCAACAGCCGTTATAGATCTGAAAATCATCTTCAATAACAGTTTTGCCCCAAAACGAGCTAAAAACACTATTATATCAGATCTGGACCGATATGACCAAATAAACATGAAATTGATGTTGAATCTCCGAACGAGTCATCAACCCAAACATCAGTCCACATAAATTTTACCCAAATCATCAAATAATTTCAAAACCCTAAAAATTTTTCAACAAACCTCATCGGTTTAACGTCCATGGTGGATTCAAGAGCGAGGTGAATCAGATTCAGCGGTTAGTCTGAACGATTCGGTGACCTGCTCTGATACCAATTATAAGAACCGAGCCCCAGTGCGGAAGCGTGAATAATGATCGTTATTAACGGTGGAGCACGGATCTAAGCAAGGATCGAATCGTATTCGCTCTTGAAAGGGGGTTTTGGACGGATGAGTGGTGTTTGGGAGAGAGCCTGAATCGATTACAATGAACAATAGACTGGATGAACAAACATATGCAATCGATTCACAAAGATAAAGAAGTGGCAGTATGATTTCATTAACCAAAAGATTGTCATTACAAAGCACTCATGCATACACACATACATACAATAAAGATCAGCCACCTCTAGGAGAGCTCATCCTGGAGGCGGCGGCTCACTCAAAGAGATAAACCCTAGATCTCACCAAATACAAAAAATACACTCATGCTAGACAAATTAACAAATACATTTATTTATATTAGTCTAGCATGTCTTGGTCTTCAAGTCATCCACCATTGGTTGAAACCAAAAATATTAATTATTTTTCACCCATAATTATAATAATTCGATGCGTCGGTCTAAAATATAAGTCCCAACATAATTTTTAGTTATGATAACTTTATAAGTTTTTTTGAAGATCATATGAATATTCATAGTTGTTCATGGAAAAATTATAATTTGATCCAAGATTATGAGAAAACAATTATGATTTCTTGGAATAACATGATCATCATAATCTTTTAGAGCAAAAAGTAAGGGTTTTATTAACAATTTATGATGATCATGGTGAGAGTATATGAACAATTATGAAGCTTCAAAAGAAAACTCAAGAACATAGGAACAAACTAAAAGAAATTCAAAAGAACAAGATCAAAATCAAAGATATATGAAGAACAACTAAGAAAACATATAAAACTTACTTGATTATGCTTAGAGAGAATGAGATTTGCTGTGAAAAAAATATGAGAATGAAGGGCTCTATTTATAGGCCAAAAATTAAGGTTTGAATTTAATTTAGATAAAGATAAAACTTGTTTAAAGATCAAAAGATAAACTAATACTAATAATAATAATGATAATAATATTAAGATAAATAATGATAATAATATAACAATCACAAATCATATATGATATATGCATAAATGCACGGCACTTTTGTTTTTAATTTCTTTTTTTTCAAGTTAAAAGAAACATAAGTTAAAACTTGAGGAATAAGGGTAAGATAGAAGGTTCTAGAATGCTCCATTTTTTTTAATCACATGATTAATTTAATTACTTAGGATAAAATTAATAATAACAAAATATTTTGTTACATGTTATAAAATATTAATCTAGGCATTCCGGTTCAATGTGTTATATTAATGATTAAGCACGGTTATGATGAAATGAACATAGGATCATATAATTACGCATATAAAGAAAATGTTATTCAATAAATGACACATAATTCAACACTAATAAATGTAGACGATGAAATTAATACGAGCACAAAAGACTAGCGTTTTTGCAATAAAAATCCATAGATGTTACATTTTCCTAGTTTATGGTTTATATGAAGAAACGTGGATCGACTTACTAGTAGACGATCAACTTTCCTCGGGTATGAGTGTGCTATATCACCGATGGTTTTCTGGAGTATGAATCCTTCCACCTACAAAACGAGCAGCACCGTGAACTTACCCCTCAGAAAGGGACAGAGGGGTCCTCTTGGGGTAACCCTCCGGTGTGAGAATAAGATATTGTAGGAGAAGATAATAATAATCAGAAAGTGAGTAAGAATTTAGAATGTATTTTCTTGCTTGCCTCCCCTTGTGGAGGTGGTGTGGTATTTATAGTGTTAGGGTTTCCAATGATTGGACTCAGACCCAATTAGGGCCTTTTTGGCCTCCTCCTATTGCTTCGCGCCACGTGTCCTTAGGACACCTGGTGCTTTTTCATTGATTATTCTCTGATCAAGGTATTTCACCTGACCCATGTGCAATCACGTGGTAGCACATGGGTTTTGCTGAGTTGTCCACCTTTCATTGGCAGCTGTCAACATCAGCATATTCTTTATTTCTTAAAGGATACCTTCTGGAAGGTTGTCTGATGAGCACAATCATGGTTGTGCTTATCCTGATTTGGATAAGGACGTGGTTGATTATGTGCATGTGTGATGCGCCTATCCTGGGGATGCGCGAGGTCTTCTCTTTATTCTCACGCGCAGATGTTTCATGCGCAGATGTGATATGCGCAAGCATATGTAATATGCGTGAGCATATGTGATATGCGCCACGCGCAGATGCGCCACGCGCAGATGTGATGCGTGAGCATATGTGATACGCGCCACACGCAGATGCGCCACGCGCAGATGTGATATGCGTGAGCATATATGATGCGTGAGCGTATGTGATACGCGTGAGCATATGTGATGCGTGAACATATGTGATATGCGTGAGCATATGTGATATGCGCCACGAGCATAGGTTTTGGCTTTGTGTCTTCATGACATCCTGATTTCAAGCCTCTTGTCTATATCTTGTGGGTTGACCCGCCCCGCTCGATGTTAAGGCGGGTGCATACCTCTTCAAGCCCCCCCAGTCTAATATGTGTCTTGTCTCGCGCGAGCGAGGTAAGATAGATATTAGACTTAATAGTTTGCTCTTTTAATAGGGTTTGTCTTTTCTTTTTTATTTCTCATATGTGCGTTGCGCGAAATTCTATCCTTTTGGTTGAAATGAATAGCCCATGTACGTGGTTGGTTGGTGCTGACATGCGTCAGAGATGGAGACGTTGTGTCAGACTTTTCGTGTGCTCGAGGTGCTACAGTGGCCTTTCATGTCTCCTCATACAGTGTCAGGAACACGTGTCGCGCTCATGTTGGCCTGCACCTGCGAGTGGGGGCGCGTGAGCGTAACTCTGATCAGTACCTGTTTCTTTCTCTCTCATGGGCCTATAAAAGCAAGCCTTTTGAGTGGTTTTTCTTCATCTTCATTGTTATTTCAGAGCTCTTTCTCCTTCAATTTTCATTCCGATTAAGAGCCTTTGTCTTTTGCTTCCAGATTTCCGTGCTTAAAGTAACCGCTGTTTGATTCACCCTTGTATGTCTGATAACCCAGACACCACAATTTCCCCCAGCAAACGCCGTGTAAAATCATTAGTTATGTCCACTTTGAAGAAGACCGGCAAGGGTAAACGGGCTGCCGAGGCCTCGTCGGAGGAGGTGGGGAAGAACAAAACAGTGAAGAGATGGGATGAGATTCTCTGCAAATTGAAACAGTCTGATTTCAACAATCTCATCGCCTCTCAGGGTTTTCTCCCTGAGTACAGCTGCCTGCTCCCGACGGCCGGGCAAACGGCGGCAGATCCGCCCACCGGCTATATCTCTTTATACTCTCACTTTTTCACTCACTGTAACCTTCGTCTTCCGATGACAAGGTTTATGGGTGTGCTCATTCAGTTTTATGGGATTCACATATCCCAAGTCCATCCTCGTGGACTAGTGCGCATGACTCATTTTGAGTTCATGTGCAAAGCTCAGCGCGAGGAGCCCACCCCTCGGCGCTTTCAATATTTTTACAAGCCAAAAATCCAAGATTCTTGGTTCTCATTCATACCGCGCAGTCAGAAGGTTAAGTGCTGCACTGTTTCCTTCAAAAGCCTTCATGACTGGTCTGAAAATTTTTTTTATATTAAGGCTGGTGTGATTCCCATCCGCATGACCATGCGCGCGATCACTTCTGCGCCCGCGGATGAGAATGTTCTTAAGAACCCAACGGGCACATGGGTTAACAAGTTAACTGCTGAACCATCCCCCGCCAAGAATATTTGCGAGGACGCGCTTGTGGGGGTTGGTATGAGCAAGAGGTGGGCCGACAGCGCGACTGAGCCTGTCGTCCAAGTTGATGGCTTAGGTGAGTTATTAGCTCATTGCATTATTTCTGCGCAAATATAATTCGTTTTACTGATATTATTTGTCTTGTTTTATGCAATAAGCAAGGAATACGTCCACGCCGCCTATGACGAGCATATGGAGGGCAGCTCTGTCGCGCTGAGCGCTGGGGAAGTTGCTTTCCCCGATCGCTTCGATGATATGTTCATCCCTGTCGAGTTAGAATTTTGCTTTGACAGCGATGCGCCTGGTAAGCCTTTGTACTTATGCTTATGCCTTTAGAATACCAAATTTGGTTAACATTTCTGTTGCACGTATTGTAGATGCGCTCGAGAATTATGAGTTGGAGCTTGCGGAAGAGGAGGTGGAGGAAGAAGCTGAGGCGCCACAACTCAAGCGCAAAGCTAAAGGCAAAACTGGCACAGGGGCCAGTAAAAAACAGAAGAAAAATGATGCCCCTGTTGCCCAGGATCCTCCTACCCAAGCGAAGGGACTTGAGAAAACCAAGGGATTTACCTCCAAGTTTTCCTCGTCTTCTTTGCCTCGAGGTGTGGGCAATCCTCCTGGCCACACGAGGTATGGTGCTGCCACCTCATCTCTTCGGGCGGCGGACAAGGGAAGCGGCGTTGCGCCTGCTGTTTCATCTTCTCCAACAGGTATACTTTGTTTATATTTTGTGGTTTTATGAGCGTGATTCCGATAAAGTTATTAATGAAGCTTTGTTCACTCAAATGTTTGTAGAGCCGGCGATTTTGGTAGCTCAACCTCAGGCGCAGCAAGGTACCGAGGCTGCGCCTAAGGTTGCTTTGAAGTCCCCTGTTTTACCCTCGAAAAGGGGGAAAATGGACTTCATGGCGATGCTCAATTCGCGGACGGCGGTGCGCCAAGGTATTTATTGCGCTTTGATTTTCTGATTTTTTTCTTTAGATCAAGTCATGAATCATTTCGCCTTGTTGGTTTTTTCATAGGAATTATTGCTGGCACACAAGCTGCTGGTGGCACAGCTGGCGCCGGCGCCGGCGCCGTTAGTTCTGCTCCTGCTCCAACAAGCACTGAATCTCCTCTCATTGGGATTACTAGGGAGCAGGAGACTATTTTACGCGCTGATCTAACGGCGTCAAGACCTCCCTCACCTCCTCCTGCGCGCAGCCCTCCTCGTGAGACTGTTTTTGATTTTTCCAAGTCGCAGGAGAAAAGACCTGTTACAGAGGATGATGAGGAGGTCAATTTTGAAGATTCCGATGATGGCCGCGCAAGCCCTGTAGCGCCACGAGATTTCGTGGCGCAGCCTTCCTCTCGTGGGGCTGGCGCTGACTTTTCTGCCGGCTCTCCGCAGGTATAAGTTTGTTTTTCTCCGCTGTGCGGACTTCCAAATTAGTGTCTAGATAACTAAAACGTTTCTTTTGCGCTGCTTTGTGTTTGCAGGAAGCCGATCACATATACCGCCCGAGCTGGAATATTACTGAAGATAGCTCATTTCAATCCATGGGCGTGTGTGAAGACTTCTGGGCTCACTCTGTGCCTCCGGCTGAAAGGAGGTTTCAGAAGGACCGCGCTCGCGTGGACTTGCTCAACGACCACCTTTTTGCTGGGTCTGCGTTCTTTGCTGCCTCCCAAGAGCTTCGCAATGATTATATAAAAGTGCGCGATGCCCTTGCGGAGGCCAAACAAGAGGCTAAGATTTCTGCTTGGAATCTTTCTGACGCTCGAGAGAGAGCTGAGAAACTCCAAGCAGAACTTAGCGAGAACCGAGCAAGTGCCAACGCTGCCTTTGTGAAGCGCGGGCATGAGCTGCAGGCTGCGCGGGAGAAGCTGCAGGCGGCAGAAGCGGATGCGGCCAGGTACGCGCGCCGAGCGCGTGACTTGGAGTTGGAGGCAGAGGCGCGTGATCAAACTCTTGTGCAGGCTAACACTGACAAATCTTTATTAGAGAGTGAGGTTGCGCGCCTGAAGAAAAAGCTCGAAGCTGCGCGAGCAGAAAAGGATGAAGCCTTGGCGGCAGCAGCGTCTGGCCGAGAAGAGCTCGATGCTGCGCAAGCGGAAAAGAATGAAGCCTTGGTGGCAGCAGCGTCTGACAGAGAAGAGCTAAAACAAACCAAGGAAAATGTTGAGTTGTTAAACTCTCAGATTCCAGCTCTTGAGACGTCTGTTTCTTCCCTCGCGCAGGATCGTCAATGGCTAGTTTCACAGGGTGTGACTCGTTGCGCTTACGCGATGAAATACTCAGACGAGATTCAGACCCTTGTGATGGATTGCAAGGCTGCGTCGCGCTTGGTGGGTCGAGCTGAAGGGTTTAAGGATGGCTATGAATATGGCATGCTGAAGAAGAATCCATCCGACTACCCTTATCAGCTCGACGTTGTCTGCGCTGACATGGCCGAGGTGGGGGAGAAGTATTTGAATACTCCCATTCCCATCCTTGAGCATGTATTTTAACCTTAATGAGTTTATCTTGACTTATTTTCCTAATTTTTTGTACTCATACTTTTCCTTGTGACTTGCAGATAGCCACGCTTGCTGACCAGTCCGATCTTGGCGCGCTAAAGAAATTACTTGACGAATGTGAAGGGACTGGTGGCAGCGATGATGGCGCGAGCAATGCTGCCGCTGCTAGCGGCTCTGGCGTGGCCAAAGGACCTACTCCTGACACTATCGTGATAGAAGACGACTCCATTCAAGACGAACAGCTTGATTATGGTAAGTTTGGAGATGACGAGGAGCGGGCTGCGCCAGATGCTGAGGGAGGGGGTAATGATGAGGACGATGAAGAGGCTGATGTTGATATAGAGACTTGAAAAGCCCTTCATGTTTTTTTTTTTGTAGTTTTTATCTCATCATTTTGTAAATTTGTAAACTTCTATGTTTTTGAATGAAATTTTGTTTTCCCCTTATTCGCATCTTGCGCATTCCTAATTCATCTCTTTATATTGCATGTGTTTGCTTGTTGAATATAAGATATGCTTGCACATTGAAACTTAAACAAGGTTGTAAGGAAATTATTTTACTTAATCCTTGTCATATTTCAAGTTATTTTGCAATATTCTGAATATGCTGACACGTGCCTTGTCATTTCATTATTCCTCTTTTGCGCGACGTTATCGCGCATTTATTATAGGGAATTACGAATGAGTTTTTTAGCCTTTACGTGTCAGTATGTGTTACTCTGATATCCATTACAATCCCATGCGCGACCTCGACCTGAGGCCTTAACAACTATGTTTTGGCATGTGCTTTGCCTTAGTTGTGCTTAGGTATTTTTATGGTTTAGCTGCGCAGCATGTAAGATGGATGTTGTGAGTAATTTGAGCTAAGGCTCATTTATTAGGCTAAGGCCCTGAGCTAAGGCTCATATTATTGGGCTAAGGCCCTGACGTTTTAGAGTTAAAACTCGTTAACGCGTTTGAGCTTGAAGCTCGCGCATGTATGTTTTACTTCGTTTTATTTTTAATTTGATGTCAATACAATGTTGTCATATTGCTCAAAATTAATAAAGGGAAGTGTGAAACATGTATGCAAAAGGTAATAGAACACACATTAAGAGAAAATAGCGCGCATCATTATTCATAATGGCTTTAAGGGCCTCGATTACAAACTTGACAACTTTTACATGAAACATTTTCTAAGCTGTGCTGCGTTCCATGTGCGCGGGATCTTCTTTCCATTCAAATCTTTTAAAGCGTATGCGCCTTTTCCCAATTCTTCCGAGACTTGATAAGGTCCCTCCCAGTTGGGAGACATCTTTCCCGGGGGTATTGCACGACTAGCTTCATTGTTCCGAAGGACAAAATCATTCTTCTTGAAGTGGCATTCTTTCACGCGCTGATTGTAATATTTTTCTAGTTTTTTCTTGTATTTGGCTTCACTGATGATAGCCGCCTCTCTGCGCCCTTCAAGTAAGTTGAGATCCAACCTCCTTTCTTGCTCGTTGTCTTTTTTGCTCATCATGAGCACCCTATAGGATGGGCATCCAATCTCTGATGGAATCATGGCCTCCGTTCCATAGGTTAGGCTGAACGGGGACTCGCCATTGCTGGTTTTGCTTAATGTCCTGTGCGCCCATAGGACATTAGGTAACTCCTCGACCCATGCATGGGATTCTCCCTCCAACATTTTCTTCAGCCCATTCAGCAAGCTTTGGTTCGCGCGCTCCACTTGGCCATTCCCTTGAGGGTGGTATACTGAAGTGAAGACTTGGTTGATGCGCAATTCCTTGAGCCAACTGGATATCTTCCTGTCAGTGAATTGTTTGCCATTGTCGCTTACAATTTCCATTGGCAGGCCAAAACGGCATATGATGTGGCTCCAAATAAATTGCTTCATTGCCTCGGCTGTGATTTTTGCTAGTGGCTTGGCTTCAACCCATTTTGTGAAATAGTCTACTGCCACTACCAAAAACTTTACTCGCCCTTGCGCTTGTGGTAAGGGACCCACAATATCGATTGCCCATTTGTGGAAAGGCCATGCGGAGGTCACCGGAATCAAGTTGTTCTTTGGCCGCATGGTGTTTGGCGCATAGCTCTGACACGCTTTGCATTTTGGATCTCTTTTAACGCGTCCAAGTACATGCCTGGCCAATAGTAACCTGCGTTCATTGCCTTGGCAACCACCATGCGCGGGCCAGCATGTATTCCACAGATTCCTTCGTGTATCTCTCTGATCACATAGCTTGCTTCCTCGGCATCCAGGCATTTCATGAGCGGTCCAAGATAAGAGCGTCGATATAACGTACCATCAAGCAGTTCGTAGTTCTGTGACTTGTGTCTTATCTTCCTCGCCTGTGCGCGATCGTCCGGTACCTTTCCCTCCTTCAAGAATTCCATTATTGGAGTTATCCATGATGAAGGTGTTGTATGAATTACAAGGACAGACTTCGCTCCCACCGACGGGTTGCTCATTACTTCCACCCTGACATCTTTGCCAAAGTGATCGAAGCTGGTTGATGCCATCTTGCTCAGCGCGTCGGCAGACTTATTTTCACTGCGCGGAATGTGTATGATTCTGAAAGATTCAAATTTTTCGATGAGTTTTTTCGCCTGCTCTAGATACAGAGGCATGGTGTTCTCCTTGGCATCATAAAGGCCATTGACTTGCGCTGCTACCAGGTATGAATCTACATGAGCCTCTAGCTTTTTGACTCCGAACTTGTGCGCAATGCGCAAACCAGCTAGCAGGGCTTCATACTCAGCTTCATTGTTGGTGCTCTTGAAATCCAACCTGATTGCGTAAGTATACTCATGACTTTCTGGATCCACCAGTTTGAGGCCTGCGCCGGACCCTTCGTTGTTTGAAGCTCCATCAGTGAATAATCTCCAAACATTTTCTTCATTATTGGCTTGCGGAGGGTCTACTTCGCGCTGAGCCTCTTCGACTTTTCCTTCAGGGATTTCTGCAATGAAATCAGCTAAGACTTGTCCCTTGATTGCTGGACGAGGTTTGTAGGTGATCGTGTGCTCCCCTAATTCCAGCGCCCATTTTGTCAGCCTTCCAGAGAGAGCGGGACGTCGCAAGACTTGCTGGATGTTGTAATCAGTCAGGACTTCAATGGGATGACCATTGAAATATCTATGAAGCTTGCGCGACGCATGTGTTAGTGATAAAACTAACTTTTCTATGATGGTGTAGCGCGTCTCAGGATCTGTCAGCACCCGACTTACATAATAGATTGGTGTTTGGATTTCCTTGCGATCCACCAACAACACTGCGCCATTGGCGCGCTCTCCTGCTGACAGGTACAACGTTAGAGTTTCACCAGGTAGTGGAGCTGTGAGCGCAGGCAGATTTATCAGACATTCTTTTATCTCACTGAAAGCTTGCTCGGCCTCAGGCGTCCACTTGAATTGGCTTTTCTTTAAGCAATTTCTCAATGTGTTAACGAATGGGGTAGATTTGCTTGCATGGTTTGCTAGGAACCTGTTAATTGATACCAATCTGCCATTCAACTTTTGAACTTCCTTCATGGTGGATGGTGAGGGCATGTCAAGGATAGCCTCCACCTTCTCTGGGTTCACCTTGAAACCATCCTTGGTGACCATTACACCGAGAAATTTCCCTTCTTCTACACCGAATGTGCATTTGCTCGGGTTGAGCTTCATGTTTACTTCCTTTAGGCGCCAAAGGGTTTCTTCGATGTCTTTGAGCATTTGTTTTTCCTCCCTGCTTTTAATCACCAAATCATCAACGTAGACTTCTAAGTTTCTTCCAATTTGCTCGTTGAAAACCGCATCCATGAGTCTTTGGTAAGTGGCTCCTGCATTCTTCAAACCAAAGGACATTTTTGTGTAACAGAAAACACCCTTGTCAGTTCTGAAGGCAGTTTTGTCCTCATCTTGTGGTGCCATTTGAATTTGGTGATAGCCCTTATAGGCATCCAGGAAACATTTGAGCTTGAATGGCGCCACAGAGTCCACCTTCGCGTCAATGTTTGGGAGGGGGTAACAATCTTTTGGACACGCTTTGTTGAGGTCCTTGAAATCAATGCACATTCTCCATGACCCATTGCTCTTCTTTACCATCACAGGATTGGCTACCCATGTTTGGTATTGTATTGGACGGATGATATTTGCGCGCAGTAGATCTTCTACTTGCTCATTCATGGCCCTTGCCTTCTCATCCCCCATGACTCTTTTCTTTTGAGCAATTGGCTCTACAGACTTGAATGTGTTGAGAGAATGCTGCGCCAGGTCTCGCGGAACCCCAGTCATATCAGAATGTTGCCACGCGAAGACCGATATATACGTTGTGAGCAATCTTTTCATTCTCACCCTTGTGTCATCTGATATCGTAGCTCCAATTGTGATTGTTTGTTCTGGGAATTTTGGGTTGAGAATCCATTCCTCTGGCGCGTTGTTTGCCATTGGAAGCTTCATTCTCCCTTCTCGCGGTATACTTGTTACTGCGCACAAATGATCTCGGTATACAAATGTTACTCCTGTTGGTGTTGGGAACCCCAACGCGCCGTGCGCTGGTGACGGTATGGCGTTGAATTGGGCAATCGTTCCTCTACCCAAGATCATATTATGGCATGAAGTGGTGGGCAAGACCAAGAAGTTGACAATTTCAGCTCGCTTGTGTTTCTCATCCCCCATGGTTAGTTCGAATTGTATCTGACCTAGGGGGTGAATAATTTCGTTTGAGACACCCGAGATTGGTGCATTCACAATTTCAAGCCTTGCTTGGTCTGCTGGATCCAACTTCCTGAAACATTGCTCATACATGATGTCTGATTCACTGCCGGTGTCCACCAGGACTTTTGACACCTCATAATGAGCGATGTGTGCAGTGATGACTAGAGGACTGCTGATAGACGGGCCTCCTCTGATTCTTGGGAAGATTACTTGTTGCTCGCGCCAATCCCCTTGGATTTGCGCGCTTCTCTTCCTCGATATTTGCCCTTGCCTTCCTCCTTCAGCTACACAGATTCTTTTGAATTTTTTACTGGCTGAGGCTCCGTCTGGTTGTTCATTCTCTGGTCTTGGGTTTTTCACCAGGTGAGCCAACTTGCCTGATTTCACATCTCTTTCAATCGCATCCTTCAAATGGTGGCATGCATCGGTGTTGTGCCCTGTGGACTTGTGAAACTCACAATACTTGCCACTGTTTGGTGGTCCCTTATGGAGTAATGGCTTGGGGCTTTTAAATTGGACATTCTCTGTGCTTAATACTTGCGAAGGCGTTTTTGTGAGGGGAGTCCATATTCTTGGTAGAGGTCTGTTAGGCTCTCTGCCGCTTCCCTCTTGTCACCTTCTCCGCGATTACGAATGTCTTTTTGGGGCTGGGGTGAACTTTGTTGCGCTTGCTTTTCTGCGGGAGAATAACTGGTTTGTTGCAACCTGGACCATACGGAGTTTTGTTTGCCCTTCCTTTCATTGTTGCGTGGTGCTTCTGTTTGATGCCCTCTATCTCTTGCTCTGTCTTGGGCAAATTGTTTTTCATTTCGCGCGAAGACTCGCGATGCTTCCATAAGCTTAGCCCAAGTGGTTGGCATGCCATCTCTGCTCACGAGAGCTCTGCGGAGTTGATCACTGCGCGCACCTTGTATAAAGGCCACGCGCAAGAGTTGTTCAGTGATACCTCCAATTGCAAGAGATTCCTGATTGAAACGAGTTATGTAGTCTTCAATGGTTTCATCATTCCTGCGCACGCAGTGCATGATGTCATCGGGGTCGCGCGTGTGTCTGCGCTGCTGTACAAAGTGAGCCTGGAACTTCTCCAATAGCTCTTCGAACCCATCAATTTGTCCTGTCGGCAAGCTTTCGAACCAGACACGCGCTGCGCCCGTGAGGCAGCGAGCAAACATGTGACACCATGTTGGCATCGTCCAGCTTTCTAGGTTTCCAGTGTTGTAAAAACCTTGTAAGAAATCATCTGGATCTGTTGTACCATCGTACTTGCCTAGACCACTTGGCATCTTGGTTTTGTGTTGAATGGGAGCCTTCGCAATGCGCTCAACGAATTTTGAATGCTTCACCAAGATGGCTGGCCTATATGGTGTGGTTACGTCCACTTGCCCTTTCGCTTGTGGGTTGTACGGTGTGTATAGATCCATATCGGCTTTGGCTTCAGGCGCTATGTTCATGTGCGCGCGGAGCTGTGAGCCTCCTGCATGAGTATCTCGCGTCTTCCTCATGCTGTGCACCTCTTCCTCATCACTAATATCAGCGTGTTCGGTGTGAACAGAGTGACCATCTTCCGGCGCGCGCGCCCTTTTTGTTGTTCCCTGAATGGTTTGTTTATCAAATGCGAGCCTTTGTGTTAAGTCGGCTAACTTTTTGTGTTTGACCAGCTCATTGTATTTGTCCATTAAACGCCGTTGTTCGTTTATGAGCCATTCTTTAGGGTCATTGGTTTCAACTTCCGGACCCATTGGTCCTTTTTATTTTGCACCAGTCAGATTTTGGAACGTGAGATCGTCTGGAGGAGTTTCAGTCTGGCTATGAGGTGTTGTGATGAAGGGATGGTTACTGGTGGTGCGCGCAGTATCACGCGGCGCCCTCAGAAACTGCTGTCCCTCATTAACATCCTCAAGCTCATTATCCTCCAGAACTTGATCGCTGTTTCGAACACCGGAAACCATGGTGAAGATTTTCAGAGAGAACTGATGAGATAGTGGTTTTGTTGCCGTTGTAACAGGTGATGGCACCAATGAAGAAATGTTGATCGACTTACTAGTAGACGATCAACTTTCCTCGGGTATGAGTGTGCTATATCACCGATGGTTTTCCGGAGTATGAATTCTTCCACCTACAAAACGAGCAGCACCGTGAACTTACCCCTCAGAAAGGGACAGAGGGGTCCTCTTTGGGGTAACCTCCGGTGTGAGAATAAGATATTGTAGGAGAAGATAATAATAATCAGAAAGTGAGTAAGGATTTAGAATGTATTTTCTTGCTTTCCTCCCCTTGTGGAGGTGGTGTGGTATTTATAGTGTTAGGGTTTCCAATGATTGGGCTCAGACCCAATTAGGGCCTTTTTGGCCTCCTCCTATTGCTTCGCGCCACGTGTCCTTAGGACACCTGGTGCTTTTTCATTGATTATTCTCTGACCAAGGTATTTCACCTGACTCATGTGCAATCACGTGGTAGCACATGGGTTTTGCTGAGTTGTCCACCTTTCATTGGCAGCTGTCAACATCAGCATATTCTTTATTCCTTAAAGGATACCTTCTGGAAGGTTGTCTGATGAGCACAATCATGGTTGTCCTTATCCTGATTTGGATAATGACGTGGTTGATTATGTGCATGTGTGATGCGCCTATCCTGGGGATGCGCGAGGTCTTCTCTTTATTCTCACGCGCAGATGTTTCATGCGCAGATGTGATATGCGCAAGCATATGTAATATGCGTGAGCATATGTGATATGCGCCACGCGCAGATGTGATGCGTGAGCATATGTGATACGCGCCACACGCAGATGCGCCACGCGCAGATGTGATATGCGTGAGCATATATGATGCGTGAGCGTATGTGATACGCGTGAACATATGTGATATGCGTGAGCATATGTGATATGCGCCACGCGCATAGGTTTTGGCTTTGTGTCTTCATGACATCCTGATTTCAAGCCTCTTGTCTATATCTTGTGGGTTGACCCGCCCCGCTCGATGTTAAGGCGGGTGCATACCTCTTCAATATATATACTTGAATTACTTTACCATATTAGAACTCAAAATATAAAATATAAACCAATAGGAATAGAGATTATTTTTTTCCCTGATTTATTTTATATGTATTTTGTTAGATTGGTGGATATGTGAAGGTTTTGAGGTTCGGCGCTCAAGACCCCGTAGTGGATGCCGTAAGAAAACAAACTGCAAAGGATGCAGGTATTTTTTTTATGTCAAATTTACATATTTGCATATTTGCTTATAACTTCTAATTCACAACCACTAAAAACTTTGAAGATCAAAACATGTCACCTGGTTGGACTTCCCACATGATCTTAGCAACAGTCATGGCGGTATCCGGCACCGTGATCATCCTCTCGTTACTCCGGGGCACCTCCACGGGTAACCAAACTCCTGCTGATGCACCACCACCACCACGTTCTTGTTTGGCCGTCGTGAAAAAAGATGAAGGACGTTAAGGCTCAAAGCCCATAGGAATATATGGCGCAAGGTAAAGAAGTTTTCTCCCCGTCTATTTTAGTAATTCATACTTTGTTACAAATTGTGTTTGATTTTATGTTTTGATTTAGCGAGTTTAAGTTTGGTTGTTCTATATCTGCCTGATTTTGATTTTTGATTCATTAATTTAATTGGCTTGAATTACTATATATGCAACAAAATCAATGGTGTTAAGATCGCTTTGAATTTATATGGATTGATTGGATATACTAATGAAAGTAATAAAAATGACCGATTTTGATTTCAGCTGTGTTTTAACTTGTTCGAATTGCAATATATGCTTCAAACTTAAATGTTATTAAGATTTCTTTGAATTTGTATCGAGATAGATAGGATTTACTAATAAATGTGATAAAGCTTCCCGATTTTTTTATCTCAGAATTGTTTAAGTTGCTTGAATTGCTATATACGCTTCAAAATCATTCGATGCTTTAAAGATCGCTTCGAAATCTGCGTTTCCTTCTAAATGAAATTACTTTAGC
The DNA here is from genome assembly GCF_021521415.1 of Bidens hawaiensis. Taxonomy (NCBI): domain Eukaryota; kingdom Viridiplantae; phylum Streptophyta; class Magnoliopsida; order Asterales; family Asteraceae; genus Bidens; species Bidens hawaiensis. The sequence continues at coordinate 160,298 of NW_027493060.1, read as the reverse complement.
ATGTAACTATGAATTGCGATAGTTTCCAAATTATAAAGCCTATAACTCATTCAACATCTAACTGAATTGTGTTTGGTTGCATAAATAACAGGAATTGGGACTATTTTTTCCAAAGAGGAATTGAGTGCCTTTGATGGACAAATTAGAGTGAGAGCACAACACTACGCTGAATTTGCATGTGGCTGCACAAGCAAGAGGCTTGGAGACTCCACGGGCATCCTGAGGATCAGTGATGATGGCACTATCTGTGCTACTTGTAGTTGCAATGAAATCTGCAATCAAGGTATGATTGACATCCCTTACACAACCCCTTCATATATTTATATCTGCTATGAAACTTGAATTGATACTTTTGTTTGAAACAGTGTGTAATAGTCCTGCAAAGTTTGCAAAACACGCATCCAGGTAGTACCAGCCCAAACTGGAGGACAGAGAATTGGGTTCAAAATTTCAATGTTGAGAAGATAAAGCTGTGTGAAACGTAATACGAGACAACTAATTCCCCCACCATGACAAGGTTCTTGTGCTGCCGTGTGTGCAACAAGGTTTGTCGCTTTACGCTTAGCTCAAAGGATGCATGCTGGTTTTATCATGTTGCAGCAACTAGGGAAAACTGAACTTGCAATGATATGATACCAGGAATGTAAGTTGATCTGCCAGAACTTCAATTTGTTTACTTGATTTGTTTGGATTCATCATTACAATAAACTAACCCGTGTTATATGTATTTTCGTTTGATTTAAGGTGGACATGTGAAGATTTTGAGGAGAGAATCTCAAGACCCCATAGTGGATGCCGTAAAAAACCAAACTGCTAGTACCGCGTTTGTTTTGTATGTAAAATGTGTCTATTTAAGGACTATGAATGTATAGAGTGTACTCATTTCTATGCAAATGTCTAATTCAACATGTTGTTGCTTTATTTTAGATACATAATTAGCAATTGTTTAACTCATTACTATTTTCGAGTCTTGTGGTTGGGCCTAAATAACCCCTCTTATCACCAGAAGGAAACTTTTGGCAATTCAACATTTCATGTTTGAATTTTGTAACAATTTCAGCCTAACGCTAACTCTGTTAATTTTTTCTGTTAAATTTACAAGTATTCGAGTCATTTTTTATAGATTTTTTGTCGTCATCTCATACTGTGACAAGTGTTGAATTTTTACTTACAAACTTATAAATATTAATTGTTAGTAAGTTTAGTGCTTATATAGATTAGGTTTATGTGACATTTGATTTGTTAGGTGATCATTTGACTGAACTTAATGAGGACGCAAAAAGAAAAACAAAAAAAAAACAAATTGTATGACGGCCAATAGTATAGTCTATGGATTACTGAAAAGACAATAAACACTTAAGGCATTATTTCAAGGACCAAAGACCAAAAAAGGAAATGAAAACAATTGACAGAAAACAATATTAAGAAAGGCATTTCAACAAATATTTTTCAAGGCTATTGATATAGTGAAATGTTGCTTTTATAGTCTCTCCAGGTATATGGTTATGTTCGGGTTTTGTCTCATACAAGACCTTGATGTCGATCAGTGTCTCCGTTTCTGATACTTTAGTTAACTTAAAAGCGGTCGTGTATGCTAAAAACCCATGATCCAAATGCCCTCCTTCCAGTATTTCAAGAGCAATCTGATAAGCAGATTCATCATACTCCACAATCTTCTCTAATTGATAGCTGACTTTTGGTACACCTAACACAAAAGAATCCAAAATTTGGTTTTCTTTTCACAACCCGACCGGTTATCTAACATGAGACGTTATAAATAATTTATGCACATGTAGTTGCAATATTAATAAATATGGAACCTGTTATATATCTATAAAAATATGAATGTTGAAGTAGTATAAACTAATAAATGAGATTTGGGAGGAAAGAAAAAAGTTAAAAATCTCATCCAATCACTCATCTGGTTTGTCTGTTCAACCAGCCCGACCAATTGACTAGTTCGAATAAATTAAACCGGTTAAAAAATACTTATTCGGGCTGGTTATGTAACCGCTATTTGGTCTGGCTGGCTGATCCAGGATGTTTTCTTATACAAAACAAAAACCAAACAAGCAGTGCGTGGACCCATGCATGATTTTTTTTCATAGGGGGGCGACCGTGATTTTAACATAAAGATAACTAATGTTTTAATGGAGCGTGGTTGACCAATGGGTCGGCTAATGCAAACAAGAAATTAAGACTTACCTGGGCAAAATTTGAAAAGCAACATGCTTCCATAGCCACCATCTCCTTCAAGCAACTCGATTTCCGCCACAATATCCGGTAAAACCTTGGGCCCGACGTGCCTTATGTCACTAGCCATAGCCTTCCATAAATCTTTGATGGGCACAGAAACAGTCACCTGGGCTACATCTTCCTTCATCTTTAATTGGCCTCTAGATCTTGTAAGTGATAAGTTGCATAGGATACGTTATTCACTTCTATATAAATGAATACAAAAAGAGGTAGGTGAGTAGATATAATAAACTTTAGAAAGTTAGAATCTTTTCTTGTATAAGACAGAAAGCAGTCACGTTTGACTGTTTTGGACTATATTTTGTGCATTGGTTGGTTTACTGGTTGTATATATTTAGAATTCTAAATATATATATATATATACACATATATTAGAACGGCGGCTTTCTTTTTGTGTTTAGGCCATCGTACTTTTCAATTTGGAGAGCTTCATTGCCCTACTCTGGCCAGACTATGTTGTCTTAGCCAGACACGCTGACTTTATAGTTTGGCTTGGGTATTCTCCTGGAAATCATACCGCCAATTGTCACTTGACAGTCGTCTCGCCACAAGAGCAGAACCTCTAGCGTAACACACAGTGGGACGAAAACTCGGGTGGACTCGGGATCCGAACTGACAACCTCGCAAGGCCTAGCTAAAATTATTCATTGTCAATATTCACCCAGAATGACACAACTTGGGATCGAACTTGGATCTCCACTAAAGAACTTAAGTATTTTTACTACTAGGCCACAAGTGAGATTATAATTATACTTTTACAAATAACAACGACGACGACAGCAGCAGGAGTAGCAGCAGCAAGAGGAATATTATTATGCTAGTTGATGTGAGCTGATAATAAAAAAATAATATTATATAAAATTAGGACGTTTGGAAGTATATTTAATAAATAATTGGTGTTTACTTTTCGAAAATTATAATGATAATCTTTTAAATTCAAATTAAAAAAAACTATTATAAAACAATTAGAAGAAATTAAAAATAAAAAAATTTATAAGAAAGTCGAATCAATTTTAGTGATTGCTCGATGTATTCAACAAATAGAGTGGGCGAGTCTGTTCTTTATTCTAGTAAAGGAAATTTTTATAGTGGGCTTCTTTTGGAACAATCATTTTAAAAGAATTGGACTCAAGTGGATTTGGATGTTAAATATGATATGGACCAACAGTCTTGGTCCTCTTGGAAGCATGATTCAAAGAATTATGTTGCTCCCTTTTTACTTTCATAGATGTTACTTATGTATTTTTATTGGTATCTTGTGAGTTTACTAAAATGTGATAGCATAAATAATGATATCTGATAGGATTTAGTCAATTGGCCTGGCTTGATAAACCTTTAGGGCCTATTGTTTTAGGTAGGGTGCAAATGAGTCGCCCTGAGCCAGAGGTTGATTTAGTTCGAGCCCGACTCGTTTAACTTACACAAAGCTTGAGTTCGAGCCCATGAGTATTTTTTCAAGCTTGATCTCGGCTTGTAGGTAGTTTTTCAAGCTCAAGCTCGATTCGGGCTAGGCTCATAAGTGGTTTTTCAAGCTCAAACTCGTGTCATTTACTACTTATTAATTAATGTGTATATATTTATAATTATTTTTATATATTATTTTCAATATAACTTTATATATAACATGATATATATTATTTAGTTACTTTTTCATAACATATATATACATCACACGCATATATAGATATATATAGGAGATTCCAATGGAGACTCAAGTTCGATTCTCACTTGTGGTACTTTGGGTGGATATTGGCAGTGAAAGATTTAAGCTAGGCCTTGCGATTGAGAGGTTGTCAGTTCGAATCCCGAGCCCACCCGGGTTTTAGTCCCACCATATGTTACGCAAGAGAGTTCTGCTATTGTGGTGACATAACGACTGTCAAGTGGCATCCGGTGGTATGGTTTCCTGAGGGAACACCAAAGCCAAACTTTGAAGCCAGCGTGGGCCCGGTTAAGATAACATAGTCTAGCCAGAGTGCGGTGGCCTAACACATAAGAAGTTGGGGCTTGGACTTGTTTAAGCTCAGCTCGACTCGATCGAGCTTTTCATTAACTGATCTTGAGTAGCTCACAAACAACTCGACTCATTTACACCCCTAGTTTTAGATGATGTTCAAGTGCTTATACTTAGAAACATGTCCCAAGAAGTATCACGTCTTTTCTTATTGTACTTAGTTTTATTACTTTATAAATTTACAAAATTTGTGGTTTCATCCACTCCCCCTCCCCACCCACACCAAAAATAAGAAAAAAGATAGTGAGCTCGTGTTTTGCAAGATTCTCTTGAAAAGAAATTTTGTCTCCTCTTGAGAACGTCGTTAAGGTATAACCAAAAAGAAAAAAAATAGTAACATTGTTGGTGGAGACCATCGTGCCCGAAATTCACCATCATGTTGCTAGAAAAGTGTTTTGTGATCGAGTGTTCTTGAGGGCATAAGAATCTCAAGTTCTAGTTGTTTAAACATCTTCATATATAACTAAGGCATCATATTAGTTAAATAGTTGAAATAACAAAAGAAACCAGTCATCGTTAAAGTAATTAAGTAAGGTGTTATTACGAAACATTTGTGCTACATTCTAACATTTTAATAACTTGTTTAATGTTTCTGTTTCAACTAAGGTATTGAGCATTACCAGTGACGTCTCTATCTCCATATTTAAAATTACACTAAAAAATACTATATTTTCTTTCTTTTTTTAATTAAATAATATTTTTTTATATTTTTATCATTACCTTTGCTGTCTCCTCCACTCAGCAACCACTTTTAAAAAAACCTTAAAATATTATAGAGGGTGAACAATATTTCTCCAAATTTACTCATAAGCAAAATTTCTATATCTCCTCCACTCACAACCACTTACAACTATTGTATATAATATAGAGAACGCACTCACAACAATATAGAGAACCTGTTGGGAATGCTCTTAAAGGATTCTCAACAACATCTCTATTTCCATCTCTATAAAAGCATTCACAATCCGTCCATCAAATTTAGTGAGTATGGTTTTTATAATATAGGGAGTGGTTTAGGATGTTGTAAGTGGATGAGAGAGAAAATACAGTGGTTTTTCTGTATATGAAAAGTTCATATAGCACCCTAGAAATTTTTTAATATATTTTGAAAGTGGTTGTGATTGAATACGAAAGAAAAGTTAATGATAAATATATAAAAAGTATTATTTAATTAAGAACAAAGTGAAAATGAAGTGTGTTTTAGTGTAATTTGGATTCGGAGATAGGGGAACGGATGAGAATGCTCTAAAAGCATTCAGAATAGCTCCTCTAAAATTATGTGAGATAGTTATTTAAATTTTTTTAGAGTGTTGTAAGTAGGTATGAGTGAAGGAGGGAGAAAATTTTAAAGAGATGAGTAAATTTGGAGGAGCATGTTCATCCACAATTTATTTTTTAATATATTTGAAAGTGGATAATGATAAATATGTAAAAAAATATATTTAATTGTATATGGGAGAGAAAATGATGTGCTTTTTATTGTAATTATAAAGATAGAGATAAAAAAGCTGCCGGGAATGCTCTAATTACACTAAATTTTATCTCTTTTTTAATTAAATAATACTTTATTATACTTTTATCATTATATTTTCTCTCTCCCCTACTTACAACGACTTTTGAAAAAACATTAAAAAATTATAGAGAGTGAACAGTGTTTCTCTATATTTACTCATGAACAAAAGTTTCTCTATTTCCTCCGCTCATAACCACTTACAACTACTCTATAAAATATAGAAAACATACTCACAATATTACGGAGGACACGTTGGAAATGCTCTAAGAGCTATATTTAGGAGGCTTATATATTATATAGTATTTTTACGTAACTTTTCGTTGCGTTTAGCTTTCCTTTAACTATTGTGCGTGCCCAAGACCTTTTAGTTAAAAGAAGCCCATTGGACCGGCCCATTTGAGTCCATTAATAGAAAACCTAGAGGGCATGGGTGCCCTGTATAAAGGTCGGTATTCAGCCATACTTCCTTTTATATCTTAGAAGTATTCTTACAACTTCATCTTTTCTTCTTTATTTTCTTTTGGTTTGCTGTCAATCGATCCGAGTTTAAGTAGTGATTTCCGCTCACTATTAACATAGATTGATCCAAAACAAGTTGTGAGATCCATCCGGATCCTAAACCATGTTGCTGTAATTGATCTAGTTCGACAGAAACTTTCAAGCCTAACTCACAGCTTGACACTAAATCATTAATGAGTTCGGTAATAACTTAAATATAGGTATTTTTTATCTAAGCAGTAGAATTAAACATTCAGTATAGTAAGTTGTGAGTTAATATATGCTAACCAAACTACAACTCGGAAATAAGCCGAGAGTAGACCCCATTCTCAATAATAACTTTCCCAAGCTTCAAAAACATCAAGGCGGCTCTCAGTGTTTAGATGGTGCTCTTTGCATCACTACGAGCCACTTGAGATACGTTTTTCAAGTTGAAAAACCACTGTGTACGGACCTTAACTTGGAATTGTTATTATAGTAATGATTTGAGGCCTCTAATTTTATATTACACTATGATTTATGTGTATTTTGAAATTGTAGTTATAAAAATTACATGTTTTATTTGTCACACCCCGACTTAGGGTTTAGAAGTGTGACCAATAGTTGATACCTGTTTTGTAAATAAATCAGAGTTTATGGATTGATTTTAGCAGAAGACTTTAAGTTATAAAATATTAATTTACATTGAAAAGTTACTCGGGGATTAAATACCCAAGTATTAGTTTACAAATTATGTTTTATTATGTTGCAAGGATTTTATTATCAAAACTGAGCCATCTTACAACGCGAGCTTCTATATCCATGATGACTCTAATCCAATGTTGTAAAACTCGCTAGGCGGTCCCTAGGCGGTCGACCCCTTTGTAGGGAGTACTCGGAGTACTCTAGGAGTACTCGACTTGTACTCGGACATGATAAATATAACATAAAATAATTATTGGATATTATATATATGTTAAGGCAAGCATAATTCACATCAAAATAAGCATAATTCATATGAAAAACAAAAAACACACTTCAAAAAATTCATGTTTTGTTGTTATTTTTAATTTTTTTTTTTTGCTAAAAAAAATTGGTGGCTGCTTTGATCTTGGAGGCCGAGTAATCCCGAGTACTCCGACTTTTGACTGAGTTGGACCTTGGCGAGTAATGGTGGCCGAGTTAGGAAAAGGCGGCAAGTTTGATGTCTGAGGACCTTGGAATCGCTGATTCCAAGGCTTGGAATCTGAATTTTACAACACTGCTCTAATCGTTACTATTTGCTTACTGAACTAAGCTACCTACAATTTGGGAATAAAATACGTTAGCTATATGCTGGTGAAACATTTGACTCTAAAAGCAGTTAAATGATAGTTATAATACAATATAGTTTTCTTTACAAGCTCAACGAAAATATCTTTATTTCCGGTATTTATACCGCTGCCTACACACCCAAAAGTTTCTCCGAGCCATGTAGCCCCTATTGGAGAACTAGTTATGGCTGTCATCCCGTGGCCACGTACGTAACCTTTGCATGATTAGGCTAGACAGTTGTGTTTGGATCCATACATATGTGTAATCGATCTGAGTTGCTTTTATTTTCTATATTGTAGTATAACATTTTAGGGATCATGCAATCTCATGTAAACGTTTGGCTGACTCTTTAAGACAAACACCCCGTTTATCTTATAGAGTATAAATCTGTTTTGACTATTTGTGAAGGTTTAACGTATTCACCTATACCGTCGGTGTTTGTTTGAAAACCTTCTTGATATGAATGAGAATGATGTTAACCTACAAATAAATAGGTTTGTATAAATACCTTGATAGTGTCTCTTTGATTAGATTGTAGACCTTAAGTCTGGTTTTAACCTTGATAAAGTTTGTAAATGTTGTCTTTGAAATTATATTTGTATCTTTGTGGCGTTTGATATATCATGCTTTGGCATAATAGGTTCTAACACGCTGGTAAGTTTCTCCGGGTAAGTAAACGGGTCCTGCGGTTGATTGGGATTTGTACGAACTGCTTTCCTTCAGTAAAAACCCACTACTAGTGATGCCCCCCTTCCAGTTACTACATACCCGTCAAAATTATAGTTTTGTTTTTCAAGAAGTAAAGTTTATTGAAAATCTTTATGAATGCTTAAAATAATCTTTTCAAGGTTAAAGATCATAGCCTTGACTGAGTCTAAGCTATTCATAATATACTTGAAATAGCTTAAACGTAGATCCTACCTTAGCGGACGCTCGGGAATGCTAATAATAAGAAAAAGAGTGGTCAACTTGTTTGGCAGGGTCTTGGTATTGGCATGCTTAGATAATCAATAAGGTGTTTGGACTTCGAACGAACTTCGAGGAAACAAGGTGTCGGTTCATCGTAATGATCAGGCATGTTTCTCTATGCTATGTGTGTGTGAATGGAGGTGTTTTTGGGATGAGAATGGTTCAAACCCGTAACCTCCTTTTTATAGCCAAGAATTGGCTTCCTTCGCATAGCGCGAAGGACTATGTTGGTGTCCCTTCACGTAGCATGAAGCACCACTTTACCTGAACCTGCCACATGTTGGCACGTGGCCTGTACAATCGTGTCACGTGGTTGGACATGTGTACCCGATTACTTAACGAGGTTTTGCATAGCGCGAAGGGCTTAGAAATCAGAAATTTTACTTTAAATCCCTAAACTTTGAAAATTGGTAACTTTGACTCAATCTTAAATTGGAAACTTCGAGGTGTTACATTTTTAGAATTTTATTTTTCTTTTTTTAAGCGTCAAAATCTTACATCTCCTAACCTATCACACACCTAAAGTATACACCAAGCTAGGATCGAACCTGGGTATCCTTTTTTATTAAATGTAAAAAAAATTGAAAATAGATTTCATATATTATAGGTGACAATGTGATCATATTGGTGGACCTACAGAAAATGTGTAAGGGCTAGTCGACCCATGTGAAAGAAAAAATTAGTCTAACCCTTATAAAATTTTGACACCGACTCTATTCCGACCCCTGTGAAATTTTTTCATTGGTCCGCCACTGGATGTGATATCGAGTATTCGAGTTAATGTATAGGTCCGTTCAAGAAAGTAAGAAACTACAGGCTATAGTTAGCTCGGACCAGAAATTAGTTTTGTGTAAAAGTTTTGAAATTAAGATTGCACCATATGCAATTCTAGTTATGTGTCCCATCTAGTGTCTATTATATTATATGTGAATTGATACGTGTACTGATTATTCATCAACCGGTTCATTGTTATGGGACAACGATAGTACTTCTGTTAAAACTTTCAAATTTATCATAAGATAATGACATTTGGTATTATCAATTTTCTTTCTCAGTTAATTTTTTCTTCTTATTTTGATCCATACTATTAATGCATAACCAATGTATGTATAAAATATTTTTTTGATAATAGGAATAATAACTTTATATATTTTTATTTTTTACTAATAGTCATATACAGAAAAACAGAATTCCAGATTTTATGGTATAGAAAAAGGAAATAAGAATATAATTTGTAGCAAAGATTACTTGGTTATGCTGGAAAAGATACACGTATGAGCATCCATGTCGGTCTCCCCCTTTTACAAAATGTTCATCCTAAATCATGTTGATCAGCTGATTTTTAATCATCTAACTCGACTAGATTTTTAGCAACCAAATTCTGCCACTTATTTTAAAACCCCGGTTCGACGAGATTATTTTGGTGTTCTGCGAGATTGTATATTGGCATCCAATGAGATTCTTTTGGTTTTCCCAAGATTATTTTGGACAAGTAACAGAATCTAATTGACTAAACCCCATGACGGATTTTAGCAAGAACATTTTGAAATGGGACTGATCAACCGGACATTTTGTTAATATTGATTTGTCAAATAGACATTTCATTACCCTAAAACTGAACTAAAACTTTTAAGGTTCTCAAGAAATCTTAGAACAGAAAGACACTCAATAACCACTTAACAAGATCACCATATAATTCTAGCATGTAACATCAGTAATTGATATGTTGTGTTAATTATAAAAAGTATACAACTAAATAAAAAAGAAAAAAAGCCAACATATCCGTATCAAAGATATAATAATTATCGGTATGTTTTAAGAGTGGCACCACAAAACGTACATATTATGGCCTTCCAAGACCTCCAGTAAAATGGGATGTAGCAGAATCTAGTTGCGGTTAACATGTCGGCGACTTGAGCTCCTCGGCGGCACCTCGAACACAATCCAGCCACCGGCTTCGTCCTTCGTATCTTTCGAGTTTGATCCACCAAAAAGCAAAACACAACCATATAAGAAATTAAGGATCAATTAAGCCTCTAGCTAGCTGGTTGGTTTATAATATTGTTTGAACAACGTAGGAATGATTGGTTGTATGAATCAGGATGGTGTTTGATTAATCATGAGATGACATATATTGGGATGTGAATTAGTTCATGCCCGGAGGTTTTATAAGCCAAACGTAAGAACGAACAACCTACGAGTCAAAGGTCGGCTTTTGTTTTCAAGTTACAACCGTTGGATGATAACAATGTGGATAGGTATTTAATAAGATACATGAATGTATCTAGAGCTATGAGTTGTTTTGCTTACACGTGTAAAAACTTTATTGTCTTTTAGGTTTTGCCATAATTTTTTTTTAACGATCAACAAATATAGAATGTCTAGGTACTCTGTACTAGGTGACCCAATGACAAAAGTCCACTGCTAGCTAGCCAAACCCAGCCGTACGAAGCTCTTAAGCGCCTCTAAGTTATCTCTAGTTCCAGGGAAAAACCCACCCGCTCGAAGGCCCACTGATGGTAAAACCCGGATGCTCTTAAGATCAAACTGGAGATCACAAAGATCCCAGTTTTCCTTCATTGAGCCACCCAAAGATTTTGCCATAATACTTGATTTTCTTTTCTTTTTTTTTTGTCCTTTCTCTTTTAAGAGACTTTCAATAAACAAAAACGACACAATTAGCAGGACGCTAAAAATGAAAGAAAGAAAAAACAATCACACTGAAAATTTTCACAAACCTTTTCTTATAAAAGACTTAAAAGAAGATATATTTTTAATCCATAGAATGGAATACGATTTATTGGAGAAAACGACCTCAATCCTAACCTTCCAAATGCACCAAAAAGTTGTCATGATAATCTCATGCATACCTTCTTTTTATTGTCAATTGGAGACGAGTTGTGTTCTTTGATCAAATCACGAACTCAGAAAGCGTAGATAGATAGAATACGATACCAAGAGATAACCTATATTTAGTAAAAATTATAGGGGTATATTTAAAATGACATTTCTTTTATATCTTATAAATTCTTACATTTCTACACTATAAGTATATCTTTGTTAGAATATTACCGTAATTTTGAGAATATTGGATATGAAGAAAGAAAGAAGTAAATATATGAGAATGTGTTCTGGGGATAATCTTTCGTTTACATCATAGTATTATTTATACTACACAAAAGTAAAAATTACCGACAAACTCAAATTATTGGATTTACTTTGAGTGTTCATGTGTCTATATATTTGACAAATGTGTAAAAGGTGGCATGCAACTTGCAAGATCGTCGGTGGTTGGTTTCACAACACTCCCCCTTGGATGACACCTTTTAAAAACTTCGGGATATTGAATTACTGCCTCATTAAAAACCTTGCTAAAGGAAAACCCAATGGGAAAAAACTTTAGCTAAGGGAAAAAGAGTGCAGTATATAGCTCCCCCTCAAATTGCAGGTCGTTACATTGTTCGTACATGGCGCATGCCAATATCATGAACATGTTTCCTGAATGTTGCTGTGGGAAGTGCTTTTGTGAAAAGATCAGCTGAGTTGTTGCTGGACTGGACATATCTCATTTCAACCTGATTGTCTTTAATAATGTCTCGAGTATACTCAAAGTATCTTGGTGGTATATGCTTTGTTCTGTCACTTTTGATATATCCTTCCTTCATTTGCGAGACACAAGCTGCATTATCTTCATAGATAGGAGTTGGAATTCGATCTTTTTCTAGTCCACAAGAAATCAATATGTGTCGTGACATAGATCTTAACCATACACATTCTCTTGAAGCTTCATGCAATGCAATGACTTCAGCATGATTTGAAGATGTTGCAATGAGTGTTTGTTTCTGAGAACGCCATGAAATCGCAGTTCCTCCATTCTTAAATACATATCCAGTTTGAGATTTTGCTTTATGGGGATCAGATAAATAACCTGCATCTGCATAACCAACTAACCCTTCTTTTGAATCGTTAGGATAAAATAAACCTAAATCAACAGTTCCTTTTAAATACCGAAAAATATGTTTAATGCCATTCCAATGTCTTTTAGTAGGGGATGAACTGAATCTTGCCAATAAATTAACTGCAAAAGAAATGTCAGGTCTTGTACAGTTAGTAAGATACATAAGTTCTCCAATTGCACTGAGGTATGGTACTTCGGGACCAAGAATCTCTTCATTATTTTCGCAAGGACGAAATGGATCATTGTCAACATTGAGTGATCTAATAACCATCGGTGTGCTTAAAGGATTTGCTTTGTCCATATTGAAACGTTTTAAGAGTTTCTCAGTATAAGTTGACTGATGCACAAGTATCCCATTATGCATATGCTCAATTTGTAAACCAAGACAATATTTGGTTTTTCCAAGATCTTTCATTTCGAATTCTTTCTTTAAAAGAGCAATTGTTTCATTAATTTCTTTTCGTGTCCCAATTAAATTTAGATCGTCAACATACACAGCTATGATCACATATCCTGATGTTGTCTTCTTGATGAAGACACATGGACAAATAAGATTATTTGTGTATCCTTTGCTTATCAAATAATCACTCAAACGATTGTACCACATCCTTCCAGATTGTTTCAGTCCATACAAGGATCTTTGTAATTTGATGGAATACATTTCCTTAGGCTTTGAGCTTATTGCATCGGGGAGTTTAAATCCTTCGGGAATTTTCATATAGATGTCACTATCTAGTGATCCATACAAGTAAGCTGTGACAACATCCATAAGGCGCATCTCTAAATTTTTAGAGACTGCTAAGCTGATTAAATATCTAAACGTAATAGCATCCATGACAGGAGAATACGTTTCTTCATAGTCAATTCCTGGCCTCTGAGAAAAACCTTGAGCTACAAGTCTTGCTTTATACCTTGTAACTTCATTTTTCTCATTTCGTTTTCTCACAAAAACCCATTTATATCCTACAGGTTTCATTGACTTTGGTGTAATGACAATAGGTCCAAAAACCTTTCGATTGTTTAGTGAGTTTAATTCAGCTTGCATAGCATCTTTCCATTTGTTCCAATCTTGTCGATTTTTACAATCATCTACAGATTTTGGTTCAGGGTCATCATTTTCTTCCATGATATCGCTTGCCACAGAATAAGAAAATATATCATCAATATTTTCCATTTCATCTCGATCCCACATTATATGTGATTTACCATAGTTTATTGACAATTCTTTATTGGAATCATTTATTTCTTCCTGAGGAAATGTTATATCATTTATTCTTTCCTGAGGGAAGGTTTTGTCAATCATTCCTTCCTTAGGGTCAGTATCCTTCTCAGAACCCTTTCTTTTTCGAGGATTTTTATCCTTTGAACCGATTGGCCTTCCACGTTTTAAACGTTTTTGAGATTCATGAGGCGCATTATTATGGTTTTGCTTGCTTGGAATCTCAACTCGAGCTGGAGCATTAGCAGCTGGTATATGAGATTTAGTGACCCTGTTTATATCAGTAAATGCGTCAGGTAACTGATTTGCAATTTCTTGTAGATGTATTATTTTTTGAACCTCTGTCTCACTTTGTTTTGATCTTGGGTCTAGGTGTAACAATGATGGCACACACCATGATATATCTCTTTCTTGCTTTTTCATTTCTCCCCCTAATGCTGGGAACATTGTCTCGTTAAAATGACAATCAGCAAAACGTGCTGTAAATACATCACCTGTTAAAGGTTCAAGGTATCTTATGATGGAAGATGTTTCATATCCAACATATATTCCCAACCTTCTTTGGGGACCCATTTTTGTGCGTTGTGGTGGTGCAATAGGAACATACACAGCACAACCAAAAATTCTAAGATGAGAGATATTTGGCTCATTTCCAGAAACAAGTTGTGTGGGAGAGTATTTATGATTTGCACTTGGTCTCATGCGGATTAATGATCCAGCATGCATAATTGCATGACCCCAAATAGAAACAGGGAGTTTTGTCCTCATTATTAATGGTCTAGCTATTAGCTGAAGGCGTTTGATCAACGACTCGGCTAAGCCATTTTGTGTGTGTACATGAGCAACAGGGTGTTCTACAACAATTCCCACAGACATGCAATAATCATCAAAAGCATGTGATGTAAATTCTCCCGCATTATCAAGCCTTACTCTTTTAATGGTATAATCCGGAAAATGTGCACGTAATTTGATAATTTGAGCAAGAAATTTTGCAAAAGCAACATTACGAGTCGATAATAAAGAGATATTAGACCATCTGCTGGATGCGTCTATTAAGACCATGAAGTATCTAAATGGTCCACATGGTGGATGAATTGGTCCACATATGTCACCTTGAATTCTTTCAAGAAACATTGGTGTTTCTTTATTGACTTTTAATGGCGAAGGCCTTGTAATTAATTTTCCAAGAGAACAAGATGTACATTGAGGCATTTTATCTATTTTATGGATCTTTTGACCTTTCAGTGGATGCCCATGTGTATTTTCAATGATCCTTTTCATCATTGTGGATCCTGGATGGCCTAATCTGTCATGCCATAAGTTTATGATACCAGAATCGCAACAATTTTCTTTGACTGCTATATGTGCTTGAGGCACATTTATATATGTATAATGCAAACCAGAATGGAGCATTGGCAATTTTTCCAATATTTGATCTTTGCTTATGATATGCAAATATTTTTCATTACTAACAGTCCTTGACTGAGTATCATATCCATTATGATGTATGTTTCTGAAACTCAACAAATTTCTTGTTGATTTTGGGGAAAATAAAGCATTTTCTATTTTGAGCTTTGTACCATTTGGTAATGCTAAATTAGCTTTTCCCACTCCTTCTATCAAGTTTGTAGGACCTGATATTGTATTGATGATCCCTTTTGTTGGTTTCAGTTCATAAAAATATTTTTTAGATCTAAGTATAGTATGCGTGGCTCCACTATCCGCTATACATATATCTTCTTCATTTGTTTGATCTTGTGCTCCGGTGATTTTCATTTTAAATCTTGAAAAATATTAAGAGAAAAAAAAATAAGTGTATAACGAAGACATATGATATTTTAATAAGAACTTTAATTGAAACACAAGTAGTACATGGAAGAGAAACTACATAATTAAAGATAATGAGAACACACTTAATAATTGCATCTAATTATAGTAGTCAAGCAACTTTGTTTCAAAGTTCCATCCCAAAGTCTTCAACGCTCAGCTCAGCATTGATATTATTAAAGTTATCAACATGGTTCACTTCTTTCTCTTTTCCTTTTAGAGAGGCTTGGTACAGTTCACACAGATGTGGAGCTGTGCGACAAGCCTTTGCCCAGTGGTTTGTACTTCCACATCTAAAACATGAAGTGCCATTGTTTTCGGACCTACCAGCTTCATTCCATTTATTTTGGTGGTTGGAATTAGTATTGTGTGGGACATGATAATTATTGGCTCTCTGGTTACGACCACGACCACGGCCACGACCACGACCGTAAGAGTTATTGTTCCATTTGAATGGATGCTTACGATCATTAAAATGCCTTTTGTCAAAATGACCACGTCCACGTCCACGGCCTCGTCCTCGACTTTGTTCCCATTTATGATCAGAATTTTTATGAGAACTTTTGTGAGCAACATGTGCTTCTGGTATTGCTAATGAACCCGTGGGACGAGATTGATGATTTTTCATCAATAATTCATTATTTTTCTCGGCTACAAGGAGTAATGCATTTAGATCAGAGTATCTCTTAAAATTCTGCAAACGATAATGTGTTTGCAAGTTTATATTTGATGCATGAAACGTGGAGAAAGTTTTCTCTAACTTTTCTTCCTCTGTTACGGGATACCCACAAAATTCTAGCTTTGAACAAATTCGGTATAAAGCAGAGGTGTAATCATTTACCCTCTTAAAATCTTGGAACCTAAGACTGTTCCATTCATCTCTAGAAGTAGGAAGTAAAACTTCCTTTAGATGACCGAATCTGCTTTTCAAATCTTCCCATATCATATATGAGTTATCATAATTAAAATACTCATGCTGTAGCAATTCATCAATATGTTTATGGATGAAAACATCAGCTCTTGCTTTATCCTGGTCAGAGCAATCATTGTATTCTTGGATTGCGTCTAACACATCCATAGATTTTAAATGTCTTTTGACATTTGCTGTCCAAGACATATAATTTTCTCCAGAAATGTTGAGTGCTGGGAATTCGAGTTTTGCTATATTTGACATTTTGTTGCTAAACATAATAGAGCAAATAATAAGATAAATATTAGAATCCATATATATCAATCAACAATGAGATACAATACATTGGTAGAGCTATAAACATATAAAAGAAAAAGAACATGCCGAACTCTTCAGATGGGAGATTAAAAATTAGAATGAGAAGTAGTATAAGCATTATAGTGACCAACATCAAAACCGGGTGAATCATTTTGAGAATTTTATCTTGGATAAATTTAATAAGAAGAATGTTTGTTGTAAATGAAATGGGGTTAATGATTGGTTATTTATAGTGGAGGTTTATAACCCATTTATAACGGTTATATTACCGTTTATAACGGTAATATTACCGTTTGTGTGTGTGTGTATATATATAATATATAATATTAATTATTTTAAAGTAAGATAATAAATAAGATATTAAATACAGTTTATTTTATAAAATATATATATAATTAGTATGCACAATAATAAGAATAGAATTGTTAGTGTAAATAAATCTAACTTCTAAAATAGTTATCAAATTTTAATAACAATGTTTATACACATTATTGCTATTACTCAGTATATTAGTTAGTATATGTATATGCATAGATATATATCTAATGTACATAATTAAAGAAGTGTTTATGATGCTTATGTAGATACCTTTGTGTCTATTACCTTTCTTGGTTAGGATATAAGCGGCTCGTGCTGATAACGTGTTAGAATATTACTGTAATTTTGAGAATATTGGATATGAAGAAAGAAAGAAGTAAATATATGAGAATGTTTTCTGGGGATAATCTTTCGTTTACATCATAGTATTATTTATACTACACAAAAGTAAAAATTACCGACAAACTCAAATTATTGGATTTACTTTGAGTGTTCATGTGTCTATATATTTGACAAATGTGTAAAAGGTGGCATGCAACTTGCAAGATCGTCGGTGGTTGGTTTCACAACAATCTTCACATTAATTTTTCAGCTACATTGTTTTTATTCCATCTCAAGTTATTTATAAAAATCTATATCTTATTGTACAAAGAAAATGCAATACTTCAAATTTTAGTAAACTAATTATATAAATTAAAGCATTGTTAAAAATATAAAAATAGTGTAATATTTTGTTAAATTAACGTTTTAAAATAAAATTAATAATTACTTTTTTTTATTATTTTACATTGATTTCTATATTTAAAATACTTTTAGGCTAAAAATAAAGATATATAAGTGATTAAAGCATGTAGAAGTACTAATTCATACACCCAAATCAAGTTGAAACATCGGTCGAACTTGTATAATTTGTCTTGAAAGTTGAAAGGACTGGAGAGGCTGCCAAAGAAAGTCGTGTTGAAAAGTCTTATGGTTGGTGTTTAGTTATTAAAAACCTTTGATATTATTATGTCTTGTACACTTGTAGTGGTACATATTTCCCAATATGGTTATGTGCACATTAATTTGCTTGGTGTAGAATGTAGATATCACTCTAATCAAGGGTCATTCAGTCGATTTGTTACTTAATTTGAATTTGATGCATTTCTAATTGATACATACATATATAAATACACCTACACAAGAATTTATTAACAAATGCGGTTTTAGGCCAGCTTGATATAGTTTTGTGGGATAATGTAGATACACACACGTAATGCATAACGAAGATATATAATCAAATATTTTTAATTTAAGTTTGGTTCGGATCAAATTACTTATAGGCTACACAAGGTATCTTCTGACAGAAAAACGTTCACAACAAATATATACCCAAAAATAATGCACAAATATCGAATTTTGTTTATAATGAAGTAATTGCTTACATAACATTGAAAATGACACAGTGGAAATTGACCATTTAAACGTCATGTAACATGATATGAACATAAAGTTTATATGGATGGAAATTTCGGGCACTTCCAACTGCCTTTAATTAATAAATGTGTTCATTGAGAAAACCATACGCAAATTGCCGACCTTATGTCAAAAACAAGATTAGTGTGACCCATATGATACCCATAAAATTCAACCACATTGATTTTTAAAACATTTCATGAGTGTATTAATATTATTTATTTATTAGTGTCTCAATTATACTGTGTTCCAATTAACACAGTTTTGGTTGCCCAGATAAAAGTTTCTTGTGTGATCACTCATCCTACTACTACTTTCATTTGAGCACGCTTAACTATGGAGTTCTCCTTGCGTCCACTAGCATTAAGCCCAAAACGTGTTGATGATTTAAGAGGGGGCATTTAATTATGAATCAAGAATCTCTTCTGTCCATGACCGATGTGGGATTCACCTAAGGTGTTACAAATTGTGAAAGGTGAGACCGATGACAACAATTTTCTAATGTAACATTATTATTAGACCCAATTACAAATTTTGTCCTTTAAAATAAGACGAATTATGGTTCGTGTCCTTTTTTTAGTTTCCTTGCAGGCGGTGTACTTTAAACTTTTTTTTCCTACAAGTTTTGTCCTTTACGCTAACTGGGTTAGAAAAAGTCAGTTAAATACCCTCACGTGAGACGCATGTGAGGGCATTTTTGTCTTTTCGCCTGTACCTGCAAATTTATAACACATTCCCCCTCCTTTCTTTCTTCGTTCTCTCTCTACGCCACCATCACCACACCATCACCATATCACAACCACTCCGGCCACCATACCCCCACCCACCCCGTTGCAGATTCCATTCCATTCCCACCGCCGCCGTCAACCACCCATCTACAACCACCACCACCCGGTCAACCATCTAAACCACCCATCTAAACAACCTGGTCGAAATCCGGCCACCACCACCACCGGATCTGGCCACCTCCAACCCATCCACCACCACCGGATCCGGCCACCTCCAACCCATTTCGCCTCTACCTCCACCACCACCAAATCATTAACCCTAGATCTCAAACCCACCAAATCACCCAATTTCTCTAACTCCGGCGACAATCCAACACTGACCCACGAAACCCACACCCCCAATTCTCACCACCACCTCCGCCGCCGCCGTAAACCCACCGGATACCCTGTTGGATATCCATGAGCAGATCCGCCGCCGTAAATCCACCGTAAACCCGCCGCCGTAAACCCACGAAATCCACACCCCCAATTACCGGATAACCCGAACCCATCAAGAACAAGCTCGGATACCCTGTTGGATCTAGGGTTACACCTAACATCACTGTGGTTTCAGATCTGCTCAGGGATCGCCGGAAAATTATGGTGGTGGTGGATCTGAGTCATGGCCCGAGATGCAGCAGCCTTTGTCCAGAAAATCATGGTGGTGTTGGTGTGGACTGTGGAGACAGGGAGAGGAGTAGAGAGAGAGAGAGAAGACTAGAAGAGAGAGAGAGAGTATATCTTTAATATATATTATTTATTTTTTACAATAATATATCTGAACCACCTCGTTGAAAAGACCAATATACCCTCACATGCGCCTCACGTGAGGGTATTTAACTGAGTTTTTCTAACCCAGTTAGCGTAAAGGACAAAACTTGTAGGAAAAAAAAGTTTAAAGTACACCGCCTGCAAGGAAACTAAAAAAAGGACACGAACCGTAATTTGGCTTTTTTTAAAGGACAAAATTTGTAATTCTGTCTTATTATTAGCCAAACTAAAAAATGTGAGACTAATAAAATCTAATTTTCCAAATAAAAACACGGTAATTCCCTAATTACAATATCGTTTCTTTTAGTCAAAGGTTGAAGACACTAACTTTAGCTTATCCTTCTAAGTTTCAACATGAGATCACCATAATATGAACTAAAAGATATGTGACTTGTACGTACGCCATGTATAGTCTTCATTTTTGAAATTGACTTGTTAAAAATTGTTAATGGTCCTATTCCTAAGTTATAAACGTTACATGCATGCATATATATCTGAAAACAATAAATGAGAATGGGCAAAAGGAACGCGTGAAGTGAGTTTTATTGACATCCATTATTATTATAAGAAATAAAATAAAATGGGGCACACTTTTTATTCAACTTATTTTGTTACACACTTGTGACATGCCATTCCATGCATGCCATACCATATCAAAATGGGTGTACGCTGACATGGTCTAGAGCTTCAAAGGGTAGACGTGGCATGTGACGCAAGTATGCTAAAATAGTATGTTAGTAACAGTAAGACCGTCCGTCGTCTTCGTTGTGGGAGAGCATTTTGCTCCAAAATGTCTGGAAACATCGCCCTCAAGCAGTGACGGATCTAGAACCAAATGTCAGGGGTAATGCTCAAAAAATAAATAAATAAATTGTATTTCATACAATGTAAACTAAATAAAAATAGAAACATGATGATAAATAAATTTGAACACATGGGCTGCATATTTCTCCCTTTCGGTTTTTGAAAGCTTGAAATCGAGCCATTGCATCCTCTTCTTTTACTTTAGGAAAATGGAAATAAATAATCCACCTTTTGTGCATTGGCCGATAATAATCCCACGTTTAAAAATCACTACCAATGGTCCCAACTTTCAACTATTTTTGTCACAATGGTCCTTCGTTAAAAACTACTTAACGTCGTTAAGTTTTTTCCTAGTTTCAAATCGATGTTTTAGGGCTTTTAATCGGAAGAAGGATACGAGTCGACCGATGTAAAACTTATCTCAAAATGGTGATCCAAACGACGAAACAATGTTTTAATTCGGGTGCTTGAATTTCCAATTAACAAAAATCAAGTTATTTGAATCACCGTTTCGAGATAAGTTTTACATCGTCGACTCGTATCGTTCTTCCAACCAAAAGCCCTAAAACATCGGTTTGAAACTAAGGAAAAAACATGATGACGTTAAGTATTTTTTAACGAGGACCAGTGAGACAAAAATAGTTAAAAGGTGGAACCGTTGGTAGTGATTTTTAAAGGTTGGATTATTGTCGGCCAATACACAAAAGGTGGGATTATTTATTTCCAATTTTCCTTTTCTTTATCAAGCGTTTCTTTTTTGACCACACAAATTAAAACATTGTTCAAATACTCATCACTTATTCGATTGCGCAAATCCGTCTTGATAAGCTTCATTTTAGAAAAACATCTTTCAACGGTTGTGGTTGCAACTGGTAAAACCAGTGTTAGCTTCAATATACGATAAACCATAGGAAAAGTGGCGTGTTTTCCGATTTCCACCATTACACGAGCAAGGTCACACATTCCACCCAATTTTGTAAATTTATCATCTTCCTTTAAAGTGTGATAAAAGGGCGTAAGATCACCCAAAATACACCATCTTTCTTCATTACTAAAGTCATTCAGATACATATCAGAAAATGCCACTATCTTCGATATGTCAAACTTAGAAAACGAATCACAAGGATTTAAACCGGACATATTTTCTCTCAAATTAGTTGAGACCTCACTAAATCTATTTCCAAGTTCTTGAATTTGCATATCCAAACGGTATTAAAAACTCGGTTTCGTTGATTACTATAACTTTCCGTCATATCTAGCATCTTAATCTTGTTTTTTTTTCAAAAAATTGTCACTCTAGCCAACATCTTGCCAAACCCGTTTTGTCTTAGATTATTCAATGCTCGGTTTGTCCCACTTATCAACTTAGACGCTTCTAACAAGTGTTTACTTTTTTTAAGATGTTTTGATAGAGCATTTGTGAGGTCTAAAATATCGTCTAACAAGTGTATATAAAACACAAAATCAAGACTCTTAAAATACTTAAGAATACCTTTCGCATTAGTTCGTCGTTGCACACTCTCCCCATCTTCTTTAATAAAAGCAAGTACCTCAACAACTTCCAGGAATAATTTTAAAAAACTTACGATTGTTCTATATTGACAATTCATATAAATAATTATAATTTTAGTTAAAAGTTGAAGAAGACGTAAATTGAGAAACTATAGGTCGAAACGATGAACCACCTCTCCTCGGTGCAGCATGGAGCGATGGAGGTCACCTGGTCAGGTGACCAGAGGAGGAGAAGGGCAGCCCACAACAGCACAGTGGTGTCTGGTCACCGTGGTGGCAGTTTTTGATTAATTGAGGACCGACATTTTTGTTTTTAGTGTAACATATATTATTTTAAAGGTTAATAAGTTTTATTGGTTTGGGCTTTACACTTTTCTTTGGGCTTTAGTTGGGTTGAATTTTTAAATTGGTTGGGCTTAAAATGCATAGGGGTAACGTTATTTTTTTTCAGGGGTAACGAAACACAAAAACTGACCTAAATTTTTTTTTGTACACTACCGATGAGAAGTTGAGGGGTACCCTCTCTTACTATGCATCCGCCACTGCCCTCAAGGCATTTTGACTGGCGTTTTACAAGGTAGCATTGTGTACACAAAGTTGGTGTGGCACACATTTTGATGATTTTGCATTCTTTTTTCTTTTTCTTTTTTCCATTTCTTAACTTGATAAGCACAAACTTATTTAGGTTTAATTAAAAAATTAGAAATCTAAAATAAAAAAAATAATTGAGTAATCATTGGAAAAATATTTTAACTACACCCCATTTTATAAAAACTTGAAAAGCTTATTAGGCGCCCTGTGTCACGAAATACCTATGGAAGGGCTTTTTTATTATACGTGGTCTAACAAGTGTCTAAGCAGTTTTAAGTTATTTATTTATTTGAACAACTAAATGTTACACTCTTCAAGAATTGAACATTTGACTATCTAACTCTACATGCATTTTTAAGTTATGACTGCCAAGATGATGATGATGATGATGTTGATGATGATGATGATGATGATGATGTTGATGATGATGATTAATTCATAATAATACTGATAATAATATTAATTCGAAGGGAAGAACTTAATTTACGTAGAAGGTATTTAATTATGTTTACTTTTTCAGGTGACAGTTACAAGAAGTGCTTCCTAAACATATCCGAGAATCCTTTTTTTGGTTTTAACTTCCACAAATCATCTTCCTCAATTATCCTCACCATGTATGATAAAACATGGTTTTGATCTCTTCATACCTTTTCGAAATTCTGCATATTCCACCTAATGGACGCTAATTCTTTTATACTTTTTGAAAATCGTTTTGAACTTAAAGATGCTTCTCGTTACTTACTACTTGCCAAAATTTGTAAACTCGCTACGTAATTAAATTCCACTCGCCTTACTCGTGATGATCTCGCACTGAACGTCTTGTTTGGCACAAAACTTGTCTCATAACATATTCATGGGAGGAAATTATTGTAAGGTGTATGCTATGAGCCATATGTCTTCTATTGTCGCAAAACCTTAACTCATGAAATCTTGAATTCAGCGTTATTATCCTAATGATGAATCTTCCACTGTCAAATAAATGCTCTTTACCATATTTTATCATACTCTCACAATTGTTTGTTGAACTTGACACTCTTCAAGTTGTATCATTTCTCCTTGGTTAACAAACCATTAAAACAAGCATGTTCTATTTAAAGAACTCAATGCTTTAACCTCTTATGTCACACCTTCTCTTTCATCAACAAATCATAGATTTGATGAAATTTGTAACATGCGTGAAGATGAGCAAGTATGTGCTATAGTAAATGAGAGTGAAGGAAACAATCCAAGCGCAATTGGATGATCGCCTTTCATTCACCCCTACAGCTTACCATAGCTACCTCTTCGATAATATTGTAACTACCTAAACTAATTCTCATATCTATCGTTAGGCTGGTCGTGTGTTTTGGCCATAGTTACTTTCCTAAGACAATTTAGTTTTGATGCATATTTTCCCGGTTCATGTTGGTCGGATAATAGACAAATTTATTTTCTTTAGGACTTGCATGATGCCTTATTAAAAGAATAAAAGTCACTATGATAATGAATATCATGCTATTGTGTGTCATATGCTATCATTTTGAGAAATGATGTTTGTTGAAAAGGAGGTGGAGAGAGGGGGGAAAACAATATGAGGTGTTAGGGGATGGAGCTTCGCGGAGTAGGAGGTTATATTCGTCAATTTCAAAAATTATAATATTGAAATTAGCATACATTAATTTCAGGACCATTTGTGCCACATTTTAGTGAACAACGGAGACAATGATCGTAATAAAACCAAATTTAGGGACACAAACGTAATATAACCATACCCTATCATTTTAAGAAATGCTGTTTGTTGAAAAGGAGGTGGAGAGAGGGGAAAAATACAATATGAGGTGTCAAGGAATGTAGCTTCGCGAAGAAGTCAATTTCAAAAATTATAACATTAAAATTAGCGTACATTAAATTCAGGACCATTTGTGCTACATTTTACTAATTTTAGTGAATAATGAAGACCATGAATGTAATAATACTAAATTTAGGGACCAGAAACATAATATGACCATACCCTATAACCCATTCGTTTAATTAAGTCAATTAATAATTAAGTAACATTAATGGGAAATTGATTTTTATAGCTTTGGAAAAATGTGAATAATGTCATTGTTGCTTTAAAAAGATCACATGATATGTTGAATGTCTATATAGTCTTTAGACTATCACATAAGTATGTAATAACTCGTTGATATGGTTTAAAATATACATAATTTGTATAAATATTTCCTATATTTTTGAGTAGCTTTTGAGATGTTTTTATAAAATAATTTGTTAAATTGGTTCATGTATACATTTTATGGGATATAAGAAACAACGAACTAAAACATATATTTTTACTAAACTTGAGACACGAGTAAACACGTCTATATAGTCGATGCATTTTATTAAGGTTTATGAGTTATTTTATAACTAAATCACTCGTTCTAGAAATCTATTTATTTCTAACATTTTTATATGTTATAGAATATAAATGTCATGAGTTAGAATAATAATTTATATCAAAAAGAAAAGCTATGGTGAAGTGAAAAAAAAAACCGTATGCCATAAATATAATTTGAAAGGTTTCATTATTATATTAATATTTGACAATCTCTTTACACTATGTTAACTTAGAGATTGAATTTAACAGAATGGGCCAGCGAGTGAAAAATTAAAGTGGGCTGGACATCACCAAATAATCATCCAAAATAGAGTAATAAATTAAAAGTGCTAAGCCAACCCTACGGAGGGAGACGGAGAACAGAGGGGGCGCCACCCCTTTTGTGGCTGGAAACTGATCGAAGAAAAAAAAAACAAAGCAAGCAAGCTACTAGATCAAAAAGTCATCTTTCAAAAAGTGAATTAATAAGGAAGCAAGCAGGCTGATGAATTTATTTAAGCGGACGGGTAGCTCAATTAATATTATTTGGTTTACGATGAACCGTGACTTATATTTTATTTTTGTTTCATCAATTATTATGAGCGGCTAGACTGTGAAACTGTCTGGGTTTGAATGAATACTTGTTAGACTTGTTTTATTTTCAGTTTTGGATTGTTTTTTGATTGGTTTTGCTTTGGTAAAGGTTTTTATTATATTTGGTTGTGATGCGTATGCGTATTTGGTATTAATTTAATATTAATTTATTGTTCCATATGCGTTTTTGTGAACGTCTTTCATGTATGGATGCGTATTAGGTTGTTTAGTGTGTGTTTACAACTAGTTTATGGTTTATTGTTAACATTTACCATAGGAACGGTAATTGAGAGTTTAGAGATACCTGATATTCTGCCACTTGAGAGACCGGGAGGTAAGTAAGTGTCCTTTGTTTTGGTCTTTTGTGGGTTTTGGTAGTGATTGCACGGAAGTGAGTTACCCTAGACTTTGTTAGACTCTTACAAATTAGAATTATAACCGAATTTAATAAGAATACCCCCTTACGCCTTAGGGTATATTGTGATTAGAGAGATCGGGAGGTGATTTAATCTTTGGGTACCTTAGCATAGTTAGGTAAGGTGAGACCGGGAGGTGATCCGAACCGTTGAGCTTTACACGACATTAGAGTTTTTTAGATATTGTTGGTGAGACCGGGAGGTGATCTAGCATGCCTTAGTTATTTTTTAGTGTCATATTTTAAGATACCGGTTACCGATCATAAATTCAATTCCTAAAGTTTACGAGTAGGATTCTTTGCCGTAGTTTTTTCCCCTATATAAGTTTCACCCCGATTTGTTCGTCTAGTTTTTGTGTCAGTTTTAGTTTAAGTATTTTTAGTTTATATTTAATAATAAAAAAAACACAAAAAATCAATTAAGTCTATTTATTTAAGTTATTAGTCAGAGTCTAGTTTAGGTGTCGCTAGTGTCCTGTGGGTTCGACATTCGGACTTCATTAGGCTTTACTACAGTCGATAGGTACACTTGCCTGTCTAGTGGTCTAGCATTATGAGAGTCTAGATTTATAAATTTAAAACTAGAGTGTCTAAGTTAGGTTAGGTTTTTATAGACCGCTTTCAGCATATCACTCGTTAACTGAACACTCGTTTTTAGTTTGGTGTAAATATTAGACTATGCGTTATGGCCAAGCAAGCACCAGCTTCAACGAGTGGCGCGAGCCAAGTCGGCCCCGAACACCACAACACCCTCGCTTCCCCACTCGCCGCAAGCAGGAGCCGTGACCCCGGGAGAGCGTTGTCGCTTGAGCTAAAGGAAGAAGATTGATGGGTTAGCTTGCGAATAGATGAATTCAGCGGGTACGAACGACAACGGGGTGAATTCACCGGTAGCACCCCAACAAGGGTTGAAGGTGGAGTCCATTCAACGCCACGTGACACAATATATCGGATGAATTCACACGCCGGCTTCAGCGACAATACATGGCCTTATCTGTTTTTATTACAAACTAAATTTAAGGAAGAAAGTCCCCCTTAAACGAATTTGGGCCTAATCTTTATGTTGGGCTAAGATTTTTGTGCATGGACCTTTTATATTTATTCTTTCTCTGACTTAATTTCTTAATCCCTATCCTATTTAGTTGTTGTTAATTTCATTCTAACATCGTTCTTAAAACTGAAAGTGAGTGACGATTTATCATCACCGATCATCGTCTCTTTTTCTTCCTTGTTTATTCTTCGGCTAGACTATCACTTCTCGTGATAAGCCGATACTCTTTGGGTAAACAGAAGCCATAAAAACTAAATCTTACTTTTGTGAAAAATGATGAAAGCTGAAAAGTGTTGAAGAAAGAAAAATCAAAATGATGTGGCAGAAAATGGAGCTTGTCGGAGACGGGAGATGGGCAGGAGGGGGTTGCTTTTACAAGGGTATTCCCATCAGTTGTAAAATTTAACAATAAAATTAACGTACATCAGCATCATAGACTTTCTGTGTTACTTTATACTGTATAGTGATTGTAGTAAAAGAAACTTAGGAACCAAAAGTGCAATATGAGAATTCCACATGAACCAGTCGTGTAATTAACTCAACTAAATAAACTAACATTAAAAAAAAACTGTCTTTTTTTTTACCGCTTTGAAGAAAAATGCAAATAATGGCATTGTCATGTCCAGAAATATCATATACGCTGGAACGTCTAAACAGACTATAGCGTGTGTAAATGCTTTATAAATTATTACAAATTAAATAAACTCAAATACTTAATAAATTACTACAAATTAACTGGTTAATTAAACACTCATTTTTAGTTTGGTGTAAATGCTTTAAAAATTATCACAAATTAAATTTCTCATATTTTCTAAGAGAAAAAAAATCCCCTTTTCAACGATTTATGGGCCCAATCAGTTTGTTGGGCTAGAAGTACAACTATAATTGGATTTGAAAACCCATAAGTCCATAACAATTAAATCCAAATCCGACCCATCACCGACATTAGTATCCTCTAGAA
This sequence comes from Bidens hawaiensis, assembly GCF_021521415.1. Taxonomy (NCBI): domain Eukaryota; kingdom Viridiplantae; phylum Streptophyta; class Magnoliopsida; order Asterales; family Asteraceae; genus Bidens; species Bidens hawaiensis. Next base: position 131,946 of record NW_027493060.1, on the reverse strand, counting down.
AAGATGTTACATTGATAATCCATTTGCCATCTTTTCATCAAATTATTAGGCTCAAACCCACAAATTTAAATCTTGACTTAGCTGCTAACATCTTATCTTCCACTTGTGACCTGGTGAAAGAAAGAACTGGGTTTTTCAGTGGAGATCCAAGTTTGATCCTCATTTGTGTCATTCTGGATGGATAATGGCAATAAAGGATTTGAGCTAGCCTTGCGAGGTTGTCGGTTTGGATCCGGAATCCATCGGGTTTTCGTCACATCGTGTGTTACGACTTACGCATATAGGTATGCTCTTGTAGCGGTACAACGACTGTCAAGTGGCAGTCGAGGGGATGGTTTCCCGGGGGAACGCCCAAGCCAAACTCTGAAGCCATCATGGATCCGGTTAAGACAACATAATCTTGCCAAAGTGGGACAACCGGGCTCTCCAAATTGGAGTGCGGTGGCCTAAACATAAAAAAAAAGTCTTCGTTCTAAAAAAAGTTGCTAACATCTTACCTAACCAAACAATCCGTTCAAGTTTTGAACATGTAAAAAAAACAGAGGAATATTGTCACACCCCGGCTCAGGGCCTGGGCGTGTGATCCAACGTTGGTACCTGTTTTGTAAATATATCAGAGTTTAAGGTTGTAAAGCAGAAGACTTTAATAAAATATTATTATATTCATAAGAAGGGATTTTAAAACACCTGTTTGATTTATACAAAAGTTTTTGGAAAATAAAACCATGTTTTACATTATTTTAATAAGAAAACATCCATTGAGCCATCAGATCGTCTAACGGCTATCTCTCGTCTCCAAACACCTATTCTCCATTACCTGTAAAACAGTTATAAAAATACGTCAGCAACACATGCTGGTGAACACACTGACACAAAACATTTAAGTTACTTAGTTATCCCCTCGGGTATCTTATGACCCGACCCATCGTGGCTTAGGAAACAACCAAGTTAAATTTACAATTATAAACCTCCAGCTATCTCAGCGATACCGCAGCATCGAGGTCTTAGTAACTATCAATATACACGAGATAATCCCCTCTCGGACATTACTTAGGTCCGGCCCAACGTGGCGGAGGCATTAGCAAGTGTGGTGCGGTGTGCCCACCGTCTACCCACATATGTAAGGATCCAGATAAACGTATACAATAGCTTGAGGGCCAGCATTACTTTTGTTTATAAAGTTTTAGGGATATATAATCCCATGCAAACATTCAAGACTTGTTTTTATAAAAAGTTAGACGTATTCACCTTTCTTCTTGGTTGGTGTTTCTCACCAATTTGTCTCGTTACCTCGGACCTATAGTACGAGAATAACATTTTATAAGTACTAAATCAATGATCTAGCTTCAGACCTTTAGTCAGATTGCATAACCTTTACCTTGACATTTTATATAAGAACCTCTAGTCATTACTTTTGTTAATCATTTATAAACTACATTTCTTCTTGAAGAAGAAACATACATTTCACATTTCTTTTATCATAAGAAGTATTTATAAAATCTTTAAAATAAAGACATAATATTTCATTTATAATCTTGACTTATAAAAATCTATGTTTCACTTTATTATATGATCAAGGTATGGGCTATATCCCTAACTAGGGTCTAAGCCATTTATAATATAATAATTGGGCAGAACCCCTACCTTGAATGGCTTATTACTCGAAATGCCTATGCTCTACTTGGATCGCACTTCTACTTGGAAGGAGGTCGAGAGAGTAACTAGGTAGAGTTATGACACGCACTTCGAGGTAAAACTTGTCGGGATATCGACATATCGGGATCGTGGCACGTTTATCGAGGTAATGTATGTGTTTTGGAGTGTGTGAGGATGAGTGAGAACCTCCCCATGGCTGCCCTATTTATAAAAATTTTCCTGCAACTTCGCGTATCGCGAAGCTGCACTAGCTTCGCTGAGTCACCGCGTAGGCTTGCCACGTGTCGCCACGTCGCGAAGATGCAAAACTTCCATTATGTTCATTTTTAGTCCCGGATCTTTTAGTAACTTGCCATATGTTGATTTCATCTCATCATCCAAAAATACAAAGGCGGCTCTTAAGCGACAATGTGAGCGTGCGAAGTGCGCCATCAAAGCACCACATTGCGCCCATCGCCCTTCACCTGTGCCGGTGCCCGTGCATGTGGGGTGCTTCACACCCTTCGCTAGGACTAAGGAGAGTGGTCGGCCACATAAGAACATTTATATGGAATGTTCTCTCCTTATAAAGTGCTTTATATTTCTTTCTTCCTCCGATGTGGGATGAAGTCTCCTTACTTCATTCCCTTAACATAAGCTATTTCCATTCTTTGTCTTATGTTACCTATTTTTTATATCATGAATATTTTTAGTCCCTTATCTTTATTATTTGTCAAAATTTATCCAAAATTTTCGTGATGTTACAAATATCATAGAATGATAACGCGAAATACAACTCACAATCTACTTAGGATTATAATATCTTAAAGACATCAACTAATAAAAGCAAATATGCCGCTAATATCAATTGATTAGGTCAAGTGCAACAAATCAAAATTAGGATTATAATATCTAAAAAAGTTCATAACCCGCTTGTGAATACATAAGAAAAGGATGGTGGACATGGCAAGTTGTGGTATTGAATTTGTTTAATGGTATGGTTGTTGACAATTTCCTAAGCTTTATACGCAGTATTATTTATAAATTTAAGATCCTTTTCTTTTGAACGGTCACCTAACAAATAATTGTCTAGGTACTCCGTACGGAATGACCCAATGGTAAAGGTCACCGCTAGCTGGCTTTAAACGCCTTCAAGTTATCTCTTGTTCCGGAGAAACCCACCCGTCCGAAGGCCCACTAGTGATAAAACCCGGACGCCTTCAGGATCGAACCGGAGATCACAAAGATCCCGGTCTTCCTTCATTGAACCACCCATGCCCTTCTCAAAATATTATAAGTGGGAATCGAACTCGAGTCTTCATTAAGAAACCTGAACTTTCTACCACTCCACCGTATTTGGAAATGATAAATTTAAGATCTTTTAGTTATTGATATTTTAAGAAAAAAAATATTAGAAGTATGAAAATAAGTCAACCAGGGGGCCCATGATCCTTAACCATGTAAGAGACAAATATTGTTAATGAGAGTTAGGTAGTTTCGGGCGACGTGTTGATTTCAAGCATTTAATACGAGGATGGTGATCTACGGATTATGTGGATTTCCCATAATGGACCTACCACTAATATCCAATTGTCAATATATTGGTTTTTTCTTTTAAATATAGTTTTTCAAAAGAATATACATGTGTGTTTAGTTCTAAGGCTGAGGGGTGTGGGGGGCTCTAACGGGGGCGCGAGTGGGGGCTCCAACCAATAATATTGTGACGTGTGGCAGAGAGAGAGACTGGATAAGGTGGGTGTTGGAGCCCCCGTTGGAGCCCCTGGCCCTGGTGTGGAGGGGCTCCAGCAGGGGCTCCAGCGGTTTTTTTTTTTTATTTTTTTATAAATATATTCAAAAAACGTATTATTAAAAAAACTCATAAATTATTAAAAAAAACACACATTAAAAAAAACACATTAATATCTAAAAATAAAATAAAAATTAAAGTACTAAAAAAACATTATTCTTATTCTTCGGCTTGGTCTTCTTCGATCAACCTCTTTCGGATACGTTCCTTTTGCTTTTCCATCAGCATTTGATCGACCGGATTTAGGTTACTGAAGTCTCTTGTAAGGAAGTCCAAATCTCTCATTTGATCGGCGGTGAAGACGTTTCCTCCCCCGCAATGTTTAGGTCGAATCCAACGCGGCAATCCGACCCGGCGGAAGTGCTATACGCTCCAGACGAACTAGTTTTAGTCCGTTTCGGCCCTACTTCCGCATCATGGTCCGGCGCCACAAGCTCAACCCACTTGGAACACCTTTTCAACCTCTCCCACAACTTTAAATCATCCCACGTCTTCACCGTCCCATACCTCCGCAAACACTCCTGCCTCCACTCTTCGACAGTGAAATTGTAAACCGCCAAATCATCACTGCCAGTTGGTCTCATACGACCGGCGTTCCTGTTGAAAAGATTAGTAAACAAGCCGACAAATTTTCTGATTTCGGACCACCGACCCGAAATCATATCGGCGTTTCGCTCTGTACTCCCAACGAGCGTATAGAACGTCTCCCTAACCTTTGTCCAAAAAACATTGCTTTTTTGGTAGTCGGCTGCAAAATGAGTAATTAAATTAGATTTCCAGTTAACTTTTTTATTTAACTTTTTTATTAAAAATCATTTTTAAAAACGTTAAAACAATTACCGCAACGCCGATCCTCAGAAATGACTATCCAAGCCCGACACAAGGCTTCCTTCTCATCCGATGACCACGGAGTGGTTTTCCGTTTCGTCCTCGGAGTCGAAGCCGGTCCCGGCCCGTCCGTTGCAGGTTGTTTTTTCCGGTGGACGCGTCTTCTTGCTCCGGTAGCATCACCGTGTGATTCTTGTGTCTGGAACAACAAAGTTAGGAGACGGTTGTATGTTGGATGGTTGAAAGCCGGATGTTTCTTGCGGCCCCGAATAAAACATCGGTTGGTCTGGTGACGACCATAAATCGTCGTCAATATAATCTGAATCTAGGTTTGGGTACCAATTTCCAGACATTTTTGGGTATTATATAGGAGTTTGGGGTATTATATATGAGTTTGGAGATTGAAGTTGTGTTTTGATATGGTTGAAATGGGTTATTTTGGGGTATTATATAGGAGTTTTTAAAGGTTTTTTTTTAAAAAATCGGAGCTCAACGGCTCTTTTGGGCGGGCCCACCAACTTTTCCTCTCTCTTCTCCCGCGACCACACTCACACCTGCCTGGGGGCTCGCGCTCGCGCCCCGTTCGCGCCCCGGTGGTGTGGGGTTAGCGCCTGGGGGCGCGAGCGGAGGGGCTCACGCGCCCAGGTTAGCGCCCCACACCCCTCAGCCTAAGGTCATAAAACATATTATTCATAGATATTGATATGATTGATGGCCTTAATTGTTGCTTGATCTAATACTAAGATAGAACTAAAATTACAATTGATACCATCTAGGGATGGTTTTTTATACCACATAATCACTGGCGAAGCTTGGATTAATACACCAGGAGGGCCAAGCTCAAATGTATAAAAATGTTTCATAAACGAGGGGGTGTCAGTCTCAAGTTTTCGATTGAAAGCGCCTAAATTTACACAATGTATAAAAATTTTCTGACGAAAAACAGATAAATTTACACCACTGCGGGAAAAACAGGGGGTCGAGGCCACCCCTGGCCCTAAGTATGCTGCGCCACTGGCATGTATGACATGATAATCGTAGAAGGCGGTTGAAAGAGTAATAATAAGCAAGCATATTCTCAACAGATTTTTGAATGACGATCGATATTCTCACAAGTAGTCAAATATAACTCAAACCATAAAAAAAATAGTTAGGATAATAAACTTCATACATAGAGCTCAAATAAAAGATCGCAAAGCTAAAAAAGTAAAGACTGAATGCTTAGCTTTAAGATGTTATATACTAAGATATGTCGATATGGAAAATCATTGTACAACGTTTTTCTATAGTGGAAGTTTGGTAAGCTATTGTAACTAAGGTATGTCGACATGGAAAATCATCATAACCTTTTAGAATGAATGTTATCTTTTGACTGATAAAAATTATAAATCACGAAAATAACACTACAGGACACTTATTATATTGCACTATGATTCTATAAACAATAACAAGTATGCCATATGTGACCTGCATGACATTTGATACTTGTATATGAGTATATCATAGGCGAGCAATGAAACAATGACATTGTAAGAGGGTGAATGAAGAGGATTTTGCGAGATTTCATGTCCACAATGCACAATCAAACACTGGTTTTGAACATGACCCCGCTTAAACTATCAAAGCAGGTCTTATCTACCTCATGTAAATTGGACTGGTGACATTATTTTGTTGGATATGGTATTTGCTGTGTATATGCCACTAAAGCTATAACTATAATTTATATCTTCATTTAGATTACTTATCAGGGTCGACATCCCTGATGGGAAGAAAAAGAGGGGGGGGGGGGGGGGGGTTCTTTTCTTAAAAAAAAAAGTTTTGGTGTATATTATTCCTTAAAAATCCCGATTACTCCCCATAAAGAAATCCTGAGTCTCTCACTATATGTTTTTTTTATTAACTCAAAAACTAGAGTGCAAGTATTCAGTGACGGACCCAGGAAATTTTATCACAGGGGTCGGGAATTATATAGGTCGATACTCAGTTATATATATAAAAAAATTCGGGCCGATCCGGTCTTTTGGGTCGGGTCAAATCTGTATATAATTTTTTTGTTCTGGTTCAGCTGTTCCGGTTGGGTTGAATCGAGTCGGATCATATAAAATATTTTGTTTTAAACTTTTTAATTTAAAACTAGTATTATAATTTGAATCGAGTAGGTCCGCCCCTGCTAGTATTATAATTGGAAAAGGAATTGATAAAAGAAAGGAACGCGTAAGAGTATACGTCATGTTTCCAACTACTGCTTTGACTTATGGACTATTCCTGTAAAAAAGAATTTAAGGGAATTTTTATAAGCTACTACATTCTTATTAATAAAATATTATACAGTTATTATTAATTATTGTCATTAAAAAGTCGATTATATAAAATAGAGTTCAAAGCAGACAAGGAAAAAAATTAAAGCATCTAACGGAATTTTATTGTTTTAACTTTGTTTTCATTGGTTTGGTATGTGTTTTTCTTGTAAGACTTAATGGTTTTATTTCAGTAAGTATTTGTTGCGATCAACTCCGTAATAAAAGCATATTTTAGATGGATTGGTCAGTAACATGCTTGGATTCGGTTTGGTTTTCAAAAGAATGCTCTTACCAACTGTCATCGTTCGCCTCCGTTTGCCTGCCCGCCTCCAAATTACACACTTTTACATTAGCAATAGATTGGTCTGTAATAGACTGTTCACTATTTACTTTGGAATACAATTCGTGTATTATGTCATTGTTCAAAGGCTTTTATTTTGATATAACAAATGTCAACTTCGTAATTAAGTTAATGTGATAGTTATGATAACGATATAAATATTTTTATTATTATCATCACAATAATCAAAGCACCCGATATTTAATTTTTTTCAGAAAAATGTATTATATTGAATCGTTGATAATGCGACGGCACTTTTAAGACTAAGATGATGAAGCCGTCGCTACTTTGCGAGTTGATTTTAATAAGATACATCAACTAATAACAAGTTTATGCTTTGAAACTATGTATTAAAAAACATAGCAATGACCCTTCAAAATTCAAGTTACAGATTTTAGAGGAACACAATTCATTCATCATTTATAACACAATTGCAAGTTAGGTCCCTAATCTTAATTAATTACATTTTATGTTATTTACGGTAATAGACGTTAAAACTTTTAGTTAAATCTATGTTAAATGTCCTGTAGGCCCTTAACTATTCGTTAAGTGGGTTGTATTCGTGCTAATTCGACGGTTTTGTGGATTGACCCGGTTAACTCATTGGTGTAATAACTTAAAAACTATTTTGATATGTTTTTATGTCAAAGTGAAAGTTTAAAATAAATTCTCAAAGTTTAAACATAATTGCTTTATAAAGATAAAAACAATATATAAATTTAACAATTCTAACATGCTAAAATTATTATTATTATTATTATTATTATTATTATTATTATTATTATTATTGTTATTATTTTCAGTTAAAACATGTAGTATTTGTGTCAACCTACAAATACATGTCGTATACGATTTCATATATTAGTGTTCAACTCGTAAACATAAGCTGATTAACAATCGTAATAACCTAATGTTAAAGAATTAATAGGTCACATAAATTCATATGGTTGTTGCAGTCCTTCGCTTAAAATTAATTTTTATTAAACTGTCACACCCTGACTCAGGCTGTGACATTAGGTCGTTAGTGGTGCCCTAGTAACATGCTTAGGAGCCCCAAACGTGCTTATTTGTTTACCTAATGTTCTATTTGATTGTTTACAGCTTACGTAATTGCTTGCTAGATTAAGTAATTATTTAATTGTTTAAATAATGATTATTCTTATTATTAAACAATATTTTTATTAAAATTGACATATTTTTATTAAACAATATGTCATGGAGCGTTACTATCAGTTGATACCTGTTTTGTAAATTTATCAGAGTTGCAAGTTTATTTTAGTGAGAGACTTTTATAAAATATTAATTTATAGTAAAAACTTACTCGGGAATTAAACACCCGAGTATTCAGTTACAACATATTGTTTTATATTATTACAAGGATTATATTCAAAATTGAGCCATCTTGTATCGCGACCATCTATCTCCATGACTTTAATCCTTGTCTATTTCTACCTGCTCTTAATTACCTGCAACGGTTGGGAAAAATACGTTAGTGATGAGCTGGTGAAATGTTGATTGACTCTAAAATAATTTATAACAGTCGTTAAATACAAACATAGTTTTCTGTTTCACAATCTTAGCAGGAATGTTGGTCATCCCTGGGATTTGTACCACTGTCCTACACATGCAATTAAAGAGTTCCCCGAGTTACATAGCCCCTGTTTGGAGACAGCCTTCCCCAAGCTATGTGACCCTAATTGGAGAACCAGTTATGACTGACTTAGTTTTGTATGCCAATTGGTCAATTATGTATGAATCCAGACACATGTGTGTAAGGTCCCGTTCCCGGTAACCCTACTTTGGCGTTGGATTTACTCATAAACACAGTTCTAAAATCAGAGTTAATTAAAACTTTTGCGGAATAATTAAAACTTCATGCATTACATTACAAAACATCAAATCATGTCTTAACATACAAATTGTCTTTTGATAAACATTAACATAAAACAGTCATGACACTTCTTCATAGATGTCAGTCTCTTTAGCTCATGCCATGTGTCCCTCCTCAAGCCAGCTGCCTCAATCTATTTGTCTGCGTGCATACTAAAAGTTAGCTACGCTGAGTGAGTTCTAGTTTAACGGGTTACAGGATTATTCTTACACATTTGTACCTGTAGGTACCATTCTTACCTTTGTCCTGTTCTTGTTTCCTTTCGTCTTACATTCACATTACTTTATTCTTTCATTCACAATAATTATTATTACACATAGAATTACAAATTTTGTCCTTTAAAATAAGACGAATTACGGTTCGTGTCCTTTTCTAAGTTTCCTTGCAGGCGGTGTACTTTAAACTTTTTTTTCCTACAAGTTTTGTCCTTTACGCTAACTGGGTTAGAAAAAGTCAGTTAAATGCCCTCACGTGAGACGCATGTGAGGGCATTTTTGTCTTTTCGTCTACCTGCAACTTCTTCTTCCTCTTTTCTTCTTCCCCCTATCTCTCCTCTCATGTGCATCCACCATCACCACCCACCTTCTTCTTTCAACATCCAAAACCCCACCACCACCTGTTGCCGACTGCCACCACTACCCACCACCTACCGCCGCCACCATCACAACTGGTAATCGATGGCACCGTCCATGTTATCCATGGCAGCGGCGGCATCTTCTCGCTCAAGAAACGTGACAAAGCCAAAGGAGCGGTGCTTCTGTGTGGCCTGATCTAACGGTGTCTTGACATCCTTAATGTCTCCGAAGGGGATATGTTCTTCTTCCATCACCAGAATCCACGATTCCAATTCCATTATCAAATTCCGTGGTTGTCGTATTCCTTTTGTCTGTTTCTATTTCTTCAATTTATTAATATTAGCTGTCTCACCACTATAAATATTAAATACCCATTTCACACTCACCAATCCCAATTCCTATCAATCAACCATGGTTGAAAAATCCTACCAAGAATCCGGATCTCCGGCCACCCTTAAATCCAATCTCCGGTACAACTCACCCTTAACCCAGGTGGGTCTCATCGGGCTGGTCTGCTTCTGCTGTCCGGGGATGTTCAACGCCTTGTCCGGCATGGGCGGCGGCGGCCAGGTGGACCACACCGCCGCCAACAACGCCAACACCACCCTCTACACCACCTTCGCCGTCTTCGGCATCCTCGGCGGCAGCATCTACAACATCCTCGGCCCCCGCCTCACCCTCTTCGCCGGCTGCTCCACCTACATCCTCTGCGCCGGATCCTTCCTCTACTACAACCACTACCACCACCAGACCTTCGCCATCGTCGCCGGCGCCGTCCTCGGCATCGGCGCCGGACTCCTCTGGGCCGGCCAAGGCGCAATCAGTTGTAGATGCCGCCGCCGAGGATGCCGAAGACACCGTTAGATCAGGCCACACAGAAGCACCGCTCCTTTGGCTTTGTCACGTTTCTTGAGCGAGAAGATGCCGCCGCTGCCATGGATAACATGGACGGTGCCATCGATTACCAGTTGTGATGGTGGCGGCGGTAGGTGGTGGGTAGTGGTGGCAGTCGACAACAGGTGGTGGTGGGGTTTTGGATGTTGAAAGAAGAAGGTGGGTGGTGATGGTGGATGCACATGAGAGGAGAGATAGGGGGAAGAAGAAAAGAGGAAGAAGAAGTTGCAGGTAGACGAAAAGACAAAAATGCCCTCACATGCGTCTCACGTGAGGGCATTTAACTGACTTTTTCTAACCCAGTTAGCGTAAAGGACAAAACTTGTAGGAAAAAAAAGTTTAAAGTACACCGCCTGCAAGGAAACTTAGAAAAGGACACGAACCGTAATTCGTTTTATTTTAAAGGACAAAATTTGTAATTCTGTCTTCTTTTATTTAAAAACAACCATTACTTGTATTATTCTTGCATTATTCTTACACTTTCTTACAAACATACTGTCATTTTTACATTCTTGCACAAATATTATCAAGGTCTGCCACCCGACTTCTTACACAGATATTATAAGGGTCTGCCACACGACCTCTTGCACAGATATTATAAGGGTTTGCCACCCGACCTCTTGCACCGATATCATAGAGTCGGCCACTTTATTCTTGCCCAGGTATTATAAGGGCCTGCCACCCTGACTCTTACAATCAAGTTAAGTTAACAACTAGACACGTACAAGTTCTTACAACCTTCTTTCAGTCTAGCATTAATTATTCACGTTAACCATACATATATACATATCACTAGTCTTACAAGTATGCACACAGCCCCGAAAACATTTCAAAGAGAATTGGGGCTAGACTCACTTGAAGTCGGTTTCTCTCACCGTTAATGGTAATGCCCTTCCTTAGTTGTGCACGGCTAACTGTACAATACATTACGCGTGTCAATTATCCATTACTACTACTTTTACATTTAAGTTAATGATACCCTCAACTAACGGGGGTCCGGGGGCAGCGCCCCTGGTAGTGGGGCGGGGTCTAGGGGCGGTAGCCCGTAGCAGGGTCCAAGGGGCAGAGCCCCTGGTTGGGGTTGAGCTGCAAGGTCAGCTCGGAAAAATTTTATTTTCGTTAACAGGTCCTTTATAAAAAACGCACCAGAAAATGAATCACGTGGAATTTCGAATGGAATTTCGCGTAGAATTTCGCATGAAATTTTGCTTCGCATAGCCATTTCGCTTTGCATGCTTATTTCGCTTTGCATGGCGTGTGATGCGAAATTCTTGGATTTCGCATGGCATGCGATGCGAAGTCCTTTTTCATGCAATTAAGACCCGATTACCTTATTTTGTCATTTTAGAGCCATCTTACCCCGAGACCCTTCCTTAGAACCCGTCTGAACCCTTTTTATGGGTTTCGGGTCGTACCAGCTTTGTATATCCGTGTTTTATGAGGTCCGAACATCACATTTTTGTTCTACAACACACCCGGGAGGTTATAACTCACCAAGTTTATGTTTTTTTCTTACATCTTACAACCTGATCTATCGTTCTATCAGTTTGCATGTCAAACTCAACCACAAAACTTAACCTTTTAAACCAAAACTCACCTTTTTGCTCTCGGTCGGATTCGGATCTGGACAACTCGTAGATCTAGACGTGTTCTTGTTGTATAAACGGTGTTTACACACGAGATTCTTCCTTCCTCTTAGCTTGGATTTGGATCCGGGTGTTAGAGAGAGTATGTGTGTGTTTCTTGTGTGTGTGTGTGTGTGTATGTTTAGAAAGAAAAGAGAAAGAGTGGGGAAGTGGTTGATATTTAAAAGGGGCTATGGGCCCCACCACTCACTCTCAATTCCAAATCAAATATTATCCAAACACTATCACACAATTAAATAAACGACACACGGTTAATAACAAATCCTTCTGTTATTTAACATTCTCAAAATACGGATGTTACAATGTGTAATCAGTCTGAGTTGCTTTTTATTTTCTACTTTGTATCATAACAATTTTAGAGATATGTAATCTCGTGAAAACATTTGTCGGACTCTTTGCAATAGACAACCTGTTTACTACAAGTGTAAAAACTGTTCTGTCTGTAAAAGGTTTAACGTATTTACTTGTGATTATCAGTTCGTTCTCGTTTAGAAACCTTTTCTTTCTGTATGCTGTTAACCTACATTTGAAATAGGTTTGCATAAATACCTTGACGGTGTTTCTTGATTAATCTGCAGACCTTAGATTTGATTTAACCTTGCTAAAGTTATAGTTGTTTATAAAAATATACTTGTATTTACATATGACGTTTGGGATAGCATGCTTTGGCTTAATAGGTTCTATCACATTGGTAAGTTTCTCCAGGTAAGTAAACGGGTCCCTCGGTTGATTGGGATTTATACGAATTACTTTTCTTTTGGCAAGAAACTTACGACTAATGCTACCCTTATAGTTACTACATGCCCGTCAAAATATATGATTTGATAACATTACTTCTTATGAAAGTAACGCCATTACTTTTATAAAAACATCATTTAGAAATCATTTACGGTTAACGACTATATTCTTGACTAAGTCTTAAATAACTATATAATGAAGTAACTTAAGTATAATCCCTACCTTAAACGATCACTCGAGAATGAGAACAATAAAAGATCAGTAACTCGTCGTATGGCTTCGCTTAATGAGGCTGTCGGAAGTTAACATAGCTTCGTAACTTCGTTTCTTACGAAAACTTCGAGAAAACAAGCTGTTGGAAAGCCGGGAAGCTTAGGGCATAGAATTCTAGGTTAAGTGTGAGTAATGGGAGGCGTTTTGGGATGAATTGGACTCAAACCCGTAGTTGCCCTTTTATAGTCAAATTTGTTTGCTTCGCGTCGCGCAAAGGACAAAGTTCTTCGCCGTTCACATCGCGTGAAGTAGCATTCTGCCGCATCATGACACGTGGCCTGTACAATCGTGCCACATGTTGACACGTGATTGGACACGTGCATCTGATTACTTAACGTGGTTTCGCGTAGCTCGAAGGACTGCTTTGCGTCACGCGAAACATCATTGTCACGGTTTCTGTTCCCACTACTTCACGTAGCGTGAAATATATTAACTGTCAGCTTCACGTAGCGTGAAGAATTTAGAAATCAGAATTTTCATTTTTAACCCTCTATCTTTCAGAATTGACATTTTTAGCCCAAACTTAGATGTGGTATTTTCATAGTGTTACATAAACTATCATCCGTCTACCATTTACATCTTCAACGCGACTGTACGTACGTACGTACGTGTGTATATGTGTGTGTGTATATATATATATATATATATATATATATAGTTAAGAAAAAAAAATATATTGCTTTATATTATCCATGACAAGGATTTCTTCATTGCCCACTAAGTCTCACACGTCATTTTCATTATAAGTTACAATCAAACAAAAAATAATATATTTTTCTAACAAAAATCTAAATTTGCTAGTTCTTGATAACAGCGTCAGTGACTTATTTTTTTTGTATACATTTATTTTTTTTTTTCAATTTTTCCTCCAGCTTTTTACGTTCTTTACACTTAATAAATTAATTCAAGAGTTGCCGTCGTTCCCAAGCTTGACGCCTTTGTCTTAAAACAAATCTAGTTTTGCAAAATTCATGCCCAGGTTGGAGAATGATGTCAAGTGACGTCGGTTAGCTAAAATGGTCATGGACGAACCATGATGGGTGTGACATCCCTCGATTTCGGGTCAAATTATATTTATTTTGTATTTGTTTTTATGTTTTAAACCGACCCGATTTATATCCCGAACATTTCAAATATATAAAATATTGGATTTTATGTTACTAAAACATTCCCGCTTGTCTAATTTGAAAAAACCCCTTTTACGGATTCGAAAACGGACTTAAAACGCTCAAAATATATCAAAAACGAACTTCCAGACGCGAACCGACGTGCAGACCAGCAGCCCCATCGTTTTTTTTTTTGTTGTTTTGTGACTTGTCTTGACCCCTCTTGCATGCAAACCTTTATATCACACCCCATGCTTGACCCTTTCAACCCACCCTATATATACACCCCTATCCCCTTCATTAATCCCTGCTCGTTCATCTCTTTCTCTTCCAATTCTCAAGCATTCAAAGTTGTTCTTCATATTTTTTTGGCAGTTTGACTTTCCAAAGTCAAACTGACCATAGTCTTACATTATAATCAACTTGTTAACACTTATTTATACTTGAAGATTGTTATACAACATATATATAATAGCACCCTTTGTACCTTCGGTGGGCATTTCTCCGGTCTCGGTCGGTTAAGTGTCCGGCCCATAAGACAAAGCTACATGGAGGACTTGTAGTAGTCCTTGATTATATATATTTTCCGCATCTAACCATCAAATTTGTTATACTTGTTTAACTTCTGCTCATCTTAGTTCTATTTTACATTTTGAGTTCCATGGTTAAGGGTTTGTAGAGACTAGCCTCGGTTATTCCGTAAATAGCTCCAAACCGGAAGCCGAACTCTTGTTTACTAGTTTGTTTAAATAGTTGTATAAACATGTTTTATGTAAGATTTGAGTTTCTAAAAAACATTTTAATTAGTTCCATGGTTATGGGTTTGTAGAATCTAACCTTGGTCTTATCCCGAAACAAGATCCGAACCGGAAACCGAACTTTCGATTAAAGACTTTGTTGTTGACTTTTTGTATGTAAGACTTTGGTATTATTATTTATAAATTATTTTACAAGTTCTATGATGTTTGGACATGTGGTAACCATTCTTGGCCTTATTCCAAGTTAAAAACCGAACCAAACCGAACTAAACCAAGTCTACTCGCTTAAGACATACAAGTGTGTTTTTAACCATTAAAGCTTATATATTTCTTTAAAAATACTTTATAAACTGATTTTAATTATTTTCACAAAGTACTCGGAATGTTGAATCCAACTTGATCTTATAACAAAGTTTGGACCAATTAAACCGAACACTCGCTTAACGGACGTTGTTAGTTCTAAAACAATAGAACTACATACTTGGTTAAGTCTCTTTAAGATTTATTGAGTTATCTCATACATTTATTATTTTGGGAAAGTTGACTTTGGGTTTGGTCAAGTCACCAAGACCCGAACCGACCAACCGAACACTCGTTAAAACCTGTTTTAGTATCTATATTATAAAGGGACTTGCTTTCTTGTATTTTTACCCAACTTATTACTTAACATAGGTTGAGTAAAATTAAGGGCTAGATACTTTAACCCGGTTTCGAGCAAACTTACATTTTTAAAGGACTATTATTATAATTTCTTAAATATTTACATTTTAAACCTTAAACTTTAAATTGTTTACATTTCTTATCATTTATTTTCATTTAAAGACTTCCAAGACAACTTTTCTAATACAAGACTTCTTCTCCTTTAGGCTTCGTTCGTTTAACTCATCGTTCCGGTTAATCTCCAAATCTTTCAAATTTATTACTTGAACGTGAGTACTTTCATCCCCCGTTTTCACTCTTTTATATTTTGGGGGTGACATTGCAAACTTATTCAAATCCAAATGATTTATACTTGAGTCTTAAACCACAAACTTTATTGTATAATTTACTTAAATAAATGCTCGATTTGGTGTTATATGCTTATATGCTTAAGTGCTAATGTGTTTACCGCTTTTAGATGGTTGATTCACAAAATCCGAGTATATCTGGCATCCCCTTATAGAAAGGTGTCGTTAATGTATTCTTATTAACGATTTCATACAAAATCCGAGAATATTTGGCATCCCCTTATAGAAAGGTGTCGTTAATGTATTCTTATTAACGATTCCATTTATCTAAATTGTTGCTATTATTTATCGTTTTGTATAAAAGTTGTGGAATTTCATATTATATATCTATTGTTCAAAAACTATGAAATAGCTCACCAACCTTTGTGTTGATAAATTCTATTTATGCAATGTTACAGGTTTGACTTTAGGTTGACTCGAGGACTTGAAGAAAAAAAAAACGTTATCAAGACTATTAGGATATTAGCAAAACGAACAATATATTATTTACTATGATTTGAATTCGGTTATTGTATGAACAAGTTATGTGACTCTTTGTGTTTTTATGAATTTAAATGAGTTGATTAAATATTGTCACTTAATAGTGTCGTGTGCGATGAACAATCGGTTGCGCCCCGACGTTTACGTCTTGGTCGGGGTGTGACAATGGGGGCGGCGAGGAGAGGGGTTGTGGGCCAGTGGCCATGCTTGGTTTTGGGCTCGGAATGATCTAAATAGAGTATATTGCCCATATCTTTTTATTATGACATGGTTTATATCTTTCATTCGTTCTATCCAAAAGTTCATATTTATTTATGTATAAGAACATAGTTTGTGTGATTTATAGTTTAGTCTTTATTTGATTAAAAATTTTTGGTTGCTTTATACGAATGACTGAATGAGCTTATGAATAGTTGCGTACTATGTAAGGTGGCATCATTTAAACGGTCCAACATGATGCTATATCGTGACCTATTGACCTAGCTAGTACTTGTTTGACCAATCCAAACAAAGTTCATCAGGTAAAACATATGGTAAAATCGATTTTTAACAACTTAAACTTAAACGTAAAAGAAATCAATTGAAAAAACTGAAATCATTAGAGCATATATTGTTCAAAAGCTTAAAATCTTTCTTAAAGTTGACTTGTTATGTGACAAATCAGCAACTCCGACATTATTTTTTAACACTAATTAAAAACAATTAACGCATCTATCTCACAAATCTCTTACATTTTCAATATCACATATCATTTATTCATCATAAGCACTTAATTTATTCTAATAACTATTTTAGTTTTTAATATATTATAAATAAATGTAATTTAACAATTTATATTTGTTTCGTCCATTAACCGGACCAAACACTAGTGTTGTAAAAATCGCTTGTCACTAATCGGGCGGTAAGTGGGGACTAGCGATTAATCGGGATTAATCGAATCAAACTTTAATGTATAATTTTCAGTTTTATATATACACGAACACATTTTTATATGTAATTTTCAGTTTTATACATACACAAACACATTTTGGCTGAAAATTGGCTGGAATCTCGCTAGAAATCGCTGATTTTGGTCAGAACCTAATCAGAAAATGACGATCAAGTTCGTTAATCCATATTTTGACCATATTTGACCATTACCGATTAGCCCAAAATTAATTAGTAAAGTGGGAACTAGCGATTATTCAAGGATTAATCGGCGTCTAATCAGGATTTTTGCAACATAGCCAAAACACAAAATGTAACATCCAACTTTTTGTTAAATAATAAATGACGGAAAGTTTTGTTATTAACTGTGTGTCGTTAAGTTAGTCGTGTGTTAAATGTTTGGATAAGGATTTGAAATGGGAATGGAGAGTGGGTGGTGGGACTCATACCCCACTATATAAACCCAACCCACCCACCATTTCACTATTTTGTCTCCCTCCCCACACACTAAAAACAAACACACACTTCTTCTCTCAAACACCCGGATTCAAATCCAAGTAAAAGAAAGGTGAATCTCGTGTTCAACGTCATCGAGCAACAAGAAACGTTTGGAAGATCCTGCGTGTTGTCTCGATCTGAACTCGAACCCAAAGCAAAGGTAGGTTTCGGTTTAAATGGTTAAGTTTTATGGTTAGAATCGGCATGCAAACAGATATAATGATAGATCGGGTTGTGAAATGTAAGAAAAATATAAATCTGGTAAGTTATAACCTCTCGGGTGCACTTTGTGATAAAAAGGTGGTGTTTGGACTTTGAGAGATGGGTTCAGGATCAGGTGCATGGGGTCAGAATGTGTCGAAAGTTGGGAAAGAGTAAAAATCAGGTCCTGAGGAAGAGCCACGAAGTAAAATGGCCATTAAATGGTAAAAACGAAGAAAAAGAAGAATTTCGCATCGCATAAGCCATGTGAAGCGAAAAAGGCTATTTCGCATTGCATGACCATGCCAAGAGAAAAAAGGTAATTTCGCATCGCATAGCCATGCGAAGCGAAAAAGGCTATTTCGCATCGCATGACCATGCGAAGCGAAAAAGGTAATTTCGCATCGCATATCCATGCGAAGCGAAATTCCATGCATGCGAAGCGAAATTCTTCCATGCGAAATTTTATAAAATTCATTTTCTGATGCATTTTTGTTAAAGGACTGTTAATGAAAATAAAATTTTTCCACCCCAGCCAGGGGCACTGCCTCTTCGTTAGGGGCTACCGCCCCTAGACCCCGCTACCAGGGGCGTTGCCCCCGGACCCCCGTTAGTTGAGGGTGTCATTGACTTAGATATAAGAAGTAGTAGTAATGGATATTTGACACTCGTAATGCGTTATACAGTTAGCCGTGCACAACTAAAGAAGGGCATTACTATTAACGGCGAGAGAAACCGACTTCAGGTGAGTTTCTAGCCCCTTTATCCGTTATGTTTTTGGGGCTGTGTGCATACTCCTTTGTGATAGTTGTTAATACACTTAACTTAAGTGGTAAGTGTATGATATGTGTATGTTTTATGTATGACTAAGTATTGAATGCTATTATGGAATGTTAATACGAATGAATACGTACATATACGTATATACATGACCAGAAGATATGTAAAGTATGCATGAATGAAAATGAATGTATGATCGAGTGACGTGACAGGTATGGTTATTGGAGACAAAGGGACCAGACCCTAATAATATCTGAGACAGAAGGGACCAGACCCTGATAATATCTGAGACAGAAGGGACCAGACCCTGATAATATCTGAGACAGAAGGGACCAGACCCTAATAATATCTGTGATTGTAGAGATAGAATAGCCTATGGTAAATTACATGGCCTTATGAAAGAAAGTATGTAAATGCGTGTGCATGTATATAAAGTTTGTATGAAAGAAGTAAGAGTAAATAAGATATGAATACGTATCTTCGGATGCGTATGAGTAAGGGTATGAATGTATTGTATGTTAAATGATTAACCAGAACTCACTCAGCGTAGCTGACTTTTAGTATGCACGCAGGCAAATAGATTGAGGCAGCTGGCTTGAGGAGGGACACATGGCATAGACGGAAGAGATTGGCATCTACGAAGAAGTGTCAAGATTGTTTTAATTAATCGCCATTTGTATGTTAAGACAAGAATGAATGTTTTATAATGTGATGTATGAAGTTTTGAATTATTCAGCGAAAGTTTTAATTATCTCTGATTTTAGAATTGTGTTTATGAGTAAATCCAACACCAAAGTAGGGTTATCGGGAACAGGGCCTTACACAAAATCATGTTGATGTATGTTTTATAAAATAAAAGAATATTATTTGAAAATGATTATAAAGTAGTCAACATTTGAAATGTTTTACTCCCCAAACTTTCCAATGAATGCTTTTAGACTTTTATATTATGTTTCCATCAATTACTAAAATAGTCACCCACTTAATGGTTTTAACATTTTTGGCCAAACCACCATTTTAGAAACGAAAATTAGTGGCCGGTCACCTTTATACGGAACTTCTTGACAAACGAACCCCCGAATTAACAACTTATCAAAAATATTATATTATAATTCAAATATTATACTTTAATATGATAATTCAAATATTATACTTTAATTTATACCCATAACACTTGCTATAAACAACCGGTATCCAACTTGAAACATTGATTTCTTTGTAATTATTTACCAACTCTAAAAGTAAATTTCTGATTTTAAAATTTTGACTTAATATTTAAAGTCTATATATTAAAAATTAAAATCTTACACATAATAAAATTTTGTCAAACCAACATTTTAAACTATTTTAGCTTTATGTGACGCTTTTGTGGAAAGTGGTTTCAGTATACTTTCTTAAAGTGAACCTTTTGTATGTTATTGTCGTAAGAAATTAGGAATTTGATTCGACTTAAGGTTCAAGAATATTTTGATGGCGCACCGTGCACACATGAGCACTAACGTCTACCGTCGTGTAACTATTCTTCATTTTAAGCCGTGAGAATTTAGTAATTTGACTAAGCTAAAGTTCGGATGACGAGATACAACTAAAATTCTGCAATAGCACAAAGTTGTAAAAAAAAAACATGTGGTTTATGTTTTTATTACTCATAATCCTCCCTTGCCTTCTATATCATGTGAGTGACCACTAGTACAAAAAAAAAAGGAGAGGCATTTTGTAATGGTTAAATAGAGTTATAATAATGGTCATAAAACTGGTTTAAAAATTGGGTCGCAAAAGATGAGATCTATTATTTAACACGGTTTAAAGAGTCAAAGACCGTTGTATAACAATTAAGATAAAATACACTGTTTTAAAATGGGTCATAACCTGTTGTTTACTATATATTTATAACAGGTCATTAACTGGATTTTACTAAATATTTACAGCGGGTAACTAACTGAGTAACTGGTGTTTAAAAATATTTACAACGGGTCGTAACATGTGTTTTCTATATATTTACAATGTGCCACTAACCCGTGTTCATTATATATTTACAACGAGCCACTAGTCGGCGTTTACCTAATTGTTACAGCGGTCATTAACCGGTCTTTACTAAATATTTACAATTGCAACTAATGTTTACTAAATAAATACGATAAGACTTTAGCTGGTGTTTACTATATATTTTAACGTTTCACTAACCTGTGTTATATTGAGTCTAAATGAAATGTGTAGCAAACTATATACATCTAACAAGTTTTTTTGTTCAAAAATAAAAATATCTACCTATTCTAATAAAGTAAAATAAATGTAGACACTTGTCATGTTTTGGTTAATTCTCATAATTTTTTCCCTCCAAAACTAATATACCCTAATATATGTAATAAATCAATAGTTATTCACTTTCCTTTTACACTATATTTATATAATATCCATATATTATTATAAATATAATTATTAACATGTTATTTTACTATATATTCAAAATACTTGGTGAATTTCAAAAATCAATAACAAATCATGTTTCTCAAATGAAAATTGTTTCGGGTTTTTTTGTGGAACTTAAATTTGATTTTATGGGTCAAAAGTTGGTAAAGAGATTGTTTAGTACAAGTTAACTATATTTTGGTCAACATTTGTTATGATCAAAAATGAAAACTTTGAGTTTTTTTAAAAGTTTGAGAATGTAAAATAGATTTATCGTCAAATTTGTTATGGGTTCAAAGTGTTGACTTTAAAATGTCAAAAATATGAAAGTTAAAATTATAAACATGATTCGGATTTCAAATTTATTTTTAAAGGCATTTTTTGAAATAATCAAAAGGTTCGAGATTTGGCAAACTGACTATTTTCCCCTCAACTATTAAAATTTAAGAAGACATTGTGAACACTTTCGACATGCCACCCCCATGCCTATCAATGCTTAACTTTTATCAAATTTGAAATATTTATGTCAACATTAATTTTTCTTTTAATGGTGATCAAAACATCATATGAGAAGCATGGCATGCTAAACTACGCTCAAATGAAACAAAATATTCACAAAATTGAATGGGTTAACATGTTGTTTTTTATGTTGTCATTATGACAAAGTCGAGAAGCCCTATGAAACTTATCAAAATATTTTTCATGGTGTAGCTCAGAAAAACATAGTTATTGAAGAACATCTATTTTTACAATTTAATGTTCTACTTTCCTTTGATGGGTGGTAACTTGATAAATATATCAATAAAGGTAACGCTTCTTTTGTATTTAGGCTGAATGGTTAGAACTACTATCGCATGAGAAGTCTTATTTCCAAAATTAGTTCATAACCAAAATTCTTTCATACATATATGACACCGAGAATGAATTTTTCAATAGAAAGAAGCATTATCGGGTACGTTTTTGCACAGACATTTTTTTATTAAGTTCATTTAAAAAATCATTTTGTGATATAAAAAAAATCAATTTATGTACATATTGTATAGATACAGGCATGGATGTAACTTTTGTTACTTGAATTTTCATCAACTTTTGTTAATTTATATAATAGTTACATATTTTATTCTTATTCAAAACTAACTACCCCCATGACTCTTTAAAAGTCCATAATTTTTTCACACGTTAATATTTTTTTAAACACATTACATCATAGAAAAGGGCATTTTATTCGCTTTAATTTGAGTATGATATTGATATACTTCTTTACCGGTTATGATTGGCAACAAGTCGAGTCAGACGAGCTCGGGTCATGTGTAAGACCAAATTAGGGTCGGAACGAGTCGATAAAAAAGGGTTAATTTAGTTCGGTTCGTGTCGGTACGGTTTTGGGTCGAAAGAGGCCAAGTCAGAATATGTTTCAATTTAAAACGGTGTCGGGTCGGAAAGGGTTTCAAATCAAAAGAGGTTGGTTTAAAAAAATATCTATTTGAAATTACTGTATATTTTAGCTTTGTTTCTTGATTTTCGCCACGATTACACGCTTGCTGTCTTTGCACGAAGTACACGTCTGCATTCAGGTTATGCGTGCACTAATATCAAGTGAATCACGTACCGACACTGATTATGTGGTTGATCTCAGGTTGCGCGTGCACTCCATCGCACCGCGCTGGCACCCAATTAGTTTTATTAAAAGCTCCAGCTATTCTGCCAAACACCTAAATATATCTAAAAAGCTCCAGCTACTCTGCCAAACACCTAAATATATCTAAAAAGCTAACTACCAGCTAGTTTTGATAAACATACCCTAAGTCTCTGTATGAACCCATTAAAATTTTTTCTATGGAGTGTATACAACGCTGTTTATGTGGCTCACAATGCCCTACAATTATGTTTGCGTCATGAGGTGACTTCTAAACCTCCACACCATCCTTTAAATAATCAAGCTCAAAGTGGGAAACTTTTGTAAAAGTTTTGGAAAAAAATTGAATGTTGATTCAAGTTGTAGGGCTTGCTTTCTACCTATTATAACTCCTTTGGATTTGACCTCGTCTTTTTCAATCACATTTGAAGTAACCTATTTTCTACCCTTTATTGTCATTCCAGTAAAAAATAATCCTAAAATTTACCTAATGATTATCTTGTGAGATACGAACCCGCACCACTTTGTTAAGGTTAAAGAGTGAAAGATGATTTCTATTCATCTTTAATTAAAATTTGTTTTATGAACACAATTGTAAATTATGTTGAACCAATACGTGAGTGACTTTTATATTCAAACCGATATGTTGTGTAGTTCACATGTTTTAATCAAACCGTAAGTTGCAAGTTCCTTTATTGAAAATTTTGATTTCTACTTTCATGTTTAAGCTCCATACTATTTTGACTTTCGTAGACTATATTGTCTCTAATAATTAAACGAATTATAGTTAAAGCACTAACAAAGGACAAGTATGTTGCAATGGAATCATTTGGTACTTACGTTGAGAATTGTCGATTACTTTCTCAAATTTCATAAGCGTTGTTTACTTTGATCAAACACCTTGCATCATATTCGTTTAAATTTGTATTTGAAGTCCACAACTGGACACCTATAAAAATTTTCAACGAAATTACGAAAATTTAACCTATGAAGCGAAACAACGTGGGTAACCAGGAACACATCCGCCCCTCATAAGTTGCGCCCCTGGATGGACCTATTTGGCAGATTCCACGCATTAGACATGCAATTTGGTTGGCTTTCAACACGTTTGATCAAATTCGACCCATTATATATTTTAACCAAAAAAATATGTGTACACATAATATATAGAAGTAAAAATAAAATACATTTTTTTACATATGTTATGTACTTATATTGTTTAATTTTACTTGTATTTTTTATATTTGAACAATTATGTGTATTACGCGCTTTATAAAGCTAGTTAAACAATATAATAACAATATCATGGATATAGTATTTAATTAAACTATATATATAGCATATAGTATAATAGATTACGTGGGTTGCCAGCCAATTGCCATTTGACAAATTGTAGAGCATTTGACAAAGTTGCCAATGTGAATTCGGCAAGTTCCTCGATATATAGTCAATAGTGCATCTATGGTTACCATTACACAAGACCAGATTTTTGGTTTAATTAATAATCTGAAATTTGAATGTTCCAAGCTCACATTATTATTTAAGTCGTGAATACATGTGGAACAAATGTGTTACATTTTCTTACTATAGACCCTACACACTAAGCTTTTAAGGTGTTACCTGTTGTGGAACAAATTTCTAGCACATCCTAAACTTTAAGTCGTAACAATGTATCAGAGTTTTACCGATGTATTAGAGTTTTTCCTATCAATTGTTCTGAAACACTGCTAGAAGCATGTGTATCGCTGATGGTGCATCACCAAGAGAAAAAAATCATGGACCTCACCAAAAATCATTAGTAGTGGTGGTGGTGAGCAGCAATAGCAGTAGCAGTAGCAGCAGCAGCAGCAACAACAATAATAATAATAATAATAATAAATACTCTCTTGGTAGTTATGAACGGAACAATAACAGATAGCCGAAACTAGGAAATAGAGATTGGCATTGAAGGAATACTGAATGGCCACTGAAGTTGGTAAGTTTAATTTTGGTCATTGACTGTGGGAACTGTTTTTTGACAAACAGTCCATGGTAATCCGTTTGTAAAACTAAAGATAAGATTTCTGCACATACTTTTCAGACGTGCGTGGTGGAAACAATTTCATGATGAACGATCCCTTAATAATCCATTGGTGATAATAAAGATGAGATTTTGGATTAGATTTTCTCCTAGGCTTTTCAATCGTTTGTTAGTAAGACCAATTTACTAAGACATATTTTGTCGATAACCGATTGAAAAGTACTATAAATAAAAACCATGCACAAATATTTTCAAATGAATATTCCATTCAATGCCTGCGAACTATAAGGAATGACGATATTAAAGGATAATCAGTCAACACAATCAAAGGAATTAATACTCAAATATGTTATTCAAACCTTGAAATCTCTTCTGTAAATGCTCTCATTTCCTTATTGTAAAATGCCTATATATGGCTTGTATTATGTATAATGAAAATTACACAATTCATAGTATTATAACCTTTACACGAACACTTTTGAGTTTTCTTCGTCACCCCAAGCTCCCCGCTATTACACAAACTTCATTGCAATCGGGTTACACTAGTTAATACAAAATCTCATTATTTTGTATCGCCTAAAGAGTTTTCAACCCTACCAAGATATTGAAAAATTATGAACTATGGTAGCCTTTTCTATATTTACTTTTTGTTACAAGTTCAAAGAAAAATGACACTAATGGTTTCTTATTAAAATATTTAAAAATAAAATTGACAAATGACGTTTACAAAGAAGAATGATGATTTGGATGCGCAATAGTCTTATGTCACTAATTTTATGAGACAACACATTTTGGTTGATATTCTAGTGTTCCATCTATTCTTTTGCTTAAAATCTTAAGATTGGTGTGGAAAAATTTTGATTTGGTTTGGTTTTCATTGTAATCATTGGCATATTGCTTAGTATTTGTGTAAAGTGATCACTTTGAATTAAGTTTGTCCTTTTGGTCATCATACACTACATAACATGTATAATATCATTTAATTAACACCATAATAATGTTAAAAAGAATTAATATTATACTCAAATAAAGTTAACAAAATTCTCAATTTGTTTATGATATAGTTTTTTTAAATAATAATGTATAAAAAAATTAGCTACATTTTTAAAAGATGGTAGAATCTGAAAAGGTCGTCAATCGTTAACTATTACACTTTATCTCTACTTACCAAAATTTACATGATTTGCACCACGTGGCAATCCATCTAATCCAAGTTATTGATGACCATATTGATCGTTGGCAAGATCCATTTTTTAAAAATAAATATTTCGGTTTGAGTCGAACCTTCAGGAATACGTAGTAGGCAACAAGGGGCTACAACACCCCCATCCCCCGGCGATATTCAGGCGATAAGTGGAGGGGGTGTAGATTTGTTACCAGTTGAAGAGGTATGTACCCGCCTCAACACCGAGCAAGGCGGGTCAACCCACAAGATAAACACATTATGAAGGCACAAAGCCAAAACCTATGCGCATGGCGCATACAAAACATGCTCAGGCATCATATGCCCAGGCACACATATGCTCGTGCATCACATATGCGCGCGGCGCATATCACATGCTCGTGCATATCACATCTGCCCAGGCACACATATGCTCGCGCATCACATATGTGCGCGGCGCACCAGCGCGCGGCGCATATCACATGCTCGTGCATATCACATCTGCGCATGAAATATCTGCGCGTGAGAATAAAGAGAAGACCTCGCGCATCCTCAGGATGGGCGCATATCACACATGCACATAATCGACCTCGTCCTTATCCAAATCAGGATTAGGGCAACCTTGATTGTGCACGTCAGACAACCTTCCAAAAGGCATCTTTTTAAGGAGTAAGAATATGCTGATGTTGACAGCTGCCAAACGAAAGGTCGACAACTCAGCATGACACATGTGCTACCACGTGATTACAACCAACGAGAAAGCGCCAGGTGTCCCAGAGGACACGTGGCGCAGTGCGATTGGAGGAGGCCAACGAGGTTGAGCCTAATCAGTGGAAACCCTAGCACTATAAATACAGCATCAACTCCACTTTGATGGACACATTGATACTCAATCATTGACAGTTACAGACATTGATTCACATTGAAGCATATTCAATTACATTCACTGACAGGCAGCCCTAGTCAGTTACTTTCTCATACACAGAGAGAATCACATAATCATACAGAGTAACATACAGTATTGAGCTATTAAGCAATACTCTCCCAATTCCCTTACTCTCACATTATTATCTTCTCCTACACATACTTATTCTCACGCCGGAGGGTTACCCCAAAGAGGACCCCTCTATCCCTTTCTGAGGGGTAAGTAACGGCGCTGTTCGTTTTGTAGGTGGAAGAACACTGATCCAGAAGAACCATCGGTGAAATAGTATAATCACACCCGAGGAAAGTAGATCTGCTACCAGTGAGTAGATCCACGTTTCTTCATTGGCGCCATCCACTGTTACAAACGGCAATCAGATCTCATCAGATCTACATAAAAAATCAATCACCATGGTTTCTGGCGTTCGTAACGTTGATCAAGCTCTGGAGGATATTGAACGTGAGGGTGTTAACGACGGACAGCAGGTTCTGAGGGTTCCGCGTGATTCTACGCGTACCACCAGCAACCGTCCCTTCGTCACAACCCCTCACGGCCAGACTGAAACTCCTCCAGACGATCTCACGTTACAAAATCTTGCCGGCGCGAAACTGAAAGGACCAATGGGTCCAGAAGAAGAAACAAATGATCCGAATGAATGGCTCATAAACGAGCAGCGGCGTCTACTGGAAAAGTACAATGAAATGGTCAAACAGAAAAAGCTAGCCGACCAAACACAAAGGCAAGCGTTTGATAAGCAGACTACAAAAAGGCCGCGCGCGCCGGAAGAAGGACATTCTGTTCACACTGCACACACTGAGTTCAGTGATGAAGAAGTGCATAGCATGAGGAAGACACGGGATACTCATGCAGGAGGCTCACAGCTCCGCGCGCCTGTGAACATGGCGCCTGGAGCCAGAGCAGATCTGGATCTGCACATGCCGTACAGCCCACCGGTCAGAGGGCAAGTGGACGTAACCACACCCTACAGACCAGCCATCTTGGTAAAACACTCAAAGTTTACTGCGCGCATCGCGCAGGCTCCCATCCAGCACAAGACCAAGATGCCAAGTGGTCTGGGCAAATATGATGGCACAACAGATCCAGATGACTTTTTGCAAGGTTTCTATAACACGGGAAACCTAGAGAGCTGGACGATGCCAACATGGTGTCATATGTTTGCTCGCTGCCTCACGGGCGCAGCGCGGGTATGGTTCGAGAGCTTGCCGACTGGGCAAATTGATGGGTTCGAGGAACTATTAGAAAAGTTCCAAGCCCACTTCGTACAGCAGCGCAGGCACACGCGCGATCCTGATGACATCATGCACTGCGTACGCAGGAATGATGAAACGATTGAAGATTACATCACTCGTTTCAATCAGGAGTCCCTGGCAATCGGGGGTATAACTGAGCAGCTCCTGCGCGTGGCCTTTATACAAGGCGCGCGCAGTGATCAACTCCGCCGAGCTCTCGTAAGCAAAGATGGTATGCCCACCACTTGGGCAAAACTAATGGAAGCATCGCGAGTCTTCGCGAGAAATGAAAAACAGATTGCCCAAGATAGGGCAAGAGAAAGAGCGCATCAGGCTGAATCACCGCGCAGCAAAGAGAAGAGGGCCAAACAGAACTCTGTATGGTCCAGGTTGCAGCCAACAAATTTTTCTTCCGCAGAAAAGCAAGCGCAACCAAGCTCAACCCAGCCCCAAAAAGATGTTCGTAGTCGCGGGGAGGGTGACAACAGGGAGGGCGGCAGAGATCCTAGCAGACCTCTGCCAAGAATATGGACTTCCCTCACTAAAACACCTTCACAGGTGTTAAATACTGAGAATGTCCAATTCAAGCCCCCCAAGCAACTACACTACAAGGGACCGCAAAACAGTGGCAAATATTGTGAATTTCACAAGTCCCCGGGCCACAACACCGACGCATGCCATCATTTAAAGGATGCGATCGAGAAGGATGTAAAGTCAGGCAGGCTGGCTCACTTGGTGAAAAACCCAAGAATAGAAGATGAGCAACCGGAAGGAGCCTCTGCCAGCAAGAAATACAAAAGAATCTGTGTGGCTGAGGGGGGACAACAAGGGCAGACGTCAAAAAAGAGAAGCGCGCAAATCAACGGAGATTGGCGCGAGTAGCAAGTTATCTTCCCAAGAATCAGGGGAGGCCCTTCAATAAGCAGTCCTCTCGTCATCACCACACACATTGCTCATTACGAAGTGTCAAAGGTCCTGGTGGACACTGGAAGCGAATCTGACATTATGTATGAGCAATGTTTCAGAAAGTTAGACCCGGCAGACCAAGCGCGGCTCGAAATTGTGAACGCACCAATCTGTGGTGTTTCAAATGAAATCATCCATCCCCTAGGCCAGATTCAGTTTGAACTAACTATGGGGGATGATGAGCACAAGCGAGCCGAAGTTGTCAACTTCTTGGTCTTGCCCACCACGTCATGCCACAATATGATCCTGGGTAGGGGAACGATCGCCCAATTTAATGCTGTACCGTCGCCAGCGCACGGCGCATTGGGGTTCCCTACACCAACAGGCGTAACATTTGTTTACCGCGATCATTTGTGCGCAGTGACAAGTACGCCGCGGGAAGGGAGAATGAAACTTCCAATGGCGGACAATGCGCCAGAGAAGTGGATTTTAAACCCAAAATTCCCAGAGCAAACGGTCACAATTGGCGCTACCATTTCAGACGAAACGAGATTGAGAATGAAAAGGTTGCTCATAAAATACACGTCGGTTTTCGCGTGGCAACACTCCGATATGACGGGGGTCCCGCGAGACTTGGCGCAACATTCTCTTAACACGTTCAAGTCGGTGGAGCCAATTGCTCAGAAAAAGAGAATCATGGGGGATGAAAAGGCGAAGGCCATGAATGAGCAAGTGGAGGACCTGTTGCGCGCAAACATCATCCGCCCGATCCGATACCAGACGTGGGTAGCCAATCCTGTGATGGTAAAGAAAAGCAACGGGTCATGGAGGATGTGTATTGACTTCAAGGACCTCAACAAAGCATGTCCGAAAGACTGTTACCCTCTCCCAAACATCGACGCAAAGGTGGACTCCGTGGCGCCATTCAAGCTCAAATGTTTCCTGGATGCCTACAAAGGCTATCACCAGATTCAAATGGCACCACAGGACGAAGACAAGACTGCCTTCAGAACCGACAAGGGTGTTTTTTGTTACACAAAAATGCCCTTTGGTTTAAAGAATGCGGGCGCCACCTATCAGAGACTTATGGATTCGGTTTTCAGTGAACAAATCGGAAGAAATCTAGAAGTCTACGTTGATGATTTGGTGATCAAGAGCAGGGAGGAGAGACAAATGCTCAAAGACATCTAGGAAACTCTTCAGCGCCTAACGGAAGTTAACATGAAGCTCAACCCGAGCAAATGTACTTTCGGCGCGGAAGAGGGGAAATTTCTTGGTGTAATGGTCACTAAGGATGGTTTCAAGGTTAACCCTGAAAAGGTGGAAGCCATCCTTGACATGCCTTCACCATCCACCATGAAAGAGGTTCAGAAGCTGAATGGTAGATTGGTGTCAATCAACAGGTTCCTAGCGAACCACGCCAGCAAATCTACTCCATTCGTTAACACTTTGAGGAACTGCTTGAAGAAGAGCCAATTCAAGTGGACGCCTGAGGCTGAGCAAGCTTTCAGTGAGATAAAAGAATGTCTCATAAAGCTGCCCGCGCTAACAGCTCCACTTCTTGGCGAAACCCTTACATTGTACCTGTCAGCTGGAGACCGCGCAATCGGCGCAGTATTATTGGTGGATCGCAAGGGGATCCAAACGCCAATATACTATGTGAGTCGGGTGCTGACAGACCCTGAGACGCGCTATTCCATCATGGAAAAGTTAGTTTTGTCACTAACACACGCGTCGCGCAAGCTCCATAGATACTTCAATGGTCATCCTATTGAAGTTCTGACTGGTTACAACATCCAGCAAGTCTTGCGACGCCCCGCGCTCTCCGGAAGGCTGACAAAGTGGGCGCTGGAATTGGGTGAACACACGATCACTTATAAGCCCCGTCCAGCAATAAAGGGTCAAGTTTTAGCGGATTTCATCACGGAAATCCCAGAGGGAAAGATTGAAGAAGCTCAGCGCGAGGTAGACCCTCCGCGAGCAAATGATGAAGAAGATGTTTGGAGGCTATTCACTGATGGAGCCTCCAACAGCGAAGGGTCCGGCGCAGGCCTCAAACTGGTGGACCCTGATAATCATGAATATACTTATGCTATTAGGTTGGACTTCAAGAGTACCAACAATGAGGCTGAGTATGAAGCCCTGCTGGCTGGTCTGCGCATTGCGCGCAAGTTTGGAGTTAAAAGGCTAGAGGCCCATGTTGATTCTTACTTGGTAGCTGCACAGGTCAATGGCCTTTATGATGCCAAGGAGAACACCATGCCTCTATACCTAGAGCAGGCAAAAAAGCTCATTGAGCAGTTTGACTTCTTCAAAATCATACACATCTCGCGCAGCGAAAACAAGGCCGCAGACGCGTTGAGTAAGATGGCATCAACTAATTTTGATCACTTTGGCAAAGATGTCAGGGTGGAAGTGATGAGCAACCCGTCAGTGCAAACGCAATCTGTCCTTGTAATTCATACAACCCCTTCATCCTGGATAACTCCAATAATGGAATTCCTGAAGGAGGGGAAGTTACCGGACGATCGCGCACAGGCGAGAAAGATAAGACACAAGGCGCAGAACTATGAACTACTTGATGGTACATTATATCGACGCTCTTATCTTGGACCACTCATGAAATGCCTGGATGCTGAAGAAGCAAGCTATGTGATTAGGGAGATTCACGAAGGAATCTGCGGAATACACGCTGGCCCGCGCATGGTGGTTGCCAAGGCAATGAGCTCAGGCTACTATTGGCCAGGCATGTACTTGGATGCGCTAAAAGAAATCCAAAAATGCAAGGCATGTCAGAGCTACGCACCAAACACCATGCGGCCAAAGAACAACTTGATTCCAGTGACCTCCGCATGGCCTTTCCACAAATGGGCCATTGATATTGTGGGGCCCCTGCCGCAAGCGCAAGGGCGAGTGAAATTTTTGGTAGTGGCGGTAGACTATTTCACTAAATGGGTTGAGGCCAAGCCACTAGCAAAAATCACAGCTGAGGCGATGAAGCAATTTATCTGGAGCCACATCATTTGCCGTTTTGGCCTTCCTATGGAAATTGTGAGCGACAATGGCAAACAATTCACTGACAGGAAGATATCCAGCTGGCTCAAAGAATTGCACATCAACCAAATTTTCACTTCGGTCTACCACCCTCAAGGGAATGGCCAAGTGGAGCGCGCGAATCAAAGTTTGTTAAATGGGCTGAAGAAAAGGTTGGAGGGAGAATCCCATTCTTGGGTCGAAGAGTTACCTAATGTCCTGTGGGCGCACAGGACATTAAGCAAAACTAGCAATGGCGAATCCCCGTTCAGCCTAACCTATGGGACAGAGGCTATGATTCCAGCAGAAATTGGATGCCCATCCCATAGGGTACTCATGATGAGCAAGACTGATAACGAGCGCGAAAGAAGATTGGACCTCAACTTGCTTGAAGGACGCAGAGAAGCGGCTATCATCAATGAAGCCAAATACAAGAAAAAGCTGGAAAAATATTATAATCAGCGCGTTAAAGAATGTCACTTCAAGAAAAATGATTTTGTCCTTCGAAACAATGAAGCTAGCCGCGCGATACCCCCAGGAAAAATGTCCCCCAATTGGGAGGGACCTTATCAAATCTCAGAAGAATTGGGGAAAGGCGCGTACACTTTAAAAGATTTGAATGGAAAAAAGATACCGCGCGCGTGGAACGCAGCACAGCTTAGAAAATGCTTCATGTAAAAATTCAAATATGTAATCAAGGCTTTTAAGCCATCATGAATGATGATTCGCGCTATCTTTCAATATTTGTTCTATTACCTTTGCATACATGTTTCACACTTCCTTTATTAATTTGGAGCAATATGACAACACTATATTGACTTCAAAACAAAATAAAACGAAGTAAAACATACATGCGCGAGCCTTAGCTCAAACGCGTTAACGAGTCTTAACTCTAAAACGTCAGGGCCTTAGCCCAAACCTACGAGCCTTAGCTCAAACACGTTAATGGGTCTTAACTCTAAAAACGTCAGGGCCTTAGCCCAAAACAAAGAGCCTTAGCTCAAAACACTCACAAACATCCATCTTACATCCCGCGCAGCCTGATCATAAAAATCCTTAAACACAACTAAGGCAAAGTACATGTCATATCATAGTTGTTAAGGTCTCAGGTCGAGGTCGCGCACGGAATAAGAGTGGATATCTGAGTAACACATGCTGACATGTAATGGCTAAAACTCATAATTCCATATAAAAAACGCGCGACAACGAGGCGCAAAAAAGGAATAGTGAAAAGTCATCGCGCGTGTCAGCATAAACAAGATACTGCGAAACCACTTACAAAATAGGACTATGGTTAAGTGAATAATTTCCTTACAACCTTGTTCTTATTTTAACGTGCAAGCATATCTTATATCTATACAAGCAAACATGAAGAGATGAATGGAAATGCGCAAGATGTGAAAAAGGGAAAACAAATTTCATTCCATAGCATTGAAATTTACAAGTATGATGAGTTACAAATTACAAATAAAAATAAAAACATGAAGGGCTTCTCAAGTCTCCACGTTGACATTAGCCTCTTTATCATCCTCATCATCGCCCTCGGCATCTGGCGCAGCCTGCTCCTCTTCATCTCCAAACTGACCATAGTCAAGTTCTTCCTCCTCATTGGAGTCTTCTATCACGACGGTGTCAGGAGCAGATTCTTTCGCCGCGCCAGAACCGCTGGCAGGGGCAACATCCCCCGCGCCACCATCATCGCCACCATCCCCCTCGCATTCATCGAGCAACTTCTTTAGCGCGCCGAGGTCGGGCTGGTCAGCAAGCGCAGCAATCTGCAAATCAATAGAAAAGTATTGAGTACAAAACACTTGGAAAATTAATCAAGTAAAACTCATTAAGGTCAAGGTACCTGCATAAGGATGGGGATGGGAGTATTCATATACTTCTCCCCCACCGCGGCCATGTCCGCGCAGGCCGCGTCGCTCTTGTAAGGGTACTCGGATGGGTTCTTCTTCAACATGCCATATTCATACCCATCCGTAAACCCTTCAGCTCGACCCACCAAGCGCGCGGCAGCATTGCAGTCCATCACAAGGGCCTGAAACTCGGCAGAATATTTCATCGCCAAAGCGCAACGAGTCATGCCCTGTGACACCAGCCATTGGCGATCCTGCGCGAGGCCAGCAACAGACGTCTCGAGGGCAGGAACCTGGGAGTTTAATAACTCAACAGTTTCCTTGGTCTTTTTTAGCTCCTCTTTATCAGACGCTGCTGCCGCCAAAATTTTTTCTTTCTCCGCCTGCGCAGCATCAAGTGCTTCCTGGCTGGACGCTGCCGTCGCCAAGGCCTCATCTCTATCGGCCTGCGCGGCCGCCAACTCCTTCTTCAGGCGCGCAACCTCGCTCTCCAGTGATGATTTTTCAGTGATACTCTGGACGATAGCTTGGTCACGCGCCTCCGCCTGCTGTTCCAAGACACGCACTCTCCGCGCGTACTTGGCAACTTCGGCCTCCGCCACCTGCTGCTTCTCCCGCGCAGCTTGGAGCTCATGCCCGCGCTTAATAAAGGCGGTGTTGGCACTTGCTCGGTTTTCGCTGAGCTCCGCCTGGAGTTTCTCAGCTCGTGCGCGAGCATCTGAAAGGTTCCAGGCAGCCACCTTAGCCTCTTGCTGGGCTGCCACAAGAGCATCGCGTACTTTAATATAATCGCGATGAAGCTCTTGGGAGGCAGCAAAGAAAGCTGACCCAGCGAAGATGTGATCGTTGAGCAAGTCAGCGCGGGTGCGCTCCTCCTGATACCTCCTTTCAGTAGGAGGCACGGCATGAGCCCAGAAGTCCTCGCATACGCCCATGGATTGGAAGGAACTGTCTTCATTAATATTCCATCTAGGGCGGTAAACGTGGTCACCTTCCTGCAAAACACAAGAAATGTTCTAAGTCATAAAACATACTTATATGGAGGTACGCGCAGCGGAGCAACAAATTAAAACATACCTGCGGGGATGAAGCAGAAAAGTCAGCGCCAGCCCCACCAGAAGTCTGCGCTGCGAACTCTTGTGGCATCGCAGGGCTGGCGCGGTCTCCCAAGGAGTCTTCAGCTTGAGCCCCCTCATCCTCCTCATCTTCTTCAATAGGCCTCTTCTCCTGCGACCTGGAGGGCTCCAAACCAGCCTCGCAGAGAGGGCTGCGCGTAGGAGGAGGCGAGGGAGGTCTCGACGCCGCCAGTTCGGCGCGCAATACGGCTTCCTGCTCCTTTGTAATCCCAATAAGGGGAGACTCAGCACTAGCAG
Source organism: Bidens hawaiensis (assembly GCF_021521415.1). Taxonomy (NCBI): domain Eukaryota; kingdom Viridiplantae; phylum Streptophyta; class Magnoliopsida; order Asterales; family Asteraceae; genus Bidens; species Bidens hawaiensis. The sequence goes on along the minus strand of NW_027493060.1, from coordinate 96,689 downwards.
GAGCAGGACCAGAACCAGCGGCGCCGCCAACGGCGCCAGGAGTGTCACCAGCAACTTGTACGCCAGCTACAACTCCTATGAACAAATCAACAAGGAAAATTGGTTTATGACTGGATCCAAAAGAAAAAATTCAGAAGACAAATGTGCAAAACATACCTTGGCGCAATTCTGTTCGCGCGGCGAACATCGCCATAAAGTTCATTCTACCCTTCTCAGAGGGTAGAACGGGGGACTTCGAAGCAGACCCCGGCGCAGCCTCAGCACCTTGTGGCGCCTGCGACTGATCTGCAACCGTCGCCGGTCCTGCAAACATTCAAAGGAGCAAAGGTTTAATAATAATTCAATCAGATGAAGATAAGCAAAGTATACCTGTCGCAGGCGCGGCACTGCTTCTCTCTTCAGCCGCGCGAACGGAGGAGGTGACGCCACCATACCTCAAGTGGACAGGAGGTCTGCCCACTTTCACAGGCAGGGAAGCTAAAGAACCCATGGTGGTAAACACCTGGGTTTCCTTAGGTCCCTTCGTTTGAGCATGGGGATGAGCGACAGGGGTGTCATCTTTCTTTTGTCTCTTACTGCCCCCTGCGCCAGATTTCCCCTTAGCTTTGCGCTTTAGTAGGGGCGCCTCCTCTTCCTCCTCCTCCTCTTCCGCGAGCTCCAGCTCGTAGTTTTCGAGCGCATCTGCAAAAACAAACAACAGAACTGTTAATAAACTTTGGTATTCTAAAGGAATGAGCATAAGTGCGAAGGCTTACCAGGCGCGTCGCCATCAAAGTCAAATTCCAGATCCACTGGGATGAACATGTCATCGAAGCGATCTGGGAAACCAACCTCCCCAGCGCCAAGCGCGACGGAGCCACCCTCCACTTGATCATCATAAGCGGCGTGGATATAATCCTTGGTGACTGCGCAAAAACAAGTCAAGTGATATCAGCAAAAGAATTATGTTCGCGCAGAAAAAGAAATAAAGCAATGAAATAAACTTACACAACCCGTCGACTTGGATAACGGGCTCAAGCGAGCTGTCCGCCCACCTCTTGCTCATACCAACCCCCACCAGCGCCTCCTCACGAATGCTCTTGGCGGGGGATGGTTCAGTGGACAGCTTCTTAACCCAGGCGCCAGTTGGGTTCTTGAGGACACCCACATCCGCAGGCGCAGAAGAGATGGAGCGCATGGTCATACGGATGGGTATCACACCAGCCCTAATGTAGAAGAACCTCTCAGACCAGTCATGAAGGCTCTTGAATGAAACAGTGGAGCACTTCACCTTCTGACTGCGAGGAATAAAAGAGAACCAATTGTCTTGGATCTTGGCCTTATAAAAATACTGAAAGCGCCGAGGGGTAGGCTCCTCGCGCTGGGATTTGCACATGAACTCAAAGTGAGTCATGCGCACAAGTCCAAAAGGATGGACTTGGGATATGTGAATCCCATAGAACTGCAGCAGTGCACCCACAAACCTTGTCATCGGGAGACGAAGGTTGCAGTGGGTGAAAAAATGGCTATATAAGGATATATAACCGGCAGGCGGGTCCGCCGCCGATTGCCCGGCCTCAGGCAACATGCAGCCAAACAGGGTGGGAAAGCCCTGAGAGGCGATAAGGCTGTCAAGATCAGCCTGCCTCAATTTGCAGGGGATTTCATTCCACCTCCTCGCCACCTTGGTCATCCTTACCTCCTCCGATGAGCCCTCAGCAACCTTCTTCCCCTTGCCTTTCTTCTTCAACGTCGACATCACTACGGATTTAACGCGGCGTTTTCGGGAGACGATTGAGGTGATCGACAGGTTCGAGGAGTCCGAGCTATCAGACATACAACTGAACAATCTAACAACGGAAACTTCTGAAGAACAGATATTTCAGAGGACAAAGAAAGAAAAACTCAGAAGAGAAAACAAGAAGATGAAGGATAAAGAACTCCAAGGGCTGGCTTTTATAGGCCGAGGAGAGAGAAATTTGGGTGCTGAACGGACTTCACGCGCCCCCACTCGCAGGTATAAGCCAACGCGAGCGCGACACGTGCCCCTGACAACTGTGTGAGAGGACACGAAAAGAAAAATACGGCGGGTGCCAGAGTTCACGCGCCCCCACTCGCAGGTCTTGGCCAACACGAGCGCGACACGTGTCCCTGACAGCTTGTGAGGGGACACGAAAGGCAACTGTAGCACCTCGAGCACACGAAATGTCTGACACGTCCCCATCACTGACCCACGTCAGCAACCGTCACGAACACAGACGATTCGTTTCAACCAAATGGATAGAACTTCGCGCAACGATGGAAACAACCAAGAAAACGACAAAACCCCTTTTAAAAGACCAAATCAGTAAGTCTAATATCTATCTTACCGCGCTCGCGCGAGATAAGACACACATTAGACTGGGGGGGCTTGAAGAGGTATGTACCCGCCTCAACACCGAGCAAGGCGGGTCAACCCACAAGATAAACACATTATGAAGGCACAAAGCCAAAACCTATGCGCATGGCGCATACAAAACATGCTCAGGCATCATATGCCCAGGCACACATATGCTCGTGCATCACATATGCGCGCGGCGCATATCACATGCTCGTGCATATCACATCTGCCCAGGCACACATATGCTCGCGCATCACATATGTGCACGGCGCACCAGCGCGCGGCGCATATCACATGCTCGTGCATATCACATCTGCGCATGAAATATCTGCGCGTGAGAATAAAGAGAAGACCTCGCGCATCCTCAGGATGGGCGCATATCACACATGCACATAATCGACCTCGTCCTTATCCAAATCAGGATTAGGGCAACCTCGATTGTGCACGTCAGACAACCTTCCAAAAGGCATCTTTTTAAGGAGTAAGAATATGCTGATGTTGACAGCTGCCAAACGAAAGGTCGACAACTCAGCATGACACATGTGCTACCACGTGATTACAACCAACGAGAAAGCGCCAGGTGTCCCAGAGGACACGTGGCGCAGTGCGATTGGAGGAGGCCAACGAGGTTGAGCCTAATCAGTGGAAACCCTAGCACTATAAATACAGCATCAACTCCACTTTGATGGACACATTGATACTCAATCATTGACAGTTACAGACATTGATTCACATTGAAGCATATTCAATTACATTCACTGACAGGCAGCCCTAGTCAGTTACTTTCTCATACACAGAGAGAATCACATAATCATACAGAGTAACATACAGTATTGAGCTATTAAGCAATACTCTCCCAATTCCCTTACTCTCACATTATTATCTTCTCCTATACATACTTATTCTCACGCCGGAGGGTTACCCCAAAGAGGACCCCTCTGTCCCTTTCTGAGGGGTAAGTAACGGCGCTGTTCGTTTTGTAGGTGGAAGAACACTGATCCAGAAGAACCATCGGTGAAATAGTATAATCACACCCGAGGAAAGTAGATCTGCTACCAGTGAGTAGATCCACGTTTCTTCACCAGTTGAGGTTAAAAATATCATTTTATTCAATGAGAGGCGGATTGGCTTGAAGACTACTACGCCCTTAAAATGAAAATAGTTTCCATGCTAAAGTGCATCATGTGCCAAAAATCCTCCTATTTCGTAGTCCTCCACTACACAACTACATATAGCCTTACAAACTTTACAAATTGATACAAAATAATATTCATGTATATGATTTAGTATTAACAATAAACTTATATGAATTGAATATTAAATACCATTGTAAATGCGTTTGTATTTTATAACCTTAGATGCAATCTTACCAAATTAACTAGATAGAGTAACAAAACACCTTTACTTTGTGATGTATGAACTACAATTAGGTGTGGATTGAAACTTGTAGACTATAGAAAACGACTCTCTTTTTAATTTGCTTACTTTATTTTCTTATTGGCTTTAATGGAATTTGACCAGCCTTAACAGACCAAAATATATCATATTTTATTATTTTTTATGGTTTCTTAAAGCAACCCAAAATCACCACAATAGCATTTCCATAGGGGTACTTTAACAAGTGAGTTACTTCAGTTAAAGCTCGAGCTCGAAGTTAAATTGAGCTAACTCGGCTTGACTCATTTGTTCCTAGGAGGTTGAAATTTAAGTTCGTGCTCAAAAGCTCGAGTCAACTAGCGGCACAATGAGTCAATTATAAATCAAATTACATTATAGCTTATAAACCTTTAAGTTGGGCTTACCTTAAACGAGCGACAAGATGGTGCTTATCTTGGCTCAATAAGAAATCGGAGCTAGTTTTTGAATACCTAATTCATAATTCCTTCTTATGAATAGTTACTAAAAAGATTAGAAAAAAAAAACTCATAATTTGTTGGACCGAGTGGATTAAGAACCCACTTCTTATTATTTAATTTATTTATTTTATGTTTGGTATGTTTTTCCTAACCATCATCTTTCATTAATATATTCTCTGTTGTTCAAAAAAAAAATCTAACTAGGGGCTGGATTCAAATTGTAGGCTTTTGCAGACGTCGGGAGGCCAAACAAGCTATTTCTCAAACTAAGGTTACAACATGTAATTGTCCGTTTACTGCATGTAAGCAAAAGTAGTTCACTCTAAATTTTTTTGAACGACTAATTTGGATCACTCACGAACCACTAGAATATCATCGTGCCACCAGTGGTACCATGCGATCATATCCACCACCAAGCCACCAATTCAGGTGAAAACTCAATATTTAAGAGAAACCCCATCTTGTAAGATTCAAACACAGGACCTTATGGTCACTAAGTCTTATCCCACTATAAAGATACCATTGGACTAGAAGTCCTTTTTGGTAGTCCTCGCTAAAATTTTTTTGACTATTAATTTAAGAGAGAGTCAAATAAAATATAGAGAACAGGAATGTGTAATTGCTCGTTCTTGTCTAATTCTAGTACATCTTTTATTTTCAATGCACATATAAGTTTCAAGTTAATAAATTCCACCTTTTTTTGAGAATCAAAGTTCAAAGATTGAACTAAAACTTCTTTCTAAAACTTATTTTTAACAAGTCTCCCCTGTACATATAGTAATCTAAGCATATTGTAAGACTAGTTTCCGAAATATTCTTTTAATGAACGAGTCGTGTAACAATAACTTATATAATTCGTTAACCGGATATAAAATCTGAATAAATTACTTACACGTTGTCATGGTCAAATTATCTTTGTCAATTTTCTATTATTTTTAAACAATTAGCCAGGATATAACTATTTATAAAAACAACAATTCAAAGAGCATATAAAAAAACATTTCTTAATATCGTAAAAAGACAAATAAACGTTAGGTTTTTTACATCAAATAATTCCTTTTATTCACCCATACAATGATACAAGCCACTTTTTTTTTATTTTTTTATAAATTATTTTTCAATAAATTTGCTTTATACAAACAGAAAGTTGGTAAAATGACATATAAAATAGCTATTTTGTACGTAACTTGATTAGAAAAAGATAGAATACATGATTATGTACACATACAATGTCCATTGAAAGAAAGTAAAATGAATTTAAAAATATAAAACTCGTGTCAAAGATTTTAAAAATTATTATATTTGAGTATTGGATTATATAGCAACCTTTAAATAGTGGCGAAGCTTAGACTAAGACCCCGAGGGGGCTCAAATTTTCGGTTGAAAACGGCTAAATTTACACTACGTATAAAAAAGTTCGAAGGAAAACGGGTAAATTTACACTACTGTGCAAAAAAAAAGAAAAAGAGGGCCAGGGCAAGTCAATCGAAATTGTGTTTTAATTATATGCGATAACCAAGTCAATCGAAACAAGCCCCATTCAATTAAACAAGTCAACATAAAACACTACTCATTTATTTCATAGGTTATATACGACAACAAAAAAAAACTGATTTTATCCATGTTTTATCAGATCATGTCAAAAATTGTCACCGGTTATGCATGCAATAAACGTTTTGAGTCACTCTAACAAATGCCCCCGTTCAAAACTTGATTCCGCTATTTGCTATGTTGAATAATACTCCTCTACCATAAATTTGTGTCTTACATGATCTTATTAGTTAGCAGTGCACTAACGATAAAAATGAACTCTTACCCACTGTAATTCTGTAAAGCATTAATATTTTTTTCGGATAATAACGACTCATTGCAATAAATTAATAATTGAGGGACGACTTATGCCCTCTAGAAACTTTATGATTCGTCTATTTAAAGAAAAATTTAAGCACCGTCTCTCTATACTCAATAATTCTCTTATCCCATTCGTTCTTTCAACATTTTATTATAAAGTTCTCACACAAAAAGACGAACATCAAAAGCAAAAACGCGTATACATCTTTATTATTAAAGATCTTCATCAACAACTTCAAAAGATCATCTCAAAGATATTATTACATGGGGAAATCAGGAAGAGATTGGACTCAAATCTATGCGATATACGGCATGGACGATTGGCAAACGCCAGTGTTCTTATTAATCCACGCTATCATCTTTTCGTTATCATCTGTTCTGTTTTTAATTTATTTTGATACGGTGTGCTACTCGTTCGAATTAATCCTTCCGGCTGTGGTCACATCTGGATTTACTGGATTCGCCAGATTCGCAGCCGGGTTCACCGGCTCCGTCACTGCTCTATCTGGCGTATGCATGTTTTACGCCGCAGGGAATATTTTCTATTCCTCTGTAGCCCTTCGCTGGGAAATGGCCCAGCGAATGGTGAGCGCTGTTCATGACTGGTCAACAGTCAAAACAGCGCTGGATGTGGGTTGTGGCCACGGCATTTTATTAAATGTTGTAGCCATGCAGTTAAAAAAAGAAGGGAGCTCTGGGCGGGTGGTGGGGTTGGACAGGAAAAATACTACTTTAGCAACTCTTCGAACTGCGTGTATCGAAGGGGTGCAGGAATACGTCACGTGCCGGGAAGGGGACGCCCGGCGCCTGCCGTTTCCTGACGAGTATTTCGACGTGGTCGTGTCGGCGGGGTTCGTGCACACGGTTGGGAAGGAATTCGGGCAGAAAACGGCCGCGGCTTCGGCCGAACGGATGCGGGTGATCGGGGAGGTGGTTCGGGTTTTGAAAGGCGGCGGCGTCGGGGTGGTTTGGGACCTCGTACACGTGCCGGAATATGTTCAAAGGTTACATGAGTTGAAGATGGAAGACATTAAGGTGTCGGAGAGTGTAACGGCTTTCATGGTCAGTAGTCACATTGTATCATTCCGAAAGCCATGTCAGCACGTTGTGGGTCCCAATGAAGTTAGGTTAGATTGGAGATTCAACGGTGTGTGTTGAAAGTTATTATATTTATTATTTATTACAAGATGTTACACAAAAGAAAAACAGGTCTTGTAATAAAGAGTCTAGATGCAACACTTGAAATTGTTCATAATAGATATTATAATAATAATTAATAAATACATACTTTAAAGCTTTTATTATATTTTTCTTTTAACCTCTGCACCGTTACATATACTTACATTTAAATTGTATTTGTGATCGTAAATGAGTCAAAGCAAAATCATTTATTTATTTTGTGCATTATTATATCTAGCATGTTATGTTGACTTAATTCTTTGAAGAATAACACCTAACTTATATTTATTTAACAGAATTTTTACTTTGTGGTGAGCCATTAAATTTCTCCGCTACCTAGAGATTCGAACCTAGAACCTCTTCAGATGATACCCGTAAGAGAAAACCTCTAGAGATTAGAACCTAGAATTTCTTTAGAGAATACTCATAAGAGAAAACCTTTTGATTAGAGTGCTGATAGCAACACCTAACTTATATACCCATGTGTATTTCTAAATTTCATCTATGTATCCATGAAATTGCTTCAAGTTGTCGTACCTATGAAATCAGTGACCAAGACGAATGTGCGTTATTGATACATGTTTTCACATGTGAAAAAACTATGAAACAACTTCCTATGAAGGTTATTCAATTTGCGCTCCACCAGGGTTTGGCCCCTAAGACCCCCTTACCAAAGGTAATTGTCATGTGGGCTTCACACCCCCTTTGAATTATCGAGATGCATTAGCATTAGAAAATAGAATAGTTTTGATCAAGCGTGTGTTTCTCATATGAATTTAAGTGAATCTCAATTGCCTAAAACATACCAAGGACACTAAAATCACCAATAACATGTCTCCGATTCAAGAAACTTTCACAATTTGTCAATTTATTTCACAGTTTTGTATTTACATAATGAATAACTTTTTGTTATATAAACAGTTAGAAAAACTATAATGTCAAACCCTTGAATATATTATATTACACATAAAAGACACATATGTTTGGAATAAATATATTGAATGCAACTTTTGACAACATAACTTTGAACTAATTATTATTAAGAGACAAAATTCATCTAGAAGCATAACATATATTTATTTTACCACATGTTCATGATTGAAGCATGATACTAATATATTATAGTCCTATACTGATCCATAGAAGTCTACAATTTGTAGTTATAAATTAAAATTGCATTTTAATCTTAACGCATTCAGAAATTTACACAATATTCTAAATGCTTACAATCATAGTCCCTAAAAGGAGACTCAATTTATAAGCTATCTTGGAAACTAGTAGTGGGAGAAACTCGTTGTGACGGTGACATTGACATGATAAAGTACATAAAAATTGTCACATACGTTGTGTTATTAAAAAGTAGCACATCGTAGCGCTAAAAAGATAAGAATGTAAAGTGAATCGTAAAGAGTTGTTGTGTCTCCGTTTTAAATTTCAAAATATGGATAAAAACAATTATAATATATTTAATATATATTCTCGTGTTCATATATACGACCATACCCCGTATTAATCTCACAAGCGTCAAAACTATTGATAGGGTATGAGAAACGTGGATGTACACAAATTATACATGCCTCTATCTTGTAGGATAGTAGCATGTTTTTGAAATAGAACATCAGCTCCAAAAACTATATATGCGCAAGAACGAAGGTTAGAAACATATATTCCTTCACTTGGGAGCTAAACAACAAGAAGCACAAAATAAAATAAAATAAAATAAAAAATAAAAATAAATATTCCTGGAAACAAAATGTTACAATGCAGGTGAAACAAAACTTGCTCTCTGTATATTTGTAAATATCACCTTTCATAATATTTTCTTTGTGAAAAAAAAAAGTAAATAATTGTTTGAAATGCAAGAAACATTTGGTGAATAATTAATGTGACATGTCAGGTCAATTCCTAGGACCAACTGATTGTGTACAAAGTACTCATTTTCAATTTCATTCATTTCTTCTATTATATTAGCCTGCCAGTCACATACATATGCAAACACTTCCAGGATAAGTTTTCATTCAGAGTTTACTCAAGTATATTTACTTGTCTGACATGTTTTATAAACTATTTTGTTATTTTATTATTTAATTTTGATGACACAACACTTATTAACATTGAATATGATCAAAACATTAAACATGGAATCAAATGAAATGGAAGTGTCAGATTGGGAAGTGAGGTGTTGGAATTAAGGCATGTGTCACTCACGTGACGTTGGTTGATCACATGACTGGAATTTAATAAACTTTTTCTAACCCACAAATCTCTTGGTTTGTACTTTGTTTTGCATTAAACTTTATAAAAATCTCACTAAAACTCCCATATAGTTGAGGTGTAACCTTTTAGGTCGGAGGTCTTTGGTTCTAACTTCAAACAAATGAAAAATATTGTATAGTTCATGAGTGAATAAGGATAGATATAACATTTGTTGTTTAAATAAAATAAAAAGCTATACAAGTTTAAGGTTATTTTGTAACTTAATTAGGGATAATCAATAGTGTTACCTTTATTCCTTTACTTGGAAAGATATTCAAAGAGTTATGAGTTATGTTTTATTTTTGTTTTTATGCAGTCTACCATAATCTACTATATTTTATGTTATGTGTCATATAATATCAATATATCATTCACTTTTAGAAAAGTAATTATATTTTTTTCTTACAACTTTTTCTAATTTTTGTGTTTAATTCGGTTCAGCCTTTTATCATAAGTATTTAATAAGCTAATCAATAATTTTTTAGCATAGAATCAATAAATATACACAAATTAATAAAGTTTTATCAATTATGTTTCCTATGAATATTAATTAACTGGTGACACTTTTTTTTTTGATATATTGAAAAATAGATATTTATAAATTAGTTACAATGTATGCTAGTAAATTAATAATATAATGAAAACAAATATGGAAGAAATTATTTTAATCTGATTTTTTTAACTAAATAACAAATTTTATTAGCTAATAATAATACTATCAGGTAGCGTTTGGTATGCAATAATGACAGAGGGAATGGAATGATTCATTGCGTGAGAATGAAAAAAGTGGTGTTTGATTCCTCAATAGAATAGAATCATTACATGGAATCTCATTCCATCAAAACCATTCATTCCCACCTTCCTTCTTTTTTTTTTCATTCTATTCATCCTTCACCCTACTTTCTCAACACCACCACCACCTAACAACCACCACCACAACTACCATCAGCACCACCACTACCTCTGCTGCCACCACCACCGCCTTACCACCAGCGTTACCACCACCGCCGCCGCTGCCAACAATGTCGTCGTAGCCATTGCAATTATTGTCACTGCCGTTGCCTGACCATCACCGCCACCACCACTGTCGTTGCCTGACCACCACCACCACCACCGTACCATACTACCATTGACATCACTACCGATTCTACCACCGCCACCTCTGCCGCCTGACCACCACCACCATTTTCGTTGCTGGAGCTACCAGATGGGAGTGTTTTTATTATTTCTATTTCATTCCTACAATTTTTTTTATACCAAATAACATAAAATAATAATTTATTTTATTCCCATATGTTAACCAAATATGACAAATGAATGTAATGATCCATTTCATTCCCTAGTTCATTCCATTACTTCTCCCATTCCATTCTCCCTTCATTCCATTACCTACAACCAAACATACCCGAAGATTTGTTAAACACTTCTTTACTCATAGAGGTAGTATTTTGTTGAATCATTTAGCATGTATATGAAACCTAACAATAAGTCTCATGGACTATTAAGATGTGTTTTTTCAGTGAATAAAATACACCATACCTCTAATCAATTCAGGATAGCCTTTTAATTGAATCATTAAAAGACATTTTTATTTTTTTTATCATTGATTCGTATCTTTAGAACCTTTAAAATGCGTATGTTCTGTATTTAAAAATCATGAAATTCATTTGTTTATATGTGTAGATCGTGTAGATAACTCAACATCTATGTGACTTGCATATGTTTTTCTAATCACTTTCAGTATTTTTAACACTTATACAGTTATACCAATTTAACTTTTCTCAATACATCTTAATTGGTAGTGAAGGCGTTATTAATACTTGATATGATCATACTAATTTCTAAATTTTTAAGAGTTCTTGACTTGTTACCATATATCTATGATGTTCATCGAACTACTTGGTTTTCAACAAACATCTAAAATAAACACTTATACACTAAAACGATGGCGACCCAAACCAACGCCTTGATATATGAGAACGTTGTGGCAGAGAACGACAATGGTTGAAGTTTGCAATTAGTGACGAGATACATGGTTTTTCTATTTTTTATTTTAATAATTAAGCGATATTTTTTTTTTCATTTCAGGTTCGCGTAATAAAAATTTTACTTTCAATTTTATTATCAACTTAATCATCAACTATTTAGGTATATTATGAAAACTAGTTTTAGAGCCCGTGTTACACACGGGATAATTCAAATTATAAAATTATAAGTAAAACAAATAATTACAAAACGTATATGAAAAAAAGTATTACATCTATGCTTGTATCTATATAATGTGTACATAAATTGATTTTATTTATATCACAAAATGGTTTTTTTAAATGAACTTAATAAAAAAATGTCCGTGCAAAATCATACCCGAGAATGCTTCTTTCTATTGAAAAATTCATTTTCGGTGTCATATATGTATAATTGTAAGAATTTTGGTTATGAACCAATTACGAAAATAAGACTTCTCATACGATAGTAGTTCTAACTACTCAGCCTAAATACAAAAGATGCGTTACCTTTATTGATATATTTATCAATTTACCACCCATCAAAGGAAAGTAGGACATTAAATTGTAACAATGAATGTTCTTCAAGAACTGTGTTTTTCTGAGCTACACCATAGAAAAGATGTTGATAAGTTTCAGAGGGCTTCTCGACTTTGTCATAATGACAACATAAAAAATAACATGTTAACTCATTCAATTTTGTGAATATTTTGTTTTTTTTTAGCATAGTTTTGCATGAAATGCTCCCCATATAACGTTCTGATCACCATTGAATGAAAAATCAATGTTGACATATATAAATATTTGAAATTTGAAAAAAGTTAGGAGTGTTGATAGGCTTGGGGTGGCATGTCGAAAGTGTCGCAATCTTTTCTTAAGTTTTAATAGTTGAGGGAAAAATAGTCAATTTGCCAAATCCTGAACCTTTTGATTATTTCAAAAAATGTCCTTAAAAATAAACTTGAAACCCGAATCATGTTTAAAATTCTAACTTTCATACTTTTGACATTTTAAAGTTAACACTTTGAACCTATAACAAATTTGACGATAAATCTATTTTGCATTCTTAAACTTTTAAAAATACTTAAAATTTTTATTTTTGACCCGTAACAAATTTTGACCTAAATGTAGTTAACTTATACCAAACAATCTATTTACCAACTTTTGACCCATAAAATCAAATTTAATTTCCACAAAAAACCCGAAACAATTTTCATTTGAGAAACATGATTTGTTGTTGATTTTTGGAATTCACCAAGTATTTTGAAATATATAGTAAAATAATATGTTAATATTTATATTTATAAAAATATATAGATATTATATAAATATAGTGTAAAAGGAAAGTGAATTATTATTGATTTATTACATATATTAGGGTATAATAGTTTTGGAGGGAAAAAATTGTGAGAATTAACCAAAACATGACAAGTGTCCCAATTTATTTTACTTTATTAGAATAGGTAGATAAATATGTAAAATGAAATTTACAGAATAAAAACCACATTTATATTGGTTATTGAGTGTAAGTTTTATGAAAACTGATACCAGTTAATAATACATGTGGTCTTATGGTCTAGTGGTTAGGACATTGGACTCTGAATCCAGTAACCCGAGTTCAAATCTCGGTAGGACCTTCTTTTTACCGGTTCTCTCTTATTTTAAATACTTGCAAATGATTTATGTTTGGACTTTGGACTCATTTCATAACTGTGGCCCATTTGTTTAATTATTCTTGAAAATAAAATATTTTTGTAAATTTTAAAGGCCCATTTAAAATTAACAGTTTTATAACAAACGTAATAATAATAAAATCACGTAGCACACTTGCACCCTATCCAAATGGTTTTAACTTTTAAGTATTATACTCAAAGGTAGAGCGTGTTAAATGCATTACATATTCACAACCTACCGAGCAGTTCAATGGTGACACGGTGGGAGATCGGTTGGTGTCAGTCCGGTTCATTACAGTACAATTTGAATTTTTTTAAACTGACCAACCGAAAGTTAAAAAGAAAAACCAAACCGACCGGTTTAGATTGTTTCACTGTTTTAAACCAAACCGTAAACACTTCTATTCGATACTACGATAATAATATGTGAATGAAATATACTTGATAAGCACTGCATTAAGGAATTAAAAGATTAAGTAATTATAATTTGAAAACATATCTAATACAAAGACATGATTATCATCGGTGTAGGCAATTCTCTCAACCGTATAATTATTTCCATAAATTCCAAATGTGATGTACCAATTTTATACCACAAAAAATTAAATAGATATTTTTAGCTATGCATCATTAAGATTTAAGATTACATAATATTGATGGCCCATAAAAATTAGATTTTATGATTTGGTCCCCTTGTCGGCCAAACAATATATTTATGACAAATGCAACGTGTCATCAACACATCTTGGCCCAAATATTTTTTTTTCATTAAAAGAAATTACAAATTAATAAATACTATTTGTTAAATAATATTTCTTGAGATGTTTTGAATATATAATGGAATAGTAAATAAAACCATTTCTTAAATCAACTCATTTTTGACCCAAATCCATTCCGACCTAAACCTGTTCTAACCCAAAACTTGCTCCGACTCGACCCCTTTTCGACCCGAACCTATCCTGATGCAAACTACAACGTTCCGATGCAATAAACTGTGACGAATTATTGTTTTCACAGTTTATTGAACAAGCAGTCCGATGCAAGAATTTCAGATGCACCCAAAGACCCGAACCCAATTTCAGCTTTTGAATCTTATGGGCGCGTGAGTTTACTATAACGAGTCAAAGTAAGTTCAAGCTAAAATGAGTTATTTTCTAATACCAAGTTAACTTACTTGTGTATAATGATTACATGAATAATTTTATTGCAACAGTAATCCAAATCATTGAATAAGTAACTAGGACACCTTTATGTGTAGGCGATTTTTGATTTTCAATCCGTTTAACATGTTCGGTGAAGAAACACTAAGTGACCCCGGCAGATTAAGGATAATCTTAGGGTTAAGTAGATGTTTCCCACGAGGGTTAGGTCCGGCAAAGATGGTTATTCTTCTCAACCTGCAAAACAGACACCGTGAGCTCGTCACTGAGAAGGGGGGGGGGGGGTTCCTCCTTGTGACCACCATCCGGCGTGAGAATCAGACTAGATTGCTCTGAATATAAGTGTATATTAAGAGAAATAGCTAGAGAAGATAAGATAATATCAGATGATATGAGATAATATAAGATAATGATACCTTTCCAAGGTGTTATAGTATTTATAGCCGAAGGTAGGTTTCCAAGCAGGTACAGCCAGCTGTATAATATTCCTTTTCTACCAACTGTGGGCTACGTACGTGCCATGCTGGTGGTTGGTGGGTAGGCAGCGGCTGATAGTGACATGGCCGGCTGTGTACTATTCATTTTCCACCAACTACAGGCTATGTACGTGCCACGATGAGGGTTGTTGGGTAGGCAGCGGCTGATAGTGACATTTTGTACTGGAGCATGCTCCTCCTCGTACTATTGTCGGTGAGCTGTCACCCTGTGATTGGTTCATGGGCTGCTTTGGTCAGATCTTGTCTATTTCGTCCATACCTTGGCAGGTATAGTACAAAAGATCTTCCAGAAGCGTACGGACTGGCTCATTTGGGCGGGAGTATTCTCGCCTTGCTCATTCCTTCTTCAGGTGACATTACTGAATTATTAAGAGTTAGTGCCTTGTGCGTGTAGCCTTACTATTAGTGCGGTAGCCTTCCCTCATGGCTTGTATCCGCAGCTGTGGGAACAGGCGGGGTACTTTACCATTAGGAGGCTTTTCCTGCGGGAACAGCTGGCGTACTATGCGTAAGGTCTTCATCTCTCTGAGCATGGTGGGTCCTGCGGATCCAGTTGGTCTTTGCGCAGACGTCCCTCTTCAAGGTGAGTCTTGCGGGTCCAACTGGGCTCTGCTGGGACCTACCTGTCCCCCCAGTCCATTGTTCTTCTCATGAATTGTTAATAAGTGAGGTGAACTTTTGGACTTAAGCAAGGGGTTTTGAAAAGAGTTTTTAGTTTTAAGGTTTTCCGTGGGGATTCTTCCCGCGGTTTTCCTAATGTCACGTGCAGAAATTCCTGACTTTTCTGCTTGATCTTTGGGTATGATGCGGGTAGGTGTGTAACCTCCTCGCAAGTCAGGAGCGTTGAGTTTCACTTGTGTAGATTCTTCACGAGGTTTTGGTAGTTTTAGACATAGTGATCAATTATGTTAAACAACCAATTCCATCTTGGAGCTTCAAACAATCTAGTTCTCAACGTTCCCGCTATGCGGGGATGTTATTTCCCTTTCCACAAGCATGGCCCAGAAGATCCTTCTTGGTTTCAATTCCCTGCAAGTGCTAAGTATGTGAAGGGTTTCGCCTTGATACTGTACCCGCACTCGTCTTATAGTTTCTTGATTTCCAAGGTATTCTTGGCTTCAATTCCCTGCAAGTGCTAAGTATGTGAATGGTTTCGCCTTGACACTGTACCCGCACTTGTCTTACGGTTTCTTGTTTCCCAAGGTAAGGGGGTATATTCTCTCTTATTTTTGAATCTTTGAATCTTTTTGAAATTCGAAGAGTTGGTGAAAGGATAAGAACAGTCCAAACTGTTGAAGGGACGTTAGCGTCGTCCGACGGTTTCTTCTGACAGTTTCAGGACGTGCAGGAAGTTATGGCGACGTGACAGTATATGGTCATTCCAGACGCTTTTTCAGGCGCGTGGGCGCGAATTTTACGGCACGCGTCCTTTCAACAACTGTTACCAGCTTGCTCTTTCCACGTGTCATAGTTTCATTGCACCTGCGCTTTCTCTCTCCTCCGCATTAAATTCATCGCATTCATTGCGATGAGTATATAAAGGGGGAGAGGGTGTATCTTAATTCACACCTTCACTTCACTCTTCTTCTAAACGATTTCTGGCGAATACTCTAACTTTTCCGTCGAGCATTCTCCTGAAATCGTTCTCTTTCATACCTCCAAAATGTCTTCTACTCATGATCCTGAGGTTACTGCCGAATAGTCCGACGTATACCCTGAGAACCCGATGTCCGCGTCTGACAAGGACGACAAGAGTACTGCTGGCGAGTGCCAGTGTGCTCTCTCTGTCGATCTATACAACTATATCGTCAAGAAGTTCATGCTCGATCCTTACGAGCCTGAGTTTCCGGAGCCTCACCAGACGGTGTATGATGCCCCCAAGGGTAAGATAGGGGTTTATGCCTCATCCTTCATATATGGGAATCTCATATTCCCATTAACGAAGTTCGTATACCGTGTTCTGGAGAAACACGGTGTACATTTGACGGAGGTGCACCCAATGGCGATCGCAAAGGTTCGCCACTTTGAATGGGTGTGCCACATTCTGGGCGTTGAGCCCCGCGTCGACCGCCTGATGACCTTCTATTCCTGGAGGTGCATCCAGGGCTGGTATACCTTGGTCACTCGGATCAAGGGTTTGAAGATCTGCGCTACCGAGCGCAGTCTTCGGTCTTGGAAGCGGGAGTTTTTCTATATCTCCGCTCGCGTCGTCCCCATAGCGATGGCGTTCAAGAACGGGAGAGCACTCCCCAACCTTCACGCCTCCAACTATCAGGAGACTGAATGGTTTACCAAGATCTCCCAGATCCAGACTCTGGTTTACCGCTTTGCGGAGTCTGGGATGGTGATGCTTGGGATGAGCCGGGTATGGAAGGATGCCGGTTCTGGGACGCCGCAAGTACCTATCATCCTTGAATACGGTTTGAATTCTACTCCCTACGGTATGCTCCGTCTTTTTTGCTGATTTAGGGTTTTTCTTCTAACTGTTTCTCTTTTATTTTTAGAGGGAAACAACTTGCAATCGCTTCTGCAACCGCGGGAGACCGGTGGTCCTGCTCGACTGGGTACTCGTGATCTCGACGAGAACGAGTTGCCCATTTTGGAGCAAACGGCGGATAGGTTCGTGGAGGTCTACCCGCCGGGCCACGAGATTTTGAGCGCCACGCGGCCAGGTAAGGGATTCTTTAACCCTCGCCCTCTTCATGCTCAAACCTCTGCTGGAGTTTCCCTAATTTTATCATCTTCTGATGAGGGATCCGCAGATGGGCCTTTCTTCGTGAGGATGAAGAAAGCTGCCGGCGTGAAGGGCAAGGCGAAGGTCGCCTCCACCGCCGATCAGGGAAATCGGTCCGACTCGGAGACCGAAAGTGAGGAGGCGGCGGGGAACCCTGGTGAGACCATTGTCACTGGGGTTGGGACAACTGTCACCTCCGAGCAGCCACGTGTTACGACGGTGACTGGCATGAAGAGGCCAGTTCCTTCGGGTTCGTCCCCGCCCGTCAGAACCTTCAAGATTAAGAAACCCGTAAGTATACTTTTTATTTATCTTACCCGCAATTCTTTCCGCCATTGTTTTTAATATTTTGTTATCTTCATGCAGCGTGGATGCAACCGCATTCCAAAGTGGTGCGGGAAGGAGCAGTTATGGACCCACGACGGTAGGTTTGGTCAACCTACCCGAGGCGATGACCCAGGCAGCTGCGCCTGTTTGCAGTGTTGGTTCAGTTGCTCATCCCGTTGAGGCAACTGTTCCAATTGTGACGTCATCTCCGCCGGCTGTCAGTGCCATCTTCACTGCATCCTTCACTGAGCCGGCGGTGATTTTTTCTGCGGGCTCCTCCGCAGCGGCAGCCACGGTTGTGAGTTCACCTCCAGTGAGTTCACCTCCGATGGTCTCTACCGCGGCGGCTTCAACCGTGCCTCCGGCACCGGCGAATACCTCGTCCCCGGCCGGTTCATCAGGTATGTTCAGGGTTGGGGCTTCTAGCCAATCTCTGCCTCCTTCCAATCTCCCTGACCTCCTGGATGGATATCCCTTAGGTTCGGGTGATGGGTTTGGCGGCTACCGGCCTGTTGTCGACCCTACAGGTGCGTAGGGTTATTTTGGCCTATTATCTTTTTTTTATCATTTTTTCCTAACCGTTTTTTGTTTTTGCAGTTTCGGATTCCAATGAGGTGTATGTTCCACGGTGGAACATCCGCCGGGGAACAACCCTTCGAACGGCTGTGGACTGTGTCGAGTGGGCGCGTCACGCAGCCCCAAGCGGTGCGTTGGGGGAGGCCATGTCTAGCTACCAAGAGGGTAGGCTAACGAATGAGCTCCGAATCCTCCTTGCCCGGATGCAGCCGCGCGTCGAGTTGCTTTGTCGTGAAAATGACAAGTTAAAGACGGCGCGTAGCCTGGAAGTGGCTCAGGCGCGAGCAATCCGGGAGGAGAATAAGAGGCTTGCCGCCATTACTGCAGAGAAGGAGAAAGCCTTCAAGGACCTTGAAGTCGAGGTCCAGGCCAGGCATGAGGCCCGTTCCAAGGCTACCCAAGCTGTTAACGAACAACTTAGGTTGGCTAAGGAAACTGCGCGGAACGCGACCGAGAGGGCCACCAAAGCTGAAGCCATTGCTGAGTCTCTGCGCGCCGAGAATGAGGAGCTTAAAGCCAAACTAGAGAGGCTTCAGCAGGCTCATGATGCTTTGGCTTTAGAAGATGCCAAGAAACTCCAAGAGCTCCTGGACCAGAAGGGTATGCCTGACCGCACTGAGCGTAAGCTGAAGGGCGTTGAAGAGGCTGCTGCTAAGGAAGTGTTGCTTGCCAACCTTAACAAAAATGAAGCCGAACGCGCCCGTGACCAAGCTCAAGCTGCCCTCCAGGAAGCTCTGATCACCAAGGAATGGCTTCTACGAGAAGCGTTGTCGCAGGTATGCGTAGCTTCATAATATCTTTACACTTTTCTTTATACTTAGAAAAGTTTTTGATACATATATATTTTTTTTTATAGGTTGTGCATCGGATCTTCACGAACACATCTTATGACGATGCCATGAGCACAGCTCTCAACGCTTCCCATGAGGATGGGGAAAAGGCTGGTTTCTTGCTTGGTCTGGGGTTTGTTGAGAAGGGCATCCCGCCTTCCAACTTCCCTCTTTATGACGTGGACACTGAAGCTGCTTACGACCAAGCAGTGAACCAGTATGCTGCATTCCCGCATCCGGTGGTGGAGAAGGTGAACGAAATTGCTGCTGCTGATGATGGGCTAACTATTCTCAAGGCTTTCCTTGAACCACCACAGCCAACTGATGGTGCGGGTTCAAGTGGGTTTGGAGGGAGTGGTCCTGAAGTTTGAACCTTGAGACCC
This sequence comes from Bidens hawaiensis, assembly GCF_021521415.1. Lineage (NCBI taxonomy): Eukaryota > Viridiplantae > Streptophyta > Magnoliopsida > Asterales > Asteraceae > Bidens > Bidens hawaiensis. The sequence goes on along the minus strand of NW_027493060.1, from coordinate 77,005 downwards.
CTTCCCACCGTTAGGATAGATTTACGTTTCTGTAGGCGGGTAGATACCTGGCCGTTCTTGTAATGTTTGGATTTTTTATGAAATATAAATGTTTGTGCGGGTGGGACCGTCACTTTCAGTTAATGACTTGCTTTATAAACGTTATATGACTTGCTCATGCATATTATAGTTTAATTTGGCACTTGTTTTGCCTTATAAACAATACATAATTTGCTCATGTATACTTTAGTTTAACTTAGCAATTTTTCAAGTGTTTTGAATAAGTTAACCTTTCGACGCGTGGTTGTCAATAGGTTAGTGTTCATTTTCCTCTATCATGATTGTGCGGGTAGGACCGTCACTTTCACTTAGGATGACCAAACTTCACCTATAACTGACCTGCGTGAAGGTTTTCCTCATCTTTTTAGACATTTTCTAAGTGTTTTGAATAAGTTAACCTTTCGATGCGTGGTTGTCAATAGGTTAATGTTCAGTTTCCTCTATCATGATTGTGCGGGTAGGACCGTCACTTACATTTAGTGGGATGACCAAACTTCACCCATAACTGACCTGCGTGAAGGTTTTCCTCATCTTTTCCTTAGAAATTTTTACCGTTTTTTTGTGTTTATGCGGGTTTTGCCGCCTTCCACACGCAACGACTTACTTTCCCACTTATTTATGCGGTGAATACCGGCATATCAGTGTGGTCAGATCATAAGTAAATGTAAGACTATCAGCGTCAATGCGATAAGGAGAATCATTTCCATTAGAAGTGGCTCAAGGCCTTTTCTTTACAAGTTTGGAATTGATCTACATGCAGCATGTGTAATTGAGCTCCTTTCCATGTTCTTGGGATGGGGGTGCCATCGAGCCTTTCGAGCCGATATGCGCCTGGTTCGGAATCTCGTTGTTTACGCAGTATGTAGTCTCCAACATTGAAGCTGCAGTTTCATTCGTGTTTTCCCCAACTGGGGTTCTACACGCATTAGCCTGCTTAGCGTCCATTACGCCACGAGGTGTGTGAGTTTCCCATCTCTGACAAATGCTTCGACGACGTCCTTCAAGGATACGCATTCCTCCGTGGTGTGGCCTTTTGTCCTGTGGAAGTCACAGGATTTGCTTTGATCAGCGTTTAGACGTTGTCGGATTATTGGAGCCTCTGGCCATGGGAGCCTTTCGGTGGCAAATATCTCGGTGACGCTTTTGGTGAGTGGCGTCCATCTGGAGTTCCGGTTCGACGACTGCATGTTATCCCTTCCGCCTAACCGAGGGTGCGAGCCGGATGAGGTGTCAAAGTTTACCCTTGACTGCCAAATACCAAGCTTCCTCTTTTTGTTTTGTCGGGCGGTAAGGACGTTGTTTTCTCTTATTTTTTGAGTGTAGAGGTTTGTGCTCTGGGGAAGATCTCTACCCAGTTGCTTTTCCGTTTCCGCGAAGCGTTTAGCTGCTGTCATGATGGCATCCCACGTGGATGGCATGCCATCTTTACCCGTCAAGGTGCGGATGAGCTCTGGGTCTTCCGCGCCCTGAATGAAAGCAGCGCGAACAAGATCTTCGCTAATAGTGCCCAGACTTAGCTTCTTTGAATTGAACAGTAATCCAAATCATTGAATAAGTAACTAGGACACCTTTATGTGTAGGCGATTTTTGATTTTCAATCCGTTTAACATGTTCGGCTATTTGGCTAATTATTTTGGAAAGTAACCCGTTTGAGGTAAAACATAACCCAAATGGCTTGTTCGTAAGTAATAGATCGAATTTAACTTGATATACATAGCGATGTTAGTTAAGATCACAATACAAAGATATGAAGTAAAATGTATTTAATTCATTAACTTGATTGATGAATTACAAAAAAAGATATATATGGAGCCATGGACATAACCGAAAGCCGACTGGGCGTTGACCGGAAGTCAAACCACCGCCAGGTAAGTCTATGGGTGGGTTGAGTCAATGCCCTCCTCACCATTACCTTGCTGGCACCGTGCCGCTTGTTGGCAGCCATCTTGTGTCTATGCGTGATCATGGTAACTGGAGACGAAGAGGCGGTATCGTTGAACATGTTTTGATACTTTTTGGATTTTGCTGGAGACGGGTGTTGCCACCTGGCGACGGCCACGGTGGTGGTGATGGTGATTGCTTTCTTGATGATCATATTTGTGATTAATTGAAGAAAAGTATGTGTTAAAGACTTATATTAATGTGATCTTCTGGTTAACCAAGACTTGTTCTTGGTTTTGAAAGCTGACTTAATCAGACGTTGACTTTTGACTTCAAAACACAAGATTTAATCTTTGGACACGTTAATATTTCAAATAATTTTGACTTAATCAGACGTTGAGGTTATAACTTATAACTTAGAGGTGGACAAATAAACATGCTAACCAAACCGATCTGAAAATCGAAATGAACTGAACCGGTTAAAATTGATTATGTAGAAATTGGTTTGGAAGTTGGAATCGATTGAAACTGTAGGCTCGGAATCGATTTATAATTTTCTCCAATAAAACTGGTTCCAAATCAGTTAACCGAACCGAAACCGCCCAAACCGGGTATAAACCAGTCAAAACCGATCAAAAATCGAACCGAAACCGATTGTAACCTGGTCAAGAAATTGGCTTCAACCCGAACCAAACTGATTATAAACTGATTTTGACTTTTACTGACCAAACCAAACCAGTTTCAACCCAAACCAATTTTAAGTTTTAAATCAGTTTATGCACCTCTAGAAAAATAACCTACTCTAATTTGTTGGGGTTCGAATTAATTTATAGAAGGTTGTTGGGTCTTAACCTTAATGGGCTAGCTTCAACTTGGGCTCATTGAAACTAGGCCTATTTAGGTTGAGCCTGATATTAGAAGTGTAAAGTGTAAACAAAAAGGCCCACTTGGGAAACGAAATTGGAAATGAAACCGGTTTAGCAAGAAGCAGTTTCGAACGAACGCGACCAGTAGGATATATTAGGGCTGTTTAAAGTCGGCTATTCGGATATTGAACCGGACCTATCAGACACTGAATTTCACTATCCAAATCCGAAATTTTGGATATCCGAGGTTCGGATCCGATAGTGAACCGGATATCCTAAAATTTGGAAAAGAAAATAATTAGAAAATTTTAAAGAATACTTTTAAGTATATTTCAGATATCCGAAATGTCAGAAAAATTATCCGAAATATACAAAAAATTAGCGAAGTGTCCAAAAATTATCCAAATATCCGAAAAAATATCCGAAATATTCAAAAGTTATCTGAAATTTATAAATAATATTTATTATTTAAAAATTATAACCCAAAAATTTTCAAAATCAATTTCCACCTAATCTGAAAATTCGGATATATGATATTCGAATATACGAATATTTGGATTATTTGGATACGGATTCAGATTTTTTTAACACCCCTAGGGTACATCGAGATTGCCCAAAGTAACCTGGCCCGAACCGGTTAATATCCGGTTGACACGTTAAGATGTGATTTACATATGAAATGAGAATACCTCATCAGTCATCAGTGTCTAAGGGGCTGTTTGGTAGCCTCTTAATAGTCATTAAGAGACTATCTTTTAATGGCTCATAACCATTAAGAGGTTATGAGCCATTAAGAGGTAGTATCTTAATGACTGCTAAGAGGCTACCAAACAACCCTTTAGCTAAATATTAGAAAACTTCAAATTGTTATATTAGATTTAGATGACACCAAACACATTATAGATTTATACCGTAGGTCATGTTAAATCTCTTAGAATAAATAAGTTCACCTATATTTTATTAAAACACACGAAATAAATAAAATCTCACTTCAGGTAATAAAGTTAATTGAATTTTCTTGGCCACCACCAAAATCTTATATCCCAAAAGAACCATAGAACCTCTAGTTGCTACCGGTTAACTTGACAACGAAAGAAAAAAACAAAACTCTATAGTCGATCACTCGATCAGGACTCGAAAACCTTGAACATCAACTTCTACACATAACAGGCCAATAACATGACATGGATTTTGTTTTGTATAATGAAAAGGGAAACGGTAAATTTTTAAATAATAAATATAAAAAACTAATGGGATATTCGAGTCACTGTCACATAATTAATTTGCAATTTGAGATGTTAATTTTGCTATAGTTGTATTAAAATGAGGCTTATATATATAGTTAGAATTCTTATTAGTTCTAGTTCATATTACAAATGTATTCATCTTATCAATCTACCGCATACTTATACGTATACGTATCTTTCATCGATCACTTAATTACGTGCACGCATCGTATATAAGAATAAATATTTATACAATTTAATGTGGAAGAAGGTTATTTCTTGTGGTATTGTTTTTAACGAGCATCAAATCCTCCATTATAGAAAAAAAAAAAAAAAAAAAATCTAAGTCCATATTAAGATTATACCAAAATAAGCTACTGATAAGTGATAACACACCATGTATTAAAGTTGGTTTGTAATGTTTACTAACAATGGACAGACATATTAGTGTGATTTAATTTTTGTGACTTTACAATAATGATTCTTTATGATGATGGTCCACCAAATATATTTTACAAAATTTTAAATAAGATTGCAAATATTGCCTCCCAAATTTCCCCACACAAATATACAAATATTTAGAATCAAAATGAAATTTCCCTACAAAACTTAGTAATTATTTTGAATAAAATATTAAAAGTATGTAACTTTAGATGATAACTGTATAAACTTTAATACAACAGAATTGAGTAAATAGATCTACAATGGATTATTTTTTGGACACGTTATGGACTTTAATATGCTAATAATGTGTTAATAGACTTGTTAATTAAAGCAACTATTATATAGCTCTTTAATTGTTCATATGTGTCACGACATTTGTTTTTGGTGTCCCAAGCCAAAAATGTGGCAGATTTGCGAAGTTTTTGATATGTCAGTAGGTTATACACTCGTATGGATCTTTGAGACTCGTATCCTTGAAGCATGCTCAAGATTTTGGGATGTTACAGACAAATACTCAATATACCTTCATTGTGAAACAAGATATTGTGAATTGTCTTCTTTAATTAACGCTGTTTAGTAGTACGCAGATATATATTAAGTGTGGACTAAGTAGATGAATGCGATACCTAGCTACTTGAAACGTATTAGTGTCACCTACTTTGAACGATAGTTGTCAAAGGTGAACGAGGCAAGCTCCTAGGTGCTCTGATGAGGCTAAACCTAGGCGCCTAGCTAGAAATGAAGCAAACATAAGAGATGATTTGTTTCTTTCTTCTCTTCGCAATCCACTGTCGCTCTCTATGCTTCATTCTTCTTTTCTCTATCCAACAAAGTAAATGTGGGGTTTCTTACAAAAGTGCGGGGTCCTTTTACTTTTCAAGTTCTTCAAACTTTTATATGTGCGGGTTTTCTTATGCAAACCAAATTTCTATAGTTTCTTTGTTTTCTTATTACTTGGTGAATAAAGAAGTCTTTAATCATAACCGTTTTATCCGATGCTCATTATTTGCTTAATTTCTTTTCTTCTCCTTTTTATTCATGGTAGGTGTTTTCCCTTTTCTTGTTTATAATGATAGCTAGCATTTGGCATTATGTTTAAACTTCACTATGTTCACACTTCATTTTTCGCAGGTTTACAACACTTAGCCTTCAGCGCTCCTTTTACTATGTCTTATCACGTGGAACCAATACTTCAAGCAATAACTTCTCACTAAAATTTAATCAAACGTTTAAATTCTTAGAGAAAAGGAAATATGCAATTATCCTTGGATTTAAACTAAGATGCTATTTGTATTATCTAACATGCATATGTTTTTTACACAACATTTCATGTTCATCTTTTAACTTTAGATATTTAAGATTTGATCATCTTTTTAGTGAAATAAGGAACTAACACATGTCCATCAATTAAATGTATTTTATTTTAGAAAGCCCTAAGGCATCACAAATTAAAGCTTCTTTTTGGTCCCAAGATAACATTAAGTTAATTAAGTTTACTAATTGATGTGATTATGAAGGGGATTAGGTCATTAGGATAATATGTCAAACTTTGAGTATTTTTCTCTTGCTTTTAATAAAATATCAATTCTTTATCATCTTTTGCTCCTTTGTTAAGACTTGAAAGCGATCGAGTAAAACCTATGCATACACACACATATTTGTATGCATTATTCATACAATTTCAACTTTCTATTTCTTTTTTCAGAAATCTTTCGCCTTCAACTTTGAATTGCTCATCAAAGGATATTTAAACATGTAACTAAATAATTAAAAAGCATTCATCTTTTTAGATACTTTATGCATGCCATCAAATTATTAATTTTGATTTTGTTTTCATCGTGAAATTTTATACCAGTAAACTCGTGATACAACATCATGTAGGTCCCGAAACCGGATCCGACAACGAACGATTTTGTTCTTAATAATCGTACGAGACGGGTGCGGTAAATCAAATAACCGAACATAAATTATATAAAGATGAAATAAATGAACGATCTCGTTGTCGGTTAAAAATTTGACATATTAAGAAACGAACCGACCCACCCAAGGTGAGCTCCCCTTGGGTGGATGATTTACACCATACAAACACACACCCTTACATATAACAACAAATGTCCTATATATAGCCAACTAAAAAAAACATTCTAGAAGCATTTCTCCGTTGAAGCTAAACGCGCGTCCCGAAGCTCTCGTTTCGTGTCCGGTTATGCTCGCCGACATTAAATATTATCTTGACCATAAATATATAACCGGTTTCGTACTTTGATATCGCATCACATTTTGGCCTTACAATCACCCCTTTGACTTGTGATATCAAAACTTTGTCAAACTGTGTCTCGCATCTTCACAAGTCACCTGATAAATCGAAGCCTCTTCGTTTCAATTCACCCCATCAAGGTATGACCCACCTATATTTAATGTTGAAGTAGTTCTCACTTGTATTTAGGCATGAGATGAGCTCGAATTTCCACAAATCAATCTCGAATTACCGGCTTCATCGATCAAATGAACAAAACTTATTATTTCGTTTGAAGTTCACCTTTCGGATCCAACTTCTCGAACACCTTAGAAATAACGAGCTTTGAACACAGTTAAACAAGACGAAACCCAAAAAAAATTGAGTTTCTTCAGTTTGGTCAACCCGAACATAAGTAAACGACTTACTCGGCCCAAAAATATTTCCGCATAATCGGCCCAAATAAACGAATTCAGTTTTATATGACAGCCTAAAGTGAATCTGGAACATGTAGCCGGCCCAAAACATGACAAGCTTGCTGGTCCATTGATTGCCTTATACAACCCATACATTGAGCCCATGTTCTCAGCCCAAAAAAAATAAATAGAGAAAAGAAAAGAACCAGGAGAAACCCTAGCCTCTTTAATTGATCAGATGCCATCTTCACAAGACCACCACCGGAAAACACTTCACCGGAGTTCACCGGTCGGCCTCCGCATGAAAAGCATGCTCCGGCCAGCTACCATTTCTTATCTCTCTTCTATCACTCTACCCCCGGCGACCCCTCTACCCGTTGGATCTACAAGGAGAATGCTTCAAACATGCTTGTTTCCCACTTTATTTTCAACTTTGTTTCTAGATCTAGAAACTTTATTTTCTAACTTCAACGCGTTTTAACATCTCGGTTCGGGTAATAGCGGAAATAGAGCCCGAATATCAAGAACATAGGTGAATCATAAGATTCGACCCGCTCTGATACCAATTGTAGGTCCCGAAACCGGATCCGACAACGAACGGCTTTGTTCTTGATAATCGTGCGAGACGGGTGCGGTAAATCAAACAACCGAACATAAATTATATAAAGATAAAATAAATGAACGATCTTGTTTTCGGTTAAAGATTTGATATATTAAGAAACGAACCGACCCATCCAAGGTGAGCTCCCCTTGGGTGGATGATTTACACCATACAAACACACACCTTTACATATAACAACAAATGTCCTATATATAGCTAACTAAAAAAACATTCTAGAAGCATTCCTCCGTTGAAGCTAAACGTGCGTCCCGAAGCTCTCATTTCGTGTCTGGTTGTGCTCGCCGACATTAAATATTATCTTGACCATAAATATATAACCGGTTTCGTACTTTGATATCGCAAGTCACATTTTGGCCTTACACATCAATACCTTAATTTGTAAACACTGGAATCAAAGACATGTAGAATTTAGGTTACGTGTAAGTTGATAACAAGAACGGAAGGTTAAATGACATATTGACATAAAGAAAGCCTTGGAAGCTCACTCTATATTTTTTATGAATGATGTGGCTGGCAAATAGGGGTGTGAGAATGGCATGTTCTGGTTAACGAGTTGAATTTAATGAAGAGATATCATATATTCATGCCAAAGACAACAACTTTAACTTAAACACACTTAAAACATGTAACTCAAACAAAACCCATATAATAGTGTGTCGCTTATAGATGTGCCGTAATCAAGTCGAAAAAAGGCTAATTTGATTGATGGATTGATGGTTCAAACTTGAAAATTATAAATAAAACCTAAATCTACCATCTCAAGTCAACTTGAGTTTGCTTCTATCTCTTCTCCCCTCTATTTTAGGATTTTCACTGAACAGCTAACGGAAGTTGTCGCATGTCTCCTCTTTACGTGTTTAAGTCATTTTAATCTTCCTTCTCATAGAATGAAAGATATTCAAGTAGATTCATTACATCTTATAACTCTCCATTTTCATATTAAATATCATCCACCGGCATAAAATAAGACAACGAATTAAATCCACTATGAAGTACAAGTTTAGTACATGATTTTATGTTTTCTTCTTTGTTTTATGTATCGGATACCCCCAAACAAGATTCTTTTAGCTTGTGCTACCCATCAACTTTTCTTCTAGATCCACCAGCGCGGTTCACATACCTTTGACCATTAATGCCAAGCGGTTGTTTGGCGACCTCAGTACCAGTAAGTGTAGAACCAGTAAGAAGCCTGTATGGTTGATGGTCGGGTATTATGCTTATGTTATAGTGTGTTAATTGTATAGTTTTAATCGGTTTATTATGCGAACTAGGATACTTCATACGTGCTTATGTGTTTTAGGTCAATGATCATTAAATATACTAATTTGGGACTTATACGAGCATGGAATGAAGTCTCGGGAATATCAGGGAAGATAAGTACGTGCATTGGAGTGAAAACAAGCAAAATCAGAAAATATCATATTTGGGGTTGATGACCCCAAATCTGGAGTCGTCGTTGCTGAACCCGAATTGTTTCACGGGTTTTGTGGTTTAAACTGGGTTTTAATAATTTAAAACTATGGTTTCAACCCCCATTCATGCGGGAGAAATTGAAGACATCTTAAAGGACCCATTTGTAGTTTGTGCTTTCTTGGGTCTATAACCAACCCATTTTCATGAAACACCCTTTATGAAAGACCCATTCAACTTACCCTATATATACACACCCATCTTCTTCATTTGTGCTTGCTCATTTCTTCATTTCTCTCTCAAATTCTTGAATTCTAAGGTTGTTCTTCATAAGCTAATCTTTCATTTTAACTAACTTCTCAATACTTAAAGCTTGATGTTACAACATATATATAATATACACTCCTTGTTTACCTTCGGTCTTTCATTTCTCCGGTCTTGGCCGGTTGAAATGTCGGGCTAGTAAGGCAAGGTTACATGGAGGACTTTGTAGTCCTTGTTTATATATTTAACAAATCTAACCATATAACTTGTTATACTTGCTTAACTTTTACATATTTTAGTTTATTGTTCATATTTGTTAAGTTCCATGGTATTGGGTATGTGGTGACTAGCCTCGGTTTCATCCCGAGTTGAGAACCGAACCAAAAACCGAACTTTTGTTTAAAAGCATTATTGTTAACTTTTTGAATGTAAAACTTGAGTATTATTATTTATAAGTTATTTTACAAGTTCCATGGTAATTGGGTATGTGGTAACCATCCTCGGTCTTATTCCGAGTCAAGGACCGAACCAAAAACCGAACTTTTGTTTAAAAGCTTTATTGTTTACTTTTTTAACGTAAAACTTGAGTATTATTATTTATAAGTTATTTTACAAGTTCCATGGTAATTGGGTATGTGGTAACCATCCTCGATCTTATTCCGAGTCAAGGACCGGACCAAAAACCGAACTAAACGGAGTTCACTCGCTTAAGACACATAAGTGTGTTTTTAGCCACCAAAACTCATATTTTTCTTCAAGATTATATTTTAAATGAATTTTAGTTAATTTCTAAACATACTTGGCATGTCGGTAACCAACTTGATCTTATAACAAGTTCGAACCGATAAGGTCGTATACTCGCTTAACAAACGTTAAGGTTCTTCACAATAGAACTACATACTTGGTTAAGTCTATTTTGATTTTATTGAGTTATCTCATAACATTTATTATTTTGGGAAGTTAACTGTGAGCTTGGTCAATTATCAAGTCTCGAACCGACAAACCCGAACACTCGTTTAAACCTCCATTTGGTATTCTTATAACCAAGGGTTTTGCAATATCGCCTTTTAACCCACATTATTACTTAACATAGGTTGAGTAAAAAAAGAAAAAAAACTAATGAATAGAATACCGAGACCCCGGTTTCGAGTAAACTTATTTTACAAAACTCGTTTCTTTAATTTATCAAATATTTACATTTTAAATCCTAAACTTTATTTATTTACTTTATTTGTCATGTATTTTATTTTAAACCCTTCCAAGACTACCTACTAACACAAGACCCGTTTAATGTAGGTCTTGCTCGTTAAACCGATCTCTCCGATTATTAACGACACTATCTTTCAAGTTACTTGTTAATGTGAGTACTTTTTCATCCCCCGTTTTGCATCTTTCGTTTTGGGGGTGACATTGCATACTTATTCAAATTCAAAAGATTTATACTTGAGTCTTAAACCACAACACGTATTGTATATGTTTACTTAAATAAATGCTCGATTTGGTGTTATATGCTTTACATGATTATGTGCAAATTCTTGAATGCTAAAGCGGGTAGCCTCTTGAATGCTAAGGCGGGTAGCCTCATCAAAGTATGATCATACGTTAATTCCGAGTATATATGGTACCCCCATATAGAAAGGTGTCGTCAATGTATTCTTATTGACGATTTCATTATTGTCGTCAATGTATTCTTATTGACGGTTTTATTATCTAAATTGTTGCTATTATTTATTGTTTTCATATACTAGTTGTGGATTTCATACTATATACTTATTGTCCAAAACTATGAAAATTGCTCACCAACCTTCGTGTTGACAAACTCTATTTTATGCAATGTTACAGGTTTGATGTTAGCTTGATTGGATTACTTGAAGAAACTTATTATCTTGGCTTTAGGATATTAGAAAATAAAAGTACAAGTTATTTGTTTATCTATCTATTTGTCATTTTGTATGAACAATTGTTGTGTTATTTATGATGATATGGATTTAAATGAGTTGTTTAAATATTGTAACTTTATAGTGTCATTGTGCAATGAGTAATCATGTCGCGCCTCGACGTTTCCGTCTTCATTGGTCGGGGTGTGACATATTGGTATCAGAGCCATCGACTATAGGATAAGTGGTTAGACGTAACAGCCTAGTATAGTTTATGCTCTAGGGTCCCTATACGTGTGCTCATACGTGTTTACCCTACTTGATTATTTATTGCATTTATTAATTATTTATAAACTTGTTTAAAAATCTATCTCATCATAAATGTACACATACACACACTTTCAATAGTATTCTAAGGTATTTTTACCTTAAAACAAAACATTAGTTTTTATATTGTGTTTTATGGATCACAAGCTTAACTTGGATCTCGTTGTTTACAATCTCCTTAAAGCTAGGTTCTATAATTTGTTTTGTGACGACCGTAGGGAACGAAACACTTGATTCGATCATTTGACAAAAAGATTCCAAGAATCGAAGGTGATTTACTTACCTGGGATGATTGGGTTTAGTGTTGGTTTCTAGGTCAAGCAACTCGAGTTATATGAGCCGACACTTTAAGTTGTCGTATGCGAGCGTTCGGTCGCCTCCTTATTTTTGGTGTTGAAAACATAAAAGCCACGGTGATACGTGGACAAGTGTTTTTAACATCTCGTTGTATCTCCGTTTTATTGTATGTTATTATCATGATTTGAGTCAACAACATGAAAGACGCGGTGATACGTGCACATGTTCGACTCCATATATATTACTTTTACATAAGTTTTTATTGCCGGGATATCAAATCATGGTGGTTCATATACGATTTTCCCAACTACATATATGTTTACAAGAAATTTTGTTGTTGTTTTTTTTCGGAATATCAAATCATGGTGGTTCATGTACGATTTTTCCGACTATATACAAATTTCAACACTTCAAAACGTCCAAAATTTAAATTCTTGAAACTTTGAAACATATACTTATATATACGTTTTTAATCATTTGGTTTATGTATAAACTTTATTTCTACTAACATTCTCATCCTTATGACACTAGGATTCACGTAAAAAAAATGGTTACATACATCTTCTATTTTAAACTCAATGCCCTCAAACTCACTACAATTCTTTATAATTTTTAGAATGCCCCCGCTACGACGCCACTACCGCAAGGATTCCAGACGCAAGATGGCCGCTTTAGTAGCCGAACAAGTCGCCTCTGTGATTCCCAAACTCCTAACTCACTTGCAAGCAAACCAACCTCCACCCGTTGAACCCACACCCGCTCCCTACTTGTATAAACAATTTACCGGTGCTAACCCAACCAAATTCCTTGGTACGAACTGTGCGACTACCTTGTTGCAATGGTTTGAAAAGATGGAAAGTGTGTTCCGACACAACGAGTGCCCCGAAGCGAAGAAAACTAATTTCGCTTCGAGCATGTTTGAGGAAACTGCTCTTACGTGGTGGGGTAGTGTTATGCATCTCCAAGGGGCGGAAATTGCCATGGCGCTTCCATGGACCGAACTTAAGGAACTCATGATTAAGAAGTTTTGTCCCAAACACGAGCTCCAAAAGCTTGAAGCCGAATTTTGGGAATTGAAACAAGAAAGTGGTGATAATGCCGCTTACTCGCTCCGTTTTCATGAATTGAGCACCCTTGTACCTCATTTGGTTACCCCGCTCGAACGTAAAATCGACAAATAAATCGGGGGTTTACCCATGCTAATTCGGGACTCAGTCATGAGTAGCAAACCCGAGAAACTTGAGGATGCAATTACTCTAGCCGGTGCGCTATCGGAGAACCATGTTAAGGCGGGTACCCTAACCATCAAGAAGAAAAGTGATAAAAGCAAAACCGAACCCACACCTCAAGCCAAAGTTGACCCACCACCTCGAGCCATCAACTACTCAAACTCTTTCCGCTACAACAACAAAAAGAAACCCAAACAAAACCACCGAAACTATGCCGTTACCCAACCGCAAACGCAACAACAACCACAAGCTCCCCCACAAAATTGAAAACCCTATACCGGTACTTTTCCACTATGCAACAATTGTCAACTTCATCACCCATCTCACTTACCTTGTCGCCATTGCACCATTTGTAACCGTTTTGGCCATCTAAATAACACATGTCGTTCTGCACAACGTACTCAACCCAACAAACCAAGAACCACTCCACAAAACACCCAAAACCTCTTTGCACCTTACCCGCAAAACGCTCCTCAACAACCCCGAGCTTGCTTTAACTGTGGTGACCCAAATCATTTCCGCAACAATTGCCCACGACTCACTTTTGCAAACCAAGCCCAAACCGTAACCATACCCTACTATCAAACCCAAGCCTACCAAGTCCAAACCTACCAACCTCAACTTCCCCAACTCAATGCACCACTCATCCAACCCATGCAAGCCATCCAAGCACCTCCTCCTCCACCACCTCAAGGAAATCCCGGTAACCAAGGACGAGCTTTTATGATGAATGCTAATCAAGCTCAAGTGGCAAACGATGTTGTGAACGGTATGTTTTTAGTGAACGAGCATTTGGCTTCTATATTTTTTGATACGGGTGCCGATAGAAGTTTTATTTCATTAAAGTTTGAATCTACTCTTGCCGTACCTCGCACTAAACTTTCTCGACCCTTTTTCTGTCGAAGTCGTCAATGGAAATTCTATCACCATAAACTCGGTCCTTCGTAATTGTTCTCTCACTCTTTGTAAGCGTAAATTCTCCATCGATCTCATTCCGATGCAAATGGGAAGTTTCGATGTCCTAGTTGGCATGGATTGGTTATCTTTGCACCGTGCCGAAGTCGTTTGTTATGATAAATTCATTCGGATTCCGCTTGTCAACGGTAAAACTCTCAAGGTCTACGGCAAAATGTTTCCTAAAAGGCTCAATCTCATGTCGTGTTCTCAATCGCAAAATACTTACGCCAAAAGTATGTTCCGTTCCTAGCCCAAGCGGTGGTAAAAGACCACAAGGAAAGAAAAATCCAAGATATCTCCATGGTTTGTGATTTCCTCGACGTCTTTCCAGATGATGTTATCGGTCTTCCACCCATTCGTCCGGTTGAATTTCGAATCGATCTTGTGCCCGGCACAATGCCCGTGGCCAATGCTCTTTACCGTTTAGCCCCGTCGGAAATGCAAGAGTTATCAAACCAACTCGAAGAACTTTCCGACAATGGATTTATTCGTCCAAGCTCCTTTCCTTGGGGTGCTCCCGTCCTCTTCGTGAAAAAGAAAGATGTCTCATTTCGCATGTGCATCGATTATCGTGAACTCAATAAACTTACTATCAAAAATCGTTATCCTTTTCCACGAATCGACGACCTTTTCGATCAACTCCAAGGCGCAACGTGTTTCTCAAAAATCGATCTTCGATCGGGATATCATCAGTTGCGTGTTCGCGAAGAAGACATTCCAAAAACCGCATTCTGTACTCGATTTGGACATTTCGAATTTTTGATCATGCCCTTTGAGTTAACCAATACACCCGCGGTATTTATGAATCTCATGAACCGCGTTTGCAAACCGTTTCTAGATAAATTCGTTATTGTCTTTATTGATGACATTTCTCATCTTCTCTAAATCCAAAGCCGAGCATGAGCATCACTTGCGTTCCATTCTCGAAGTCTTAAGAAAAGAACGACTTTACGCCAAATTCACAAAATGTGAATTTTGGCTAGAGGAAGTTCAATTTTTGGGACACATCGTCAACGACAAGGGTATTCATGTTGATCCCGCAAAAATCGAAGCCGTCAAAGATTGGAAGACTCCGACTACACCCACGGAAATTCGATCTTTCCTCGGTTTGGCCGGATATTATCGGCGTTTCATCCAAAATTTTTCCAAGATCTCTTTACCCCTCACTTCCCTAACTCACAAAAAACAGCCTTATGAATGGGGATCGAAACAAGAAGAAGCATTTAATACTCTTAAACACATGCTTTGCAATGCTCCCGTTCTAACCCTTCCCGATGGAAACGACGACTTTGTAGTATTTTGCGACGCTTCTCATCAACGTCTCGGTTGCGTTCTCATGCAACGAGGTCAAGTTATCGCATATGCTTCAGGGCAACTCAAAGTCAACGAGAAGAACTACATGACTCACGATCTTGAACTTGGTGCCATCGTTTTCGCACTCAAAATTTGGAGACATTACCTTTACGGAACGAAATGTGTGGTTTTTACCGATCACAAAAGCCTTCAACACATTTTTGACCAAAAAGATCTCAACATGAGACAACGAAGATGGGCTGAGTTACTTAGTGACTACGATTGCGAATTCGCTACCATCCCGGTAAAGCGAATGTCGTGGCCGATGCCCTTAGTCGAAAGGTTAATGTCAAATCCGTCTTGCTTCTTAGCGTCACCGTTCAAACCGATCTCCAAGCCAAAATCTATCAAGCCCAACGTACCTCCGTTGACGAAGGAAACATGTACGACGAAATGTCATGTGGAGCCGAGCTTCAACTCGAAACAAAACTTGATGGCTTATTGTATTATCTCAATCGTTTATGGGTTCCCGATCGCGATGACCTTCGTACTTGCATACTCGATGAAGCTCACAAGTCACGATATTCTGTTCATCCCGGTGCGGATAAAATGTATTTCGATCTTCGAAATGTCTTACTTGCTCTAAAGTCAAAGCCGAACATTAAAAACCCTTTGGGTTACTCGAGTAACCTCCAATCCCCATATGGAAATGGGAAAACATTGCTATGGACTTTATAATGAAACTACCCACTACACAAAAAGGCAACGATAGCATTTGGGTGATTATTGACCGATTAACCAAGTCCGCTCACTTTATTCCAATTCGAGAAAAATACTCCGTTGAGCAACTTGCCCAAATCTACGTTCGCGAAATCGTGTGTCGCCACGGTTTACCTTTGACTATCATCACCGATCGCGATGCTCGATTCACGTCTCATTTTTGGCGATCACTTCAAGGAACCTTGGGAACTCGTCTTGATCTTAGCACCGCTTATCATCCTCAAACGGATGGACAATCCGAACGTACGATTCAAACACTTGAGGACATGCTTCGAGCGTGTGTACTCGATTTCGGTGGGAATTGGGATTCTCACATTCCTTACATTGAATTCTCTTACAATAACAGTTTCCATTCTAGCATCGGTATGCCTCCTTTCGAAGCTCTCTACGGTCGCAAATGTCGTTCCTATATTAGTTGGAACGAAATCGGTGAAGCTCAAATTACCGGACCCGAAATGATCCAAGAAGCCACCGACTGTATCAACCAAATTCGCTTGAACCTACTTGCCGCTAGAAGTCGACAAAAGAGCTACGCCGACAAACGGCGAAAACCGATCGAATTCAATGTCGACGATCCCGTCCTTCTCAAGGTATCTCCTTGGAAAGGAGTTGTTCGTTTTGGAAAGAAAGGAAAACTAGCTCCCCGTTTCGTAGGCCCATTCAAGATTCTTGAGCGAGTCGGAAACCGACTCGAACTACCGGAAGAACTCACCTGTGTTCATCCGACCTTTCATGTTTCAAATCTCAAGAAGTGCTTAGCCGAAGGTAGTCTCCTTATACCTCTCGACGAAGTACAAGTCAATGAATCAATGATTATGGTTGAACGACCCGTTGAAATCATGGACCGCAATGAAAAGAAAACCAAGCGAAGTCGCATTAAGTTAGTTAAAGTTCGATGGGAATCACGGCGTGGCGCGGAGTTTACATGGGAACGAGAAGACTCGATGAAGGAGAAATATCCATATTTATTTACATCATCTTAATTTTGGGACGAAATTTCCTAAAGTAGGGGATACTGTGACATTTGTCAATTTCGGGTTATTTTATACTTGTATTCTTAATGTAAACCCGACCCGTTTTGTATCCCGAACCTTTCGATATTATCAAAATGATGAATTGTATGTTAAATATTTGTTTTATAGTTGTTGGATAAAAAAAAACACCCTTTTCGGTTCTTAAAATTCCCCGAAAACGCTCAAAACGAACTCCAGTGACTAAAACTACCAAAATGGAGACTTGAATGACCCATTTGTAGTTTGTGCTTTCTTGGGTCTATAACCAACCAATTTTCATGAAACACCCTTTATGAAAGACCCATTCAACTTACCCTATATATACACACCCATCTTCTTCATTTGTGCTTGCTCATTTCTTCATTTCTCTCTCAAATTCTTGAATTCTAAGGTTGTTCTTCATAAGCTAATCTTTCATTTTAACTAACTTCTCAATACTTAAAGCTTGATGTTACAACATATATATAATATACACTCCTTGTTTACCTTCGGTCTTTCATTTCTCCAGTCTTGGCCGGTTGAAATGTCGGGCTAGTAAGGCAAGGTTACATGGAGGACTTTGTAGTCCTTGTTTATATATTTAACAAATCTAACCATATAACTTGTTATACTTGCTTAAATTTTACATATTTTAGTTTATTGTTCATATTTGTCAAGTTCCATGGTATTGGGTATGTGGTGACTAGCCTCGGTTTCATCCCGAGTTGAGAACCGAACCAAAAACCGAACTTTTGTTTAAAAGCATTATTGTTAACTTTTTGAATGTAAAACTTTAGTATTATTATTTATAAGTTATTTTACAAGTTCCATGGTAATTGGGTATGTGGTAACCATCCTCGGTCTTATTCCGAGTCAAGGACCGAACCAAAAACCGAACTTTTGTTTAAAAGCTTTATTGTTTACTTTTTTAACGTAAAACTTGAGTATTATTATTTATAAGTTATTTTACAAGTTCCATGGTAATTGGGTATGTGGTAACCATCCTCGATCTTATTCCGAATCAAGGACCGGACCAAAAACCGAACTAAACGGAGTTCACTCGCTTAAGACACACAAGTGTGTTTTTAGCCACCAAAACTCATATTTTTCTTCAAGATTATATTTTAAATGAATTTTAGTTAATTTCTAAACATACTTGGCATGTCGGTAACCAACTTGATCTTATAACAAGTTCGAACCGATAAGGTTGTATACTCGCTTAACAAACGTTAAGGTTCTTCACAATAGAACTACATACTTGGTTAAGTCTATTTTGATTTTATTGAGTTATCTCATAACATTTATTATTTTGGGAAGTTAACTGTGAGCTTGGTCAATTATCAAGTCTCGAACCGACAAACCCGAACACTCATTTAAACCTCCATTTGGTATTCTTATAACCAAGGGTTTTGCAATATCGTCTTTTAACCCACATTATTACTTAACATAGGTTGAGTAAAAAAAGAAAAAAAACTAATGAATAGAATACCGAGACCCGGTTTCGAGTAAACTTATTTTACAAAACTCGTTTCTTTAATTTCTCAAATATTTACATTTTAAATCCTAAACTTTATTTATTTACTTTATTTGTCATGTATTTTATTTTAAACCCTTCCAAGACTACCTACTAACACAAGACCCGTTTAATGTAGGTCTTGCTCGTTAAACCGATCTCTCCGATTATTCACGACACTATCTTTCAAGTTACTTGTTAATGTGAGTACTTTTTCATCCCCGGTTTTGCATCTTTCGTTTTGGGGGTGACATTGCATACTTAATCAAATTCAAAAGATTTATACTTGAGTCTTAAACCACAACACGTATTGTATATGTTTACTTAAATAAATGCTCGATTTGGTGTTATATGCTTTACATGATTATGTGCAAATTCTTGAATGCTAAAGCGGGTAGCCTCTTGAATGCTAAGGCGGGTAGCCTCATCAAAGTATGATCATACGTTAATTCCGAGTATATATGGTACCCCCATATAGAAAGGTGTCGTCAATGTATTCTTATTGACGATTTCATTATTGTCGTCAATGTATTCTTATTGACGGTTTTATTATCTAAATTGTTGCTATTATTTATTGTTTTCATATACTAGTTGTGGATTTCATACTATATACTTATTGTCCAAAACTATGAAAATTGCTCACCAACCTTCGTGTTGACAAACTCTATTTTATGCAATGTTACAGGTTTGATGTTAGCTTGATTGGATTACTTGAAGAAACTTATTATCTTGGCTTTAGGATATTAGAAAATAAAAGAACAAGTTATTTGTTTATCTATCTATTTGGCATTTTGTATGAACAATTGTTATGTTATTTATGATGATATGGATTTAAATGAGTTGTTTTAGTATTGTAACTTTATAGTGTCATTGTGCAATGAGTAATCATGTCGCGCCTCGACGTTTCCGCCTTCATTGGTCGGGGTGTGACACCGGAGCTTGAGAGATCATTTCCATCCTTCCGAATCATCCAGAGATCATTCGTATAGTTTCCATAATTAGAATTGAAGATTTTTCGATGTCAAGGCGTGGCTAATATTCTCGAATAATATACGGGATGTAGAGTATTGTATTTTTCAGTTTTCTCATATGTTAAAGAACAAACTAATTGTAATTGTTTTTTATTAATCTATGAGTATTGATGTTTGTCATTATTGTGCATTCATTCGGTTTAGGTTTATTTCAATTAGAACGATTAGTTTGACAGTTGCTGTGATACTTTCTTATAGGGTTATTTGATTAGTTTAATATAATGAAGCATACAATTGCCCTTAGTTGAGTCATACTGGTAGGGACCGTTTGATAACCAGTACCGTGTGTTAGCGATTGCTGACACCTAAGGTTTAACTAGTTAGCCAATCTAATTTGATTATTGATGATTAATATGTTAGGTGAACATAAGATTATTGCCTTATTACATGCTTGAACCCCGAGTATGATTTGTTTTTGCTAATTGATTGAAGTTTGCTTAATTTGTTTGCTTAATAGTAAAACCAACTCTTTGCTAGTGTGATCAACACTCATAATTGCTCACTTCATAATGTCAGGAACTAGTTACACACTGCACTAACCACATACTTCTTGTGGTTCGACACCCTACTTGCCCTAACTAGTTTAAGGTGATTAGGAACACTTGATTATTATTGTTTTTGACTAAATAGCGACAAGTCTAGCATCGATGGTTAAGAGACTCGGAGCTAGTGAGTGTTGAATAGCCGATATGGGGGTGATTTGTTGTGGAGAAGGCGATGGTAGAGGAGGTGATGGTGGGTCGAGGAGATGGTGCGTGAGTGGCAGAATGAGGGATTATGAACATATGTGAATGAACAAAGGGTCAAAATTTTTATTCAACGTCATTTTAAGACTCAATATTAGGGATGAGCTCGGTACCGTACCGGTATCGAAAATACCGATCCCGAAAATCGCCAAATCTTGGTACCGGTACCGAAATATTCGGTTCGGTATCGGGACGGTACCGGTATTTAAGGTAAAATTCGGGAAATACCGGTACCGGTACCGTACCGGTCCCGAAAACTCAAAACCTTGGCACCGATTCGGTACCGACGGTACGGAATCGGTACCGATTTCGGTACCGGCACCGGTTCGGTACCGTACCGATTTTTGCTCATCCCTACTTAATATGTAAGAGCTTTGCGATTGATTCAGAGATGTACTTCTGCTGAACCAAACACACTTAAAGCTGACCTGATATTCAATACTTAAGGTTGTTTGATAGTCTTTTAGTAATTCTATAAAAAGCTACATTTGAATCGGTTAATGAAGTCTTTTTGAACATACTAATCAATTCAGATGCTACATCTCATTTGGTTAAGCCTATTAATAGCTTAGCACCATATTGGTTGCCAAACAACCTCTGAGTCAATGCGGGACCAAGAAAAAATATATAAAAATTAAAAGAATTTGTGTTAGGTACATAGGCTTCGCTAGACAAACTCCTCCATGTTATTCTAACTGAATAGTTTTGTATTGTGTATCATCTCCGCTAAAAAGTAATAGAAATTTGCATGAATTGAAATTTAAAGTATAGCATGCATGTTATTTCCTAAACCAAAAGCAAATTTCCTTCAGAACCCTTAATGAGTTTTGAGATCTAGAAATTATACTTTTCTTGCATAATATTATGCTTTAGTGACAAGTTATTTATTTATTTATGAAGTTTCAAAGATTTTATTCAACTATAAATGATGATGAACATTATACGAACAATAAAATTTGAACAACGGAAATAATTGACTAGAATAAATCAATGGTAACAACATTATAATCGAAGAAAAGAAAAAAATAAATTATGTTCATATATGGTAATGATGATTTATTGAATCAAAAAGGTCTATGTGACCATTAACATATAGAGATGTATACCATTATTCATAAAATAGACGTTACATCAGATTTTGCAAAATTTTAAAACTTAAGTAGCCACAAAATAAAAAGATATAATCATATTTTACCTCTTAGGGTTTTATAGTGATCAGTAGATGGAAAAATACCTCAAAAAGAAGATGAAAGCTTTTACTTTTAAGAAAACTTTCAAAAAACCATGCATCATATAATTAGTCACAAAATATCAATATATTAGCTTAAAATCAATGATATGGTTTGATTAATTGTATGTATTAGCCTTTTTACATATGCCCGACTTTTCCAAACTTTTTCATTCACGGATTACTGAAAATTACTCATTCATCGACAAATAACTGATAGACTGTTCAATTATCATTGAAATTCTTCTAAATTGTTACGTGTCGACAAAGATATGATTCAATCATGAAATCATACACATAAAATCAGCAATCAACCAGATTAAAACTTAACTATTCAAGATATGAAGAAAACATGCAATCATAAATAAATTAAACTTAATCTAAAAAACACAAGGACTTAAAACTTAAAAGTACTTGAACCATAGCTATGATTTATTCTAAGAGATCAATAATAACAATAAAAAAGTATCATTTCCATTTAATTAATTATCTGCATCTCTCTATACATAGCAGTAGCAGCCCACAATCACCTAAAATTCGCAGCAAATTACAGACAATTGTCACTAAATGTTGAGCCTCTCACTATTCATTCTTGAGTTGCATCTAACTTAAAGTTTCTCAATGGAAACCATATACATACACCTTTTATATAAATATATACACACCCCCACATCTACTATAAATATTATAAATAAGACCAACCTTTATATATAATAATTAATAATTAGTATATCCCAATAATCATAACCACTTCAACAAAAATGATCTATGAATACCAGTTCATGGCAGGCAATTGGTATGACCCTAACAATGCCTGTTGTTGTGGTAACTCCATAACTCCACCCTCACTATTGCCATCTGAAATAAACCGTTTCGTGTATGGAGAATTACTTGTTTGCCCTTCTTCGGGCCAGAAAAAACCCGGGAATGATCGTTTCATAGGAAGAAGATTCGACGTTGTGATGCTGTCGTTGTCGTTGTTGTCGTTTGAGTTAGGTAACATAGAGTTGTATACTATGTTGTTGTGTTGATCATGATTCTCCAGCATTATGTTAAAACCTGTCGGTCTAGTGACGCCAAGTGAAATCAACGGTGGGATCGACTCCAACATCCCTGTCATCGGGTGATCGCTGCCGTCGCTTTCCACCGATCGTTGCATATTATTCTTCTTGTATATTCGACATAGCACCCAATCATCCAACTACAATAAATAAATAACAATAATAATTATAGCTTAGCAGTATCAGGGTGCGTGTAAATAATAATGGTATAGACTTAAATAATAGTACTATTAAAGGCTGTCAGAGTTAGCCGTTTAATATAAGAAAAATGTTACTAAATTAATCACCCGTAACGACGCTTTTTTATTAACCGGGTCGCATCCTGGTGGCTTCGATATCGTTTTATTATCGGTAAGACGATATTCATGCATGATCCAATTTGTTTTCCCCCCTTTCGGGGGCTTCCCGCGGTAAAACACGAGTGCTTTCTTGACACCAACCTTTTGAGTTCCACCGGACGTCAACACCGGCTTGTCGGTCCCAGTAGCCTTCCAATAGCCAGAAGTAGCCGCTCGGTTTGGCCGAGCTCCATTCGGATACTTCCGGTCCCTCGGACTGAAGAAATACCACTCTTCCTCACCAAACGTGGCCTTAGCTACACGAAATAAATAAAAAAAGTTGAAAAGTTAAAAAATTTAAAAAAAATGATATTTCATTAAAAGTAGTGATGACAGATGTCGTTACATAATTTATTATAATTTGTTCATGAAATGAAGTTAAAAACTGTTATTTCAATAAAAGTAGTGTTTACAGGTAAACAGATAGCAGGCTGCGTCAGCTATATTTAATGTTCATGACATAAATATTATACCAGGAAGCTCCCAAGGATCAAACTTGTAAAGATCAACTTCGGCAATTATGGAAACCGGTAAAGGGGTCGAGGTGGCTTTCTTTTTAAGGTAGTGAACTACGAGCTCCTCGTCGGTCGGGTGGAACCGGAAACCGGGTGGTAACTGTGGTTGTTTTGATCCTGAAGATGAATCCGTACTCTCCATGTTTATGATATGTTAATCAAACTTGATTATACAGCTTTATGGTTAATCAAGAGATTAAATCTTTAGAAGTGATTAAGAGGATTGAAAGGGCATCAGCATCCTAGAGAGAGAGAGAGAGAGATCTAGAAAGAGAGAGAGATAGATAGAGAGAGAGAGAGAGAGAGAGAGAGAGAGAATATGAGTTGAAGAAATTACAGAAGGTTATCTTTATATGGTTATACGGACTATGGTATCAACAGGGGTATAATCGTGTATGATAATTGTATTTTAGTAAAAATAAAAGATTATTATTTGGATAAAAATGGTATATGAATTTAAAGTTCAATATATTATAAAGGTGATGTTCAGTCGATCAACCGTCGGTTTAAACCCGTGTAAACCAATATGCTCCCCGAGTTCGATCTTCACCAGTATCACTTTTGGTGAATTATGACAATGAGGGTTTTGAGCGAGGCCTAGTGATGTTGTTGGTTCGAATTCCGAGCTCACCTGGGTTTTTGTCCCGCCGTTTGTTACGCAAGAGAGTTATGCTCTT
Organism: Bidens hawaiensis; assembly: GCF_021521415.1. Lineage (NCBI taxonomy): Eukaryota > Viridiplantae > Streptophyta > Magnoliopsida > Asterales > Asteraceae > Bidens > Bidens hawaiensis. The sequence goes on along the minus strand of NW_027493060.1, from coordinate 52,740 downwards.
GTGGCGGTACGACTGTCAATTGGCAGCCAGCAGCATGGCTTTCCGGGAGAATGCCCAAGCCAAACTCTGAAACCAGCGTAGACCCGGTTAAGACAACAAAGTGGGACAGCGAGGTTCTTCAATTTGGGGAGTACGGTAGTATAAACATAAAAGAAAGTCACCGTTCTAAAAAAAACCATGGGTGAAAACAAATTATCCGATTGTTTGCAAGCTACTTAAGATTGATGCGTTCATTTAATTTACACCAAGTTTAAACAAGCTAGGGTGTAAGAAAGCTTGCTCAATAAACAAATTTAATCTTAAGCTTCACTTATTAAGCAGGCTAGTGAGTTAAATGAATTTGTTATGTTTACAATTTTTATTTGATATATGAATGATATAATTATATTTATTATAGTTATATATGAAATTAGGTTTGAAGTAACTTAATAATATATATTATATATGTAAATTAATTAAATAAAATAATTAATAAATTATAAACGATTTGAACTCAAAACATAAGTTGAGCTTGAATTCGAGCTCTCATATATAAAACGAGACAAGCTCGTTATTAATTTAAAATATAACATTGCAAGGACTGTATGTATAGTTGTTTATCAAGCACATCACACTTATTAGATTTGTATTAAACGCGTTATTGGTTGTCTATATTCATTTAATGGCAATTAAATCCAAAATCCTTTTATATATATGTTAGTAAGTTAAAAGTCGAATTCCAATTAACATAAGCATACATAATTATATAGTTTAATTATATTTAGTTCTTAATCATTGTTAACTAAATATGCCAATTAATCTTCTATTATTATTGAGAATCGTAACTATTGTTTTCACATTGATTTTAAGTAGTTTTCGATCATGATTAACAACTATGCAAATAAAAACTGTTTTAAAATTTTACTGATTATTTCATAAACGACATAAGTTAAATAAAAGTTAATGTTTAATCTGATTATTGAAGCTAAAGGATTATTTGTTTAACAATTTCAAGTGTGATTTCTAATTCCTAAAAAATACATAAATAATAATAATAATGATAATAATAATAATAATAATAATAATAGTTATTACAAGAGGCTACCGAAAATAAAAAATAATAAAAATATGTAAAATGCATATTATCATAGTGATTAAGATATAACATTTGAATGAAAGGCTGCTTTCCTAATTAATGCATTGAACATGTGAACCCAGACTGATTTTGTTTTTATGGTTAATTATTCTAAATAATCATTAAATTTTGGTTATACGATTGATATAAAATGGATATTTACAAGCGTTACGCTAGAATTTGCATTTGCAACCGTTTTGGTATATAGTTCTGAGAGCAAGTATATGAAAATTGGGCTACATATCTAATGCGTTAAATATATCAATGCAACAATAAATAACATATACTTGATTACGTAGGTGATCAATATTCATTACAACAGTGCGTAATTCGAATTTATTAACTTGAACAAAAGATTATAATCAACAATGTATAATGCTCAATATAAAAATGAACATTAAATCTAAAAAAGAAAAAGAGGTTAGGCACATTGACGTTAACAACGATATTTCTTTCTCTTTTAGTTGTATTTAACTTGTTATAAATTATAATCTCGTGATGGATTCCATCTTGGCCACAATAAAATGATTTGAACCCAACGATTCTTACTAAATCCTTTGTATATATATTTTTTTCAATTATGACAAATAATAATAACAATAATAAGTGATCTAACTAGAGGAGTGATGAAACTTACTATTATATGAAGTTTTCTATTTTTTAAATACTATAGTACAAAGATCTTAATTAGGGTGTATGTTAACCCATGTATTGAATTCTTAAGATATTGTAAATCATTTTAAAAAAGTTATCTAAAGTTTTCTTTTATATAACTTAAGTATGATCATTACTACAACTTATTGAGACTTTGGTGTTTTTTTTGGGTCCCAGTCACTTGGTAGAAACCTCTACAATAACAGACACTTTAAATTTCCCTGATACTAAAAAGAAAAAAAGAAAAATAAACTCAAAATAAATTATAGTTTGAATTTATAAATAAAAAACAAGACGTATGAGAAAATGATGGCATGCTTTTCACATAATTTTTACGTGTGTAGAGAAGACTCCTTACACTAAACATGTTTTACTTCATGTAACAAACAAATGCTACTCAGAAATGGTTATTTAAATGAAAGCAATATTATCTAATAAAAATAATAACTTGCCTACACAGTATTAAACATCATATATCTAAAAGAACATGCAAATGCACCAATACATACACACGAACAAATGAACGTAAGCACGCATAGACACGTACAAATGAATACACATGATTCATGAACATGTACTAGTAAGTTGTAAATGACTAAGTAGTTGAACATCCACTTCATTTATTTATTTTTATTTATTTATTTTTGTAATCTCATCCTTTTTTTAGTGCTCATCATGTACTATCAATATACAAATGATGAAATCTCTCAGGTGTGCCTATGTTGTAGGACACGGGCACCTCTGTCTTCGAAAGGATACATGACCTTTTGGTCTTATGTATATAAAAAGTCATGACCATTTAATAATTAATTTTATAACCCAATAACAAAGCAGCAACTATTTTAAAGGTTGTTACAGAATTAGCTTTTATATTATTGTATCAAATAAAATAATAATAACTTAAGAAAAAAGAAAAGAAAAAGGACACAAGGGTAATTTGCTAGGATTAGTTGGTGGAAGGATATTAGAGGATAATAGGGGGAGTTTGAAACTGAAAGGCAAGCGAATGAGAAGTTGACACGTGTTGATGATGTGGCATGGTGGGCCCAATTGGAGGGACGTTAGGGCTACAAAAAGTGGGCTGGCGATGAGGGGTAATATCGACCAATGGCATCAAAAACATCACATTTGGCTGCGATTTTAAGGGACATTTCTTCATGCCCATGTCATATCACCTCTAATCTTATTTTTAATATTTATATGGTCTTTAAATTTTATATTTGTTATTAGCAATTTTTGTTTGTTTGAGCTGGTAAAATTTTTACAGCGTCGTAATGCTACATGCCATTCTTTTACGTTCTCCTTTTCATTTATGTAATGTATTGTGTATTTATTTTGTTTCACCGGCTAAATTCATAACGTCTTTTAATCGTTTACAAAGTCTCATGTTTCACAATTTAGTTATATTAACCAACTTGTAATTTGTGTGACTTTTATATCAAACTCATTTAAACTTGGGTAAGGGTGCTCTAACACGATCTCGAGTGGGTTCAGTTTTTAATAGTAACATGTATAAGTTTATCATACATGTGATATCACCTGCATAAGCATTTGCAGATAAATTTTACAAAACATAATTCTTTTAAAATACTACACTAATGGTCGGAAGTAAATTTTATTTTAAATCTCGTAAACGGACATATAAATTTATTTGTTATTTTCGCGTGTACGATTATAATTTTATACCCAATGTTTGTATGCTTATGTTCGGTAATATTTCACAAAATCAGTTCGTTAAATAATAATAAATGCTCGAAGAATGAGTTCATTTTCGTTGTTGATATTTTGTAAAATACTTATAAAATAAATCGCATGACTTGAAATTCAAGCCACTTGGTTCGGTTAAATATATATATTCGAGTCGTTTAAGTAATTATTACCGGCGTTCATATAGTTATACTATTCCATTTATATCAGATAATTCCTATAATTACCTAACGTGTGTGACATGCAAGAATGGTTTTTCTCAATTCATACCGATTAACCGGCGACACATATGATAAAAAGGGAAGTTAGTTTAACGCAAGTATGCTTAATCGAGCCTTAAAGTTGTACGGACGTTGACCAAATTTGACGGGTGTCACAATTTAAGCATAGTTTTGCATGACATGCTTCCCATACAACATTCTGATCACCATTGAAGGAAAAGTTAATGATGACACAAATGTTTCAAATTTGATGAAGGTTAGAAGTATTGATAACCTTGTGGGTGGCATGTAGGAAGTGTTCGCCATCTTTCCTTAAATTTTAATAGCCGAGAGAAAAATTGTTAATTTGCCAAATCCCAAACGTTTTGATTATTTCCAAAAATGCAATTGACGATAAATTTGAAACCCAAATCGTACTTAAAATTCTAACTTTTATCCGTTTGACATTTTTGAGTCAACACTTTGAACAGTAACAAATTTGACGATAAATCTATTTACATTTTCAAACTTTTAAAAATTACTCAAATTACCCATTTTTGACACATAACAAATTTTGAGCCAAATGTAGTTATGACATACAATCAATTTACCAAATTTTGAGCCAAATGCAGTTCCCAAAAAAACCCGAAACAATCATTGATAGAAAAAATCAAGAAATTAAATTATAATAAATTTTGTTATATATGAAAGTGATTGTTATATACCATCCTTACATTTTAAAAAATATATACAGTTTATTAAATTAACCAAAAAAAAATAAAAGAAAAGATTTAAAGCATATATTTATAATTTATAAATTTATATGACAATTTACAAAATAATAATAATAATAATAATAATAGATAAATGGATTAATTTAAAAAAATGTATTGACTTTTATGCATATATTTATAACTAGATTTTATCTCCCGTATTACGAGGGTTGTTTTACATTATTCGTTTTTAATATTTATATATGCATATTTGGATTTTAATTTTATTTATTGTAAGAAAGTGAATAATTAATATACTTGAGGTTTGATGATAAATGGTTTCACAAATAAATGATATGTTATAATCCGGTTTAAAAGCTATACGGGTTTAGTGATACCCATTACCCGTTTATTTTATTTATTATAAAATTGTTTCTTAATTATGAATAATATCTTTTTTTAAAATAAAATATGATATTAATTTTTAGTATATTCCCATTTTATATGATTTTCATGTCAAATATTTGATAAGATTATTATTTAATATAATGAGATGTTATAACCCGTTTAAGAGCTATCTGGGTTTGGTGAGACCTTTACCCCTTGAATTCGGGTCAAATGCGTGAGAAGCCTTCATTTACAAATAAAGTAATCTGATAGCTTGAAAGAATGGTTGTTTTACATTTTTCGTTTTTTAATATTTATTTTTTGGATTTTAATTTTCTTTATTGTAAGAAAGTTAATAATATACTTAGGGCTTGATGACGAAAGGGTTTCATAAATAAATGATATGTTATAACCCGTTTAAAAGCTATCTGGATTTGGTGACCCATGACCTGCTGGAATGGTGCGTTCGGGTTTGTGGTCATTGTATGGAATTGCCAATCGTTTGTCCACCATTCCTCAAACTGAGATTGGTTTATGAGGTCATCAGGGGGAAGCGGGTTTTCTTGGTTTTGGTTTGGGTCGGTCGAGGTTCCTGCTCCCATGTTGTTAACTATTGGTTGGAAGAACTCACATTGATCTAAGCATTGGCCTAGCCTTTCTTCCATGGGAAGTTCAGTGATGGGTTGTGTTGGAGGGGGTTGTGGTTCAGTTGGTGGTTGAATTTGTGGTTGTGGTTTTGGTTTTGGTTTTGGTTTTGGTACTAGAATCATAACTTTTCTTTTGTGTTTTCTCATTCCTTTTCTCCAGTACATATATCGTTTACTTCTTTTTGGTTGATTTGGGGTTGAAGTCGAGGACTGGGTAGTGAATACCATTGGTTCATTTGGTTTTTCTTCAGTTGTTGGGTTTACTGTCTCCATTTCTTCCGTACTGACCGATATGTTCTCAAAAGCCTCTATAAGCTCACTCATGCTGTTTAATCAAAAACAATAAAACAACGACCTCTAAAAGAAAATCATATTATTTATGTGTAGTTAAAATTTCATCCATAAAGTTAACACATAAGTTAACACATAGGTTAATACATTTATTTCCTAACACTTAATTAGGTATTGTTAAAATACCTATATTGCTTAAACCAGTGGCTCTGATACCACTTCTGCTGTCACAGCCCCGACCCCTATACCCCGGGAGGGGAGCCGTGAACGTTGAGTGGTGGTATCGATGTTTATTAAAATAATTTGCAGCGGAATATTTCATCAGAACCGTAGTTAGGAAAATTAATCAGAGTTATAAAAACACCATAATTCTTATTTCATAAACTGGGATAAAAACCCATTTTACTCATGATCGTTCTCTTTCATACCTCCAAAATGTCTTCTACTCATGATCCTGAGTATACTGCCGAAGAGTCCGACGTATACCCTGAGAACCCGATGTCCGCGTCTGACAAGGACGACAAGAGTACTGCTGGCGAGTGCCAGTGTGCTCTCTCTGTCGATCTATACAACTATATCGTCAAGAAGTTCATGCTCGATCCTTACGAGCCTGAGTTTCCGGAGCCTCACCAGACGGTGTATGATGCCCCCAAGGGTAAGATAGGGGTTTATGCCTCATCCTTCATATATGGGAATCTCAGATTCCCATTAACGAAGTTTGTATACCGTATTCTGGAGAAACACGGTGTACATTTGACGGAGGTGCACCCGATGGCGATCGCAAAGGTTCGCCACTTTGAATGGGTGTGCCACATTCTGGGCGTTGAGCCCCGCGTCGACCTCCTGATGACCTTCTATTCCTGGAGGTGCATCCATGGCTGGTATACCTTGGTCACTCGGATCAAGGGTTTGAAGATCTGCGCTACCGAGCGCAGTTTTCGGTCTTGGAAGAGGGAGTTTTTCTATATCTCCGCTCGCGTCGTCCCCATAGCGATGGCGTTCAAGAACGGGAGAGCACTCCCCAACCTTCACGCCTCCAACTATCAGGAGACTGAATGGTTTACCAAGACCTCCCAGATCCAGACTCTGGTTTACCGCTTTGCGGAGTCTGGGATGGTGATGCTTGGGATGAGCCGGGTATGGAAGGATGCCGGTTCTGGGACGCCGCAAGTACCTATCATTCTCGAATACGGTTTGAATTCTACTCCCTACGGTATGCTCCGTCTTTTTTGCTGATTTAGGGTTTTTCTTCTAACTGTTTCTCTTTTATTTTTAGAGGGAAACAACTTGCAATCGCTTCTGCAACCGCGGGAGACTGGTGGTCCTGCTAGACTGGGTACTCGTGATCTCGACGAGAACGAGTTGCCCATTTTGGAGCAAACGGCGGATAGGTTTGTGGAGGTCTACCCGCCGGGCCACGAGATTTTGAGCGCCACGCGGCCAGGTAAGGGATTCTTTAACCCTCGCCCTCTTCATGATCAAACCTCTGCTGGAGTTTCCCTAATTTTATCATCTTCTGATGAGGGATCCACAGATGGGCCTTTCTTCGTGAGGAAGAAGAAAGCTGCCGGCGTGAAGGACAAGGCGAAGGTCGCCTCCACCGCCGATCAGGGAAATCGGTCCGACTCGGAGACTGAAAGTGAGGAGGCGGGGGGGAACCCTGGTGAGACCATTGTCACGGGGGTTGGGACAGCTGTCACCTCCGAGCAGCCAAGCGTTACGACGGTGACTGGCATGAAGAGGCCAGTTCCATCGGGTTCGTCCCCGCCCGTCAGAACCTTCAAGATTAAGAAAACCCATAAGTATACTTTTTATTTATCTTACCCGCAATTCTTTCCGCCATTGTTTTTAATATTTTGTTATCTTCATGCAGGCGTGGATGCAACCGCATTCCAAAGTGGTGCGGGAAGGAGCAGTTCTGAACCCACGACGGTAGGTTTGGTCAACCTACCCGAGGCGATGACCCAGGCAGCTGCGCCTGTTTGCAGTGTTGGTTCAGTTGCTCATCCCGTTGGGGCAACTGTTCCAATTGTGACGTCATCTCCGCTGGCTGTCAGTGCCATCTTCACTGTATCCTTCACTGAGCCGGCGGTGATTTTTTCTGCGTGCTCCTCCGCAGCGGCGGCCACGGTTGTGAGTTCACCTCCGATGGTCTCTACCGCGGCGGCTTCAACCGTGCCTCCGGCACCGGCGACTACCTCGTCCCCGGCCGGTTCATCAGGTATGTTCAGGGTTGGGGCTTCTAGCCAATCTCTGCCTCCTTCCCATCTCCCTGACCTCTTGGATGGATATCCCTTAGGTTTGGGTGATGGGTTTGGCGGCTACCGGCCTGTTGTCGACCCTACAGGTGCGTAGGGTTATTTTGGCCTATTATCTTTTTTTTTTATCATTTTTTCCTAACCATTTTTTGTTTTTGCAGTTTCAGATTCCAATGAGGTGTATGTTCCACGGTGAAACATCCGCCGGGGAACAACCCTTCGAACGGCTGTGGACTGTGTCGAGTGGGCGCGTCACGCAGCCCCAAGCGGTGCGTTGGGGGAGGCCATGTCTAGCTACCAAGAGGGTAGGCTAACGAATGAGCTCCGAATCCTCCTTGCCAGGATGCAGCCGCGCGTCGAGTTTCTTTGTCGTGAAAACGACAAGTTAAAGACGGGGCGTAGCCTGGAAGTGGCTCAGGCTGCGAGCAATCCGGGAGGAGAATAAGAGGCATGCCGCCATTACTGCAGAGAAGGAGAAAGCCTTCAAGGACCTTGAGGTCGAGGTCCAGGCCAAGCATGAGGCCCGTTCCAAGGCTACCCAAGCTGTTAACGAACAGCTTAGGTTGGCTAAGGAAACTGCGCGGAACGCGACCGAGAGGGCCACCAAAGCTGAAGCCATTGCTGAGCCTCTGCGCGCCGAGAATGAGGAGCTTAAAGCCAAACTAGAGAGGCTTCAGAAGGCTCATGATGCTTTGGCTTTAGAAGATGCCAAGAAACTCCAAGAGCTCCTGGACCAGAAGGGTATGCTTGACCGCACTAAGCGTAAGCTGAAGGACGTTGAAGAGGCTGCTGCTAAGGAAGTGTTGCTTGCCAACCTTAACAAAAATGAAGCCGAACGCGCCCGTGACCAAACTCAAGCTGCCCTCCAGGAAGCTCTGATCACCAAGGAATGGCTTCTACGAGAAGCGTTGTCGCAGGTATGCGTAGCTTCATAATATCTTTACGCTTTTCTTTGTACTTAGAAAAGTTTTTGATACATATATATTTTTTTTTGTAGGTTGTGCATCGGATCTTCACGAACACATCTTATGACGATGCCATGAGCGCAGCTCTCAACGCTTCCCATGAGGATGGGGAAAAGGCTGGTTTCTTGCTTGGTCTGGGGTTTGTTGAGAAGGGCATCCCGCCTTCCAACTTCCCTCTTTATGACGTGGACACTGAAGCTGCTTACGACAAAGCAGTGAACCAGTATGCTGCCTTCCCGCATCCGGTGGTGGAGAAGGTGAACGAAATTGCTGCTGCTGATGATGGGCTAACTATTCTCAAGGCTTTCCTTGAACCGCCACAGCCAACTGATGGTGCGGGTTCAAGTGGGTTTGGAGGGAGTGGTCCTGAAGTTTGAACCTTGAGATCCCTTCCCACCGTTAGGATAGATTTACGTTTCTGTAGGCGGGTAGATACCTGGCCGTTCTTGTAATGTTTGGATTTTTTATGAAATATAAATGTTTGTGCGGGTGGGACCGTCACTTTCAGTTAATGACTTGCTTTATAAACGTTATATGACTTGCTCATGCATATTATAGTTTAATTGGCACTTATTTTGCCTTATAAACAATATATGATTTGCTCATGCATACTTTAGTTTAACTTAGCAATTTTCCAAGTGTTTTGAATAAGTTAACCTTTCGACGCGTGGTTGTCAATAGGTTAGTGTTCAGTTTCCTATATCAAGATTGTGCGGGTAGGACCGTCACTTTCACTTAGGATGACCAAACTTCACCTATAACTGACCTGCGTGAAGGTTTTCCTCATCTTTTTAGACATTTTCTAAGTGTTTTGAATAAGTTAACCTTTCGATGCGTGGTTGTCAATAGGTTAATGTTCAGTTTCCTCTATCATGATTGTGCGGGTAGGACCGTCACTTACATTTAGTGGGATGACCAAACTTCACCCATAACTGACCTGCGTGAAGGTTTTCCTCATCTTTTCCTTAGAAATTTTTACCGTTTTTTGTGTTTATGCGGGTTTTGCCGCCTTCCACACGCAACGACTTACTTTCCCACTTATTTATGCGGTGAATACCGGCATATCAGTGTGGTCAGATCATAAGTAAATGTAAGATTATCAGCGTCAATGTGATAAGGAGAATCATTTCCATTAGAAGTGGCTCCAGGCCTTTTCTTTACAAGTTTGGAATTGATCTACATGCAGCCTGTGTAATTGAGCTCCCTTCCATGTTCTTGGGATGGGGGTGCCATCGAGCCTTTCGAGCCGATATGCGCCTGGTTCGGAATCTCGTTGTTTACGCAGTATGTAGTCTCCAACATTGAAGCTGCATCACTTGGAACGAAATCGGTGAAGCTCAAATTACCGGACCCGAAATGATCCAAGAAGCCACCGACTGTATCAACCAAATTCGCTTGAACCTACTTGCCGCTAGAAGTCGACAAAAGAGCTACGCCGACAAACGGCGAAAACCGATCGAATTCAATGTCGACGATCCCGTCCTTCTCAAGGTATCTCCTTGGAAAGGAGTTGTTCGTTTTGGAAAGAAAGGAAAACTAGCTCCCCGTTTCGTAGGCCCATTCAAGATTCTTGAGCGAGTCGGAAACCGACTCGAACTACCGGAAGAACTCACCGGTGTTCATCCGACCTTTCATGTTTCAAATCTCAAGAAGTGCTTAGCCGAAGGTAGTCTCCCTATACCTCTCGACGAAGTACAAGTCAATGAATCAATGATTATGGTTGAACGACCCGTTGAAATCATGGACCGCAATGAAAAGAAAACCAAGCGAAGTCGCATTAAGTTAGTTAAAGTTCGATGGGAATCACGGCGTGGCGCGGAGTTTACATGGGAACGAGAAGACTCGATGAAGGAGAAATATCCATATTTATTTACATCATCTTAATTTTGGGACGAAATTTCCTAAAGTAGGGGATACTGTGACATTTGTCAATTTCGGGTTATTTTATACTTGTATTCTTAATGTAAACCCGACCCGTTTTGTATCCCGAACCTTTCGATATTATCAAAATGATGAATTGTATGTTAAATATTTGTTTTATAGTTGTTGGATAAAAAAAAACACCCTTTTCGGTTCTTAAAATTCCCCGAAAACGCTCAAAACGAACTCCAATGACTAAAACTACCAAAATGGAGACTTGAAGGACCCATTTGTAGTTTGTGCTTTCTTGGGTCTATAACCAACCAATTTTCATGAAACACCCTTTATGAAAGACCCATTCAACTTACCCTATATATACACACCCATCTTCTTCATTTGTGCTTGCTCATTTCTTCATTTCTCTCTCAAATTCTTGAATTCTAAGGTTGTTCTTCATAAGCTAATCTTTCATTTTAACTAACTTCTCAATACTTAAAGCTTGATGTTACAACATATATATAATATACACTCCTTGTTTACCTTCGGTCTTTCATTTATCCGGTCTTGGCCGATTGAAATGTCGGGCTAATAAGGCAAGGTTACATGGAGGACTTTGTAGTCCTTGTTTATATATTTAACAAATCTAACCATATAACTTGTTATACTTGCTTAACTTTTACATATTTTAGTTTATTGTTCATATTTGTCAAGTTCCATGGTATTGGGTATGTGGTGACTAGCCTCGGTTTCATCCCGAGTTGAGAACCGAACCAAAAACCGAACTTTTGTTTAAAAGCATTATTGTTAACTTTTTGAATGTAAAACTTGAGTATTATTATTTATAAGTTATTTTACAAGTTCCATGGTAATTGGGTATGTGGTAACTATCCTCGATCTTATTCCGAGTCAAGGACCGAACCAAAAACCGAACTTTTGTTTAAAAGCTTTATTGTTTACTTTTTTAACGTAAAACTTGAGTATTATTATTTATAAGTTATTTTACAAGTTCCATGGTAATTGGGTATGTGGTAACCATCCTCGATCTTATTCCGAGTCAAGGACCGGACCAAAAACCGAACTAAACGGAGTTCACTCGCTTAAGACACACAAGTGTGTTTTTAGCCACCAAAACTCATATTTTTCTTCAAGATTATATTTTAAATGAATTTTAGTTAATTTCTAAACATACTTGGCATGTCGGTAACCAACTTGATCTTATAACAAGTTCGAACCGATAAGGTCGTATACTCGCTTAACAAACGTTAAGTTTCTTCACAATAGAACTACATACTTGGTTAAGTCTATTTGGATTTTATTGAGTTATCTCATAACATTTATTATTTTGGGAAGTTAACTGTGAGCTTGGTCAATTATCAAGTCTCGAACCGACAAACCCGAACACTCGTTTAAACCTCCATTTGGTATTCTTATAACCAAGGGTTTTGCAATATCGCCTTTTAACCCACATTATTACTTAACATAGGTTGAGTAGAAAAAGAAAAAAAACTAATGAATAGAATACCGAGACCCGGTTTCGAGTAAACTTATTTTACAAAACTCGTTTCTTTAATTTCTCAAATATTTACATTTTAAATCCTAAACTTTATTTATTTCCTTTATTTGTCATGTATTTTATTTTAAACCCTTCCAAGACTACCTACTAACACAAGACCCGTTTAATGTAGGTCTTGCTCGTTAAACCGATCTCTCCGATTATTCACGACACTATCTTTCAAGTTACTTGTTAATGTGAGTACTTTTTCATCCCCGGTTTTGCATCTTTCGTTTTGGGGGTGACATTGCATACTTATTCAAATTCAAATGATTTATACTTGAGTCTTAAACCACAACACGTATTGTATATGTTTACTTAAATAAATGCTCGATTTGGTGTTATATGCTTTACATGATTATGTGCAAATTCTTGAATGCTAAAGCGGGTAGCCTCTTGAATGCTAAGGCGGGTAGCCTCATCAAAGTATGATCATACGTTTATTCCGAGTATATATGGTACCCCCATATAGAAAGGTGTCGTCAATGTATTCTTATTGACGATTTCATTATTGTCATCAATGTATTCTTATTGACGGTTTTATTATCTAAATTGTTGCTATTATTTATTGTTTTCATATACTAGTTGTGGATTTCATACTATATACTTATTGTCCAAAACTATGAAAATTGCTCACCAACCTTCGTGTTGACAAACTCTATTTTATGCAATGTTACAGGTTTGATGTTAGCTTGATTGGATTACTTGAAGAAACTTATTATCTTGGCTTTAGGATATTAGAAAATAAAAGAACAAGTTATTTGTTTATCTATCTATTTGGCATTTTGTATGAACAATTGTTATGTTATTTATGATGATATGGATTTAAATGAGTTGTTTAAGTATTGTAACTTTATAGTGTCATTGTGCAATGAGTAATCATGTCGCGCCTCGACGTTTCCGCCTTCATTGGTCGGGGTGTGACACCAGAGCTTGAGAGATCATTTCCATCCTTCCGAATCATCCAGAGATCATCCGTATAGTTTCCATAATTAGAATTGAAGATTTTTCGATGTCAAGGCGAGGCTAATCTTCTCGAATAATATACGGGATGTAGAGTATTGTATTTTTCAGTTTTCTCATATGTTAAAGAACAAACTAATTGTAATTTTTTTTTATTAATCTATGAGTATTGATGTTTGTCATTATTGTGCATTCATTCGGTTTAGGTTTATTTCAATTAGAACGATTAGTTTGACAGTTGCTGTGATACTTTCTTATAGGGTTATTTGATTAGTTTAATATAATGAAGCATACAATTGCCCTTAGTTGAGTCATACTGGTAGGGACCGTTTGATAACCAGTACCGTGTGTTAGCGATTGCTGACACCTAAGGTTTAACTAGTTAGCCAATCTAATTTGATTATTGATGATTAATATGTTAGGTGAACATAAGATTATTGCCTTATTACATGCTTGAACCCCGAGTATGATTTGTTTTTGCTAATTGATTGAAGTTTGCTTAATTTGTTTGCTTAATAGTAAAACCAACTCTTTGCTAGTGTGATCAACACTCATAATTGCTCACTTCATAATGTCAGGAACTAGTTACACACTGCACTAACCACATACTTCTTGTGGTTCGACACCCTACTTGCCCTAACTAGTTTAAGGTGATTAGGAACACTTGATTATTATTGTTTTTGACTAAATAGCGACAAGTCTAGCATCGATGGTTAAGAGACTCGGAGCTAGTGAGTGTTGAATAGCCAATATGGGGGTGATTTGTTGTGGAGAAGGCGATGGTAGAGGAGGTGATGGTGGGTCGAGGAGATGGTGCGTGAGTGGCAGAATGAGGGATTATGAACATATGTGAATGAACAAAGGGTCAAAATTTTTATTCAACGTCATTTTAAGACTCAATATTAGGGATGAGCTCGGTACCGTACCGGTATCGAAAATACCGATCCCGAAAATCGCCAAATCTTGGTACCGGTACCGAAATATTCGGTTCGGTATCGGGACGGTACCGGTATTTAAGGTAAAATTCGGGAAATACCGGTACCGGTACCGTACCGGTCCCGAAAACTCAAAACCTTGGCACCGATTCGGTACCGACGGTACGGAATCGGTACCGATTTCGGTACCGGCACCGGTTCGGTACCGTACCGATTTTTGCTCATCCCTACTTAATATGTAAGAGCTTTGCGATTGATTCAGAGATGTACTTCTGCTGAACCAAACACACTTAAAGCTGACCTGATATTAATACTTAAGGTTGTTTGATAGTCTTTTAGTAATTCTATAAAAAGCTACATTTGAATCGGTTAATGAAGTCTTTTTGAACATACTAATCAATTCAGATGCTACATCTCATTTGGTTAAGCCTATTAATAGCTTAGCACCATATTGGTTGCCAAACAACCTCTGAGTCAATGCGGGACCAAGAAAAAATATATAAAAATTAAAAGAATTTGTGTTAGGTACATAGGCTTCGCTACACAAACTCCTCCATGTTATTCTAACTGAATAGTTTTGTATTGTGTATCATCTCCGCTAAAAAGTAATAGAAATTTGCATGAATTGAAATTTAAAGTATAGCATGCATGTTATTTCCTAAACCAAAAGCAAATTTCCTTTAGAACCCTTAATGAGTTTTGAGATCTAGAAATTATACTTTTCTTGCATAATATTATGCTTTAGTGACAAGTTATTTATTTATTTATGAAGTTTCAAAGATTTTATTCAACTATAAATGATGATGAACATTATACGAACAATAAAATTTGAACAACGGAAATAATTGACTAGAATAAATCAATGGTAACAACATTATAATCGAAGAAAAGAAAAAAATAAATTATGTTCATATATGGTAATGATGATTTATTGAATCAAAAAGGTCTATGTGACCATTAACATATAGAGATGTATACCATTATTCATAAAATAGACGTTACATCAGATTTTGCAAAATTTTAAAACTTAAGTAGCCACAAAATAAAAAGATATAATCATATTTTACCTCTTAGGGTTTTATAGTGATCAGTAGATGGAAAAATACCTCAAAAAGAAGATGAAAGCTTTTACTTTTAAGAAAACTTTCAAAAAACCATGCATCATATAATTAGTCACAAAATATCAATATATTAGCTTAAAATCAATTATATGGTTTGATTAATTGTATGTATTAGCCTTTTTACATATGCCCGACTTTTCCAACCTTTTTCATTCACGGATTACTGAAAATTACTCATTCATCGACAAATAACTGACAGATTGTTCAATTATCATTGAAATTCTTCTAAATTGTTACGTGTCGACAAAGATATGATTCAATCATGAAATCATACACATAAAATCAGCAATCAACCAGATTAAAACTTAACTATTCAAGATATGAAGAAAACATGCAATCATAAATAAATTAAACTTAATCTAAAAAACACAAGGACTTAAAACTTAAAAGTACTTGAACCATAGCTATGATTTATTCTAAGAGATCAATAATAACAATAAAAAAGTATCATTTCCATTTAATTAATTATCTGCATCTCTCTATACATAGCAGTAGCAGCCCACAATCACCTAAAATTCGCAGCAAATTACAGACAATTGTCACTAAATGTTGAGCCTCTCACTATTCATTCTTGAGTCGCATCTAACTTAAAGTTTCTCAATGGAAACCATATACATACACCTTTTATATAAATATATACACACCCCCACATCTACTATAAATATTATAAATAAGACCAACCTTTATATATAATAATTAATAATTAGTATATCCCAATAATCATAACCACTTCAACAAAAATGATCTATGAATACCAGTTCATGGCAGGCAATTGGTATGACCCTAACAATGCCTGTTGTTGTGGTAACTCCATAACTCCACCCTCACTATTGCCATCTGAAATAAACCGTTTCGTGTATGGAGAATTACTTGTTTGCCCTTCTTCGGGCCAGAAAAAACCCGGGAATGATCGTTTCATAGGAAGAAGATTCGACGTTGTGATGCTGTCGTTGTCGTTGTTGTCGTTTGAGTTAGGTAACATAGAGTTGTATACTATGTTGTTGTGTTGATCATGATTCTCCAGCATTATGTTAAAACCTGTCGGTCTAGTGACGCCAAGTGAAATCAACGGTGGGATCGACTCCAACATCCCTGTCATCGGGTGATCGCTGCCGTCGCTTTCCACCGATCGTTGCATATTATTCTTCTTGTATATTCGACATAGCACCCAATCATCCAACTACAATAAATAAATAACAATAATAATTATAGCTTAGCAGTATCAGGGTGCGTGTAAATAATAATGGTATAGACTTAAATAATAGTACTATTAAAGGCTGTCAGAGTTAGCCGTTTAATATAAGAAAAATGTTACTAAATTAATCACCCGTAACGACGCTTTTTTATTAACCGGGTCGCATCCTGGTGGCTTCGATATCGTTTTATTATCGGTAAGACGATATTCATGCATGATCCAATTTGTTTTCCCCCCTTTCGGGGGCTTCCCGCGGTAAAACACGAGTGCTTTCTTGACACCAACCTTTTGAGTTCCACCGGACGTCAACACCGGCTTGTCGGTCCCAGTAGCCTTCCAATAGCCAGAAGTAGCCGCTCGGTTTGGCCGAGCTCCATTCGGATACTTCCGGTCCCTCGGACTGAAGAAATACCACTCTTCCTCACCAAACGTGGCCTTAGCTACACGAAATAAATAAAAAAAGTTGAAAAGTTAAAAAATTTAAAAAAAATGATATTTCATTAAAACTAGTGATGACAGATGTCGTTACATAATTTATTATAATTTGTTCATGAAATGAAGTTAAAAACTGTTATTTCAATAAAAGTAGTGTTTACAGGTAAACAGATAGCAGGCTGCGTCAGCTATATTTAATGTTCATGACATAAATATTATACCAGGAAGCTCCCAAGGATCAAACTTGTAAAGATCAACTTCGGCAATTATGGAAACCGGTAAAGGGGTCGAGGTGGCTTTCTTTTTAAGGTAGTGAACTACGAGCTCCTCGTCGGTCGGGTGGAACCGGAAACCGGGGTGGTAACTGTGGTTGTTTTGATCCTGAAGATGAATCCGTACTCTCCATGTTTATGATATGTTAATCAAACTTGATTATACAGCTTTATGGTTAATCAAGAGATTAAATCTTTAGAAGTGATTAAGAGGATTGAAAGGGCATCAGCATCCTAGAGAGAGAGAGAGAGAGATCTAGAAAGAGAGAGAGATAGATAGAGAGAGAGAGAGAGAGAGAGAGAGAGAGAGAGAATATGAGTTGAAGAAATTACAGAAGGTTATCTTTATATGGTTATACGGACTATGGTATCAACAGGGGTATAATCGTGTATGATAATTGTATTTTAGTAAAAATAAAAGATTATTATTTGGATAAAAATGGTATATGAATTTAAAGTTCAATATATTATAAAGGTGATGTTCAGTCGATCAACCGTCGGTTTAAACCCGTGTAAACCAATATGCTCCCCGAGTTCGATCTTCACCAGTATCACTTTTGGTGAATTATGACAATGAGGGTTTTGAGCGAGGCCTAGTGATGTTGTTGGTTCGAATTCCGAGCTCACCTGGGTTTTTGTCCCGCCGTTTGTTACGCAAGAGAGTTATGCTCTTGTGGCGGTACGACTGTCAATTGGCAGCCAGCAGCATGGCTTTCCGGGAGAATGCCCAAGCCAAACTCTGAAACCAGCGTAGACCCGGTTAAGACAACAAAGTGGGACAGCGAGGTTCTTCAATTTGGGGAGTACGGTAGTATAAACATAAAAGAAAGTCACCGTTCTAAAAAAAACCATGGGTGAAAACAAATTATCCGATTGTTTGCAAGCTACTTAAGATTGATGCGTTCATTTAATTTACACCAAGTTTAAACAAGCTAGGGTGTAAGAAAGCTTGCTCAATAAACAAATTTAATCTTAAGCTTCACTTATTAAGCAGGCTAGTGAGTTAAATGAATTTGTTATGTTTACAATTTTTATTTGATATATGAATGATATAATTATATTTATTATAGTTATATATGAAATTAGGTTTGAAGTAACTTAATAATATATATTATATATGTAAATTAATTAAATAAAATAATTAATAAATTATAAACGATTTGAACTCAAAACATAAGTTGAGCTTGAATTCGAGCTCTCATATATAAAACGAGACAAGCTCGTTATTAATTTAAAATATAACATTGCAAGGACTGTATGTATAGTTGTTTATCAAGCACATCACACTTATTAGATTTGTATTAAACGCGTTATTGGTTGTCTATATTCATTTAATGGCAATTAAATCCAAAATCCTTTTATATATATGTTAGTAAGTTAAAAGTCGAATTCCAATTAACATAAGCATACATAATTATATAGTTTAATTATATTTAGTTCTTAATCATTGTTAACTAAATATGCCAATTAATCTTCTATTATTATTGAGAATCGTAACTATTGTTTTCACATTGATTTTAAGTAGTTTTCGATCATGATTAACAACTATGCAAATAAAAACTGTTTTAAAATTTTACTGATTATTTCATAAACGACATAAGTTAAATAAAAGTTAATGTTTAATCTGATTATTGAAGCTAAAGGATTATTTGTTTAACAATTTCAAGTGTGATTTCTAATTCCTAAAAAATACATAAATAATAATAATAATGATAATAATAATAATAATAATAATAATAGTTATTACAAGAGGCTACCGAAAATAAAAAATAATAAAAATATGTAAAATGCATATTATCATAGTGATTAAGATATAACATTTGAATGAAAGGCTGCTTTCCTAATTAATGCATTGAACATGTGAACCCAGACTGATTTTGTTTTTATGGTTAATTATTCTAAATAATCATTAAATTTTGGTTATACGATTGATATAAAATGGATATTTACAAGCGTTACGCTAGAATTTGCATTTGCAACCGTTTTGGTATATAGTTCTGAGAGCAAGTATATGAAAATTGGGCTACATATCTAATGCGTTAAATATATCAATGCAACAATAAATAACATATACTTGATTACGTAGGTGATCAATATTCATTACAACAGTGCGTAATTCGAATTTATTAACTTGAACAAAAGATTATAATCAACAATGTATAATGCTCAATATAAAAATGAACATTAAATCTAAAAAAGAAAAAGAGGTTAGGCACATTGACGTTAACAACGATATTTCTTTCTCTTTTAGTTGTATTTAACTTGTTATAAATTATAATCTCGTGATGGATTCCATCTTGGCCACAATAAAATGATTTGAACCCAACGATTCTTACTAAATCCTTTGTATATATATTTTTTTCAATTATGACAAATAATAATAACAATAATAAGTGATCTAACTAGAGGAGTGATGAAACTTACTATTATATGAAGTTTTCTATTTTTTAAATACTATAGTACAAAGATCTTAATTAGGGTGTATGTTAACCCATGTATTGAATTCTTAAGATATTGTAAATCATTTTAAAAAAGTTATCTAAAGTTTTCTTTTATATAACTTAAGTATGATCATTACTACAACTTATTGAGACTTTGGTGTTTTTTTTGGGTCCCAGTCACTTGGTAGAAACCTCTACAATAACAGACACTTTAAATTTCCCTGATACTAAAAAGAAAAAAAGAAAAATAAACTCAAAATAAATTATAGTTTGAATTTATAAATAAAAAACAAGACGTATGAGAAAATGATGGCATGCTTTTCACATAATTTTTACGTGTGTAGAGAAGACTCCTTACACTAAACATGTTTTACTTCATGTAACAAACAAATGCTACTCAGAAATGGTTATTTAAATGAAAGCAATATTATCTAATAAAAATAATAACTTGCCTACACAGTATTAAACATCATATATCTAAAAGAACATGCAAATGCACCAATACATACACACGAACAAATGAACGTAAGCACGCATAGACACGTACAAATGAATACACATGATTCATGAACATGTACTAGTAAGTTGTAAATGACTAAGTAGTTGAACATCCACTTCATTTATTTATTTTTATTTATTTATTTTTGTAATCTCATCCTTTTTTTAGTGCTCATCATGTACTATCAATATACAAATGATGAAATCTCTCAGGTGTGCCTATGTTGTAGGACACGGGCACCTCTGTCTTCGAAAGGATACATGACCTTTTGGTCTTATGTATATAAAAAGTCATGACCATTTAATAATTAATTTTATAACCCAATAACAAAGCAGCAACTATTTTAAAGGTTGTTACAGAATTAGCTTTTATATTATTGTATCAAATAAAATAATAATAACTTAAGAAAAAAGAAAAGAAAAAGGACACAAGGGTAATTTGCTAGGATTAGTTGGTGGAAGGATATTAGAGGATAATAGGGGGAGTTTGAAACTGAAAGGCAAGCGAATGAGAAGTTGACACGTGTTGATGATGTGGCATGGTGGGCCCAATTGGAGGGACGTTAGGGCTACAAAAAGTGGGCTGGCGATGAGGGGTAATATCGACCAATGGCATCAAAAACATCACATTTGGCTGCGATTTTAAGGGACATTTCTTC
Source organism: Bidens hawaiensis (assembly GCF_021521415.1). Lineage (NCBI taxonomy): Eukaryota > Viridiplantae > Streptophyta > Magnoliopsida > Asterales > Asteraceae > Bidens > Bidens hawaiensis. The sequence continues at coordinate 31,873 of NW_027493060.1, read as the reverse complement.
ATGCCCATGTCATATCACCTCTAATCTTATTTTTAATATTTATATGGTCTTTAAATTTTATATTTGTTATTAGCAATTTTTGTTTGTTTGAGCTGGTAAAATTTTTACAGCGTCGTAATGCTACATGCCATTCTTTTACGTTCTCCTTTTCATTTATGTAATGTATTGTGTATTTATTTTGTTTCACCGGCTAAATTCATAACGTCTTTTAATCGTTTACAAAGTCTCATGTTTCACAATTTAGTTATATTAACCAACTTGTAATTTGTGTGACTTTTATATCAAACTCATTTAAACTTGGGTAAGGGTGCTCTAACACGATCTCGAGTGGGTTCAGTTTTTAATAGTAACATGTATAAGTTTATCATACATGTGATATCACCTGCATAAGCATTTGCAGATAAATTTTACAAAACATAATTCTTTTAAAATACTACACTAATGGTCGGAAGTAAATTTTATTTTAAATCTCGTAAACGGACATATAAATTTATTTGTTATTTTCGCGTGTACGATTATAATTTTATACCCAATGTTTGTATGCTTATGTTCGGTAATATTTCACAAAATCAGTTCGTTAAATAATAATAAATGCTCGAAGAATGAGTTCATTTTCGTTGTTGATATTTTGTAAAATACTTATAAAATAAATCGCATGACTTGAAATTCAAGCCACTTGGTTCGGTTAAATATATATATTCGAGTCGTTTAAGTAATTATTACCGGCGTTCATATAGTTATACTATTCCATTTATATCAGATAATTCCTATAATTACCTAACGTGTGTGACATGCAAGAATGGTTTTTCTCAATTCATACCGATTAACCGGCGACACATATGATAAAAAGGGAAGTTAGTTTAACGCAAGTATGCTTAATCGAGCCTTAAAGTTGTACGGACGTTGACCAAATTTGACGGGTGTCACAATTTAAGCATAGTTTTGCATGACATGCTTCCCATACAACATTCTGATCACCATTGAAGGAAAAGTTAATGATGACACAAATGTTTCAAATTTGATGAAGGTTAGAAGTATTGATAACCTTGTGGGTGGCATGTAGGAAGTGTTCGCCATCTTTCCTTAAATTTTAATAGCCGAGAGAAAAATTGTTAATTTGCCAAATCCCAAACGTTTTGATTATTTCCAAAAATGCAATTGACGATAAATTTGAAACCCAAATCGTACTTAAAATTCTAACTTTTATCCGTTTGACATTTTTGAGTCAACACTTTGAACAGTAACAAATTTGACGATAAATCTATTTACATTTTCAAACTTTTAAAAATTACTCAAATTACCCATTTTTGACACATAACAAATTTTGAGCCAAATGTAGTTATGACATACAATCAATTTACCAAATTTTGAGCCAAATGCAGTTCCCAAAAAAACCCGAAACAATCATTGATAGAAAAAATCAAGAAATTAAATTATAATAAATTTTGTTATATATGAAAGTGATTGTTATATACCATCCTTACATTTTAAAAAATATATACAGTTTATTAAATTAACCAAAAAAAAATAAAAGAAAAGATTTAAAGCATATATTTATAATTTATAAATTTATATGACAATTTACAAAATAATAATAATAATAATAATAATAGATAAATGGATTAATTTAAAAAAAATGTATTGACTTTTATGCATATATTTATAACTAGATTTTATCTCCCGTATTACGAGGGTTGTTTTACATTATTCGTTTTTAATATTTATATATGCATATTTGGATTTTAATTTTATTTATTGTAAGAAAGTGAATAATTAATATACTTGAGGTTTGATGATAAATGGTTTCACAAATAAATGATATGTTATAATCCGGTTTAACATAGGATTGCCCTGCTTCTTTCTTTTGAAATTCTTGAGAAATCTTCTGGGCTAATTCCTTCTTTTGTTTTCTTCCTGTGTTCGAATTAATCCGTCTGTCATGGTATTGGCTAGTTCAACTGCTTTCTCAATAGTCTGAGGTCTAGCCGATTTTACCAGATCATGGATTTCACTTACTAATCCCCAATATAACGAGAAATTAGTACTGTTTCTGGCGAAGCCAGAGCCGGTACCATTCTTGCATATTCAAAGAATTTTGTCGTATACTCACGACATTTCACACCTTCCATCTTGTGGTTCAAGAACATAGTAGCAATCTTTTCTTTTTCATGTGGAGGATAAAATTTTCTTTCTACTATTTCTTTGAATTCACCCCAGGTCATAATGTAAATTATGTTGCTTCCTTTTGCCTGGAGGATTGTATTCCATCATTCTAATTCTTAATTAATAAAGAGATTAGAAGCATATAATATCTTATCTTCTTCAGCACATTTACTAATTCTTATAACAGCTTCTGTCTTTTCTAACCAGCGTAGTGCTGAAATAGTTCCTTCATTTCCAGAAATTTTGGTTGGCTTACAGGCTAAGAAATCTTTGTAAGTACAATCATTAGTTTTTAACTTTTTAGGTTGTTTATTTTTATTTCCTCCATTCACACTATTACTAGCTTCAGTGTCAGATTTCTGTTTATTGCTCTCGGTTTTATCTCTAATGACAGCTACCGGTTGTCTAATAGCTGCAGCAATTTGTGGGATTGCTTCAACAATTCTTTGGGCTATCATATCGTCAATAGCATTTATATTCAGAGCATTTTCTTGATTGAAATTTTCATGATTATTTTCACGATTGTTAACAGAAACTTGATTTGACTTCTGAATTTCAAACAAGAAGGAATATTAATATCATAATTAAATAATAAAATAAGTAAGGTATTATCCACACATAAGCACAAAACATGTTAACACATAGGCACAGAATATATCAAAATCGTCGAGCTTTGCGACATTTACTCTTTATATATATATATATATATATATATATACACACACATGCATCACTATATTCTATATCTAATCTATATATATGCATCACTATAATTTTTACTTACACGCCATTTTTTTTATACAAAGAGGAAATTACGGTAATATATATATATATATATATATATATATATATATATATATATATTATATTAGTTATATTATATATAGGGTTCTCTATCGTAAAATCGCCAGATCATGCTATCCCCGATGTTTCTCAGTCAGTTGGCGGTTTCATTAAGTTCTTCCCCGTAATGACGGAGTTGTGTGGTCAGCTCCGGTGTCATCATGGGGTAGTTGGCAGTTTCCGGCTGGAATGGTGCGTTCGGGTTTGTGGTCATTGTATAGAATTGCCAATCGTTTGTCTACCATTCCTCAAACTGAGATTGGTTTATGAGGTCATCAGGGGGAAGCGGGTTTTCTTGGTTTTGGTTTGGGTTGGTCGAGGTTCCTACTCCCATGTTGTTAACTATTGGTTGGAAGAACTCACATTGATCTAAGCATTGGCCTAGCCTTTCTTCCATGGGAAGTTCAGTGATGGGTTGTGTTGGAGGGGGGTGTGGTTCAGTTGGTGGTTGAATTTGTGGTTGTGGTTTTGGTTTTGGTACTGGAATCATAACTTTTCTTTTGTGTTTTCTCATTCCTTTTCTCCAGTCCATATATCGTTTTCTTCTTTTTGGTTGATTTGGGGCTGAAGTCGAGGACTGGGCAGTGAATACCATTGGTTCATTTGGTTTTTCTTCAGTTGTTGGGTTTACTGTCTCCATTTCTTCCGTACTGACCGATATGTTCTCAAAAGCCTCTATAAGCTCACTCATGTTGTTTAATCAAAAACAATAAAACAACGACCTCTAAAAGAAAATCATATTATTTATGTGTAGTTAAAATTTCATCCATAAAGTTAACACATAAGTTAACACATAGGTTAATACATTTATTTCCTAACACTTAATTAGGTATTGTTAAAATACCTATATTGCTTAAACCAGTGGCTCTGATACCACTTCTGCTGTCATAGCCCCGACCCCTATACCCCGGGAGGGGAGCCGTGAACGTTGAGTGGTGGTATCGATGTTTATTAAAATAATTTGCAGCGGAATATTTCATCAGAACCGTAGTTAGGAAAATTAATCAGAGTTATAAAAACACCATAATTCTTATTTCATAAACTGGGATAAAAACCCATTTTTATACAAACATAAGTTTTATAGGGATAAACCCTAATTTACAAAACACGTTTCTTTATTCTGGTGACAAGCCACTTATTTACGCTGGAAGCCCGCAGGCATCATTCCTTTATCTCTAACAGGTCACCTGAAACATGTTTAAAATATTTGATCAGCATGAAATATTGGTGAGTACATTCATTTATAAATGACACATTTTACAGTTACAGCATTAAGATGTTTTTACATCTGTCTGCTTACAAATTACCGAAAGGTACTTGTCACTCGACCGTGTCTGTGACTGTGGTCATATTACTTATTGGCTAACACTTGTCCAATAAGTAACGTGTAATAGCCCAGTAGGCAAGCCTTGTATACAAAATCCCATAATACCAGTAGTAACCATCCCGTAAGTCTACAGAGACTTAATCAGTGTAATGTATTTAAAATCGTTTGAAAATATTTGGACTATCTGTCATGAGTTTAATGGATTTAGAGAAGCATCATGACAGCATTGAAAAATCAATTGTCTCACGCAAATGTGAGTTGTGCAAAAACTCGAATGTCTCGCCCTGCAAGTTTATATTTAACAAGTCTTCTGATGTTAAGCACCTAGATTAAGCACAATGTAGTATATCTATATTAGTATAAACCCATAATTATAACGATAATCACGAGACATGAAACTTTACACGATGGCACAATGTCATACCTTGGTTAGGTAGAGCTTTTGGATTCGTGTTATAAAAGTTCCTTTCGATCGGAGAGGTACCGTTACAATTACTCGGGTATAATACCAGTTTTTAAGAAGAGAGAAAATTTTTGAAGGAGTAGTGAAGTCCAGATTTCTGCCCTATTTATACTTGAATTTGAGCATCTTCGCGTATCGCGAAGTTGCAGTAGGGTTGTCGAGTCAGCCCTAGCTAAGCATGCGTGAAGGTGCAAAAATACTAAGGCGGCCCTTAAGCGGCGATGCGAGCGTGCAAAGTGCGCCATCAAAGCGCCACATTGCGCCCATCGCACTTCGCCCGAGCCCGAGCCCGTGCCCGTGCGCGTCAGGTGCTTCGCACCCTCCGCTACTGGGTGTGATTTGGCACATAAGAATATTATTATGTGAACTCTCTTCCTTATAAAGATCTTACAAGTTTTGTAATCTAGCGATGTGGGACAAAAATTAGAAATCCTATTTATACCATGGTGAAAGCCTTCCATTTTCTTTCCTCCACTAATGTGGGATGGAATTTTCCTTTATATTTTCCATTCTTCCTTTTACTTTTTCTCTTTTCTTTCTCATTTCTTCATTTCTTTCTTTGATTATTTTATTCTTTATTATGGTTTGTTATATACTTTATTAAAAACAATATGTATATTTAATGCATCAACTCAAATACATAAGCGCTAGTTTGGTCTAACGGCAAAGAGGTATTATTCCCAATCAAAAGGCTATGGGTTCTAGTCTCATTTAAGACATTTTTAATCCTATTTTTATACAAAATTTTTTACACAACTCAAATTACAATTAAGTAAGCCCATATAAAAATTAAATTGTTTAAACCCAACAAAATGCTCCTTTTACTTAAGGCTTAAAAATATTTTCGCATTCTGCCCAAATTTTTTTTTGCTTTCTCAGAGCCGGCCCGATACTCATGATTACTCAACAATAGAAGAAACAAGCAAGTATCAAGGATTAAACGATTACACTTATGTTTAATGATTAACAGGAGCAATGAATGATCAAAAGCCTTCCTAATCCCACCAAGTACACCAAAAATTCCCAAAGGGAGTGCAAGAATCGATTGGAGACGGCTGCGGGTATTTTTGTGAGATTAGGGTTTGAAAAATCGATTTTAAAACAAAAACCCGATTTGTACGTCCGTCGCGTATTGCGACAACCGTGCCCTCTCCCCGTCGTGTAGCACGACGGGTTTAAATGTTTTTATTTTTTTAAACTAATATTATAATACATAATTATACTATAGTAAGGCATGTAACACATCATCATATATCACACCAAAATTAAATCATTCAAGCTATTACCGTAACATGTTCGACATTAATCAACAACGCGTACTGAATGACTCGTGTGTGTGACTTGTTAATGACACGTGTAAGATAACTAAGAATGAGTTAACGGAGTTGACTTGAAAATGTGAGGTGCCCCATCATCTCCTTGTTGAAGGAATTATCGTCCCGAGATTATGTTGATGTCGCTAGTGTATACAAGTTAAAAAAACTATTTTGGGTTGTGATAGAAGTAGATGACTTTGATGAAAATTATGACATGTTGTTGAAGTTTATAAAAACAGTAGAACAAGAGTTGGAAGACAAAATGAATGAAGAAGATGCAAGAAAATGAGATGAAGATGAAGAGTGAACTAAGCATGTTGGATGTTATTGATTGATTGATGTACATAATATTTTATTGCATTAGATTATTTCAATCAAGGTGGAGATTGTTAGGACTGAAGACTGATAATTGAAAAATTCTCAACTATAAGTTTTCACTAACTATGATTTTTGAGTACTTAATTTGGTTTGAATAGTTAAAAGATTGAAGATTTGGTGAAGTATGGGCTTCAAGTACTTACTGATGTCAAACACTTAAAGATGATCAAGATCAGGACTAAGTATATGTAACACCTCGGCTAAAGTGGAAACGCCTGAGTGTGACGTACATGTTGCTCAAACACACGTGACACTATTAGGTGACTGTAATAACATTATTTCATTTAAATCTTCAAGTAACATAAGTTTATCAAATACTACAAGTTGTAACAAATAAATAAACAAATGATAAGTTGTTATTTGAATATCCTATAGGCATGCTATGTGTCTTATAACTTTCATCCTCATATCTTTACACCTATAACATATGTATAAAATAAAGTCAGTTATAAACATAGCTGGTGAGATTCCCACAGTTTGATATAATACGTAAAAATCATACAATTCATGGACAAGTGATAAATGAGCAAGTAAAGTTCTTTCCAGTTGGTATCAACCAACGTACTCGGGTAATCGCGCAAGTAAGGTCCTTTCCAGTTGGTAACAACCAACGTACTCGGATAGTGAGGCCCTTTTCCACTCGATACAAATAGACCAGAGTGCAAAGGGGGGCGTTTGATCATATTTATTGAGGCAACCACTGAGCAAGTAATTCTGAGCAAGTAATCAAGTAAACACACAGGTCCATATTGTGAATTGTAGTTTGTAATCGAAATCGTAAATACATGAATTTGTAATAGATACATATGCTACCCCAAAATATGAAAACGTTTAAAAAGTGGTTGTGAGAAACTTACCTCAAAATCGAAGATAAACATACAATGAAAACCGAAAGCATGATAACAAAACCGAAGCGGTCAAACGTCATGAACTATAAATGAAATAAATACGGAATTTAAAGACTAATTCCACGGAATTATTATAGTTTATTATTTGTTAAGAACATGCATTATTTTATTATTATATTTAAACTTTAACGAATTTTAACGATTTATATCTGTCTTAATATTATTTAATTAACAATCTAATATTGATATGGGAGAATATGAAGCACGAATTTTTAATTGGTAACGCTTATCTCGAACGAATATAATTAAGTTGTTGAATTAAAGTTAACGAATGAATTAAATCTAACGAGTTTAAAGTTAACGAGTTGAGATTTACGAATTAGCATTACCGCATCAAAGTTTACGAGTTAACACTAACGAATATAGTTTAACGAATTTAATATATATATATATATTAATGAATTAAATCTAGCGTGATGAAATTTATAAACTTCAATTTCAACGATTTAAAGCTAATAACGAAATTGGAAATATAATTTAGTTTTTATTGGTTTATCGAAAATATGGAAGTTGTGTTGGGCTATATTTTGTGGTTTATGCTTGGTATTGTTAAACTTAGATTGGGCTTAGTTGGGCATTTATGTGTAAACCGAAATCTATTGATTTCGGTGGGCTTTACTTTGTTTTGGGCCTAGGTTGGTAGTCTATATATATAGGATGTATGTTTACATTTGTAGGGTTGCCAGTTGGTTCGTGAGTGGGTCATCAGTTATGGAGCTCATTCAATTAGGTTTTGGCCGTCTATTATTGTTGTTGGTAGAACGAGTATTGTAAGCATAGTGCTTAAGCACCCGACGTTAATAATAACGTGTGTTTTATGTGTTCTTGCTTATTGTCTTGAATCATCTTGTGTTAGGATTCCGCACTAACATCAAGATACTTGATATCATATTGTAGTGATCCAGATTCGGGACTTACAAGTTAGCTTTTTGGATGGAATTTGGTAAAGTTATTTTAAAAATAATTTATTTAACTTAAAATGATCATATTTGATTTTTAATATATTTATTTGATTTAAAAATGATTTATAATTATTTAATTTGATTAATACCTTTATTAAAATTGATTAATAAAATAAGCAGCAGCAATTGCCTGACCCGGGTTTTGAACCCTCCTTATGTTCACACCGAAACTCACTAACCCGTTGACCCAGCTTTAATGTTTGTTAACAAATGGAAACTTATATATTTATAGTATTACTTTTAAACTTCATCTTCCCCACCAAAACCCTAAGTTTCAATCCATTAATTTGTTCATGTTTGAAGAAAATCAAGTTAGGGTTTTCGTTTAACATGTTAACGAGATACAAAATCATAGCTTAATTACCTTGTGAGGTGACGGGAAGGTGGTGGACGACGGGTTGCCGGAGTAATAAACTTGGTCGAACAATCAGCAGTTACTGGGACTATGTTTGATTGATTTGGCTGTTGGTACGAGTTAAGATGTTGATTAGAAGTCTATTTATACTAGCAATTGAAACGATTGATGTTTAATGACTGTTATTTGAGTTTTAATATTTGGGCCGGCCGTTGCGGCGGTGATTACGGGATGGTATCGGACCTTTTAACTCAATTAAGTTGTTAATTAAGGTTAGATATCGAAGTCCTAACACGTTACAATGAACTAAATGGTCAAAGAGCGAGATTAGGGGGGGGGGGGGTTTATGGCCTGCCAGCGCCGAACTTCGGCGGCCGAAAAGAGTCGACGGAAAACTGGTTCTTGGGTGGGCTGGGTATTGGGTTTTTATTATTATTTTATATTAATTTGAATAGTTTACACTTCTGGCCCTCTAAGTTTCTAATATCTTTAAGATCCAGATTAAATTATTATTACAAATAAAACCTTTAACATTGAGATTGTTTTAAAATCAAAAAGATTAAAGTAGTTTACGAATTTGCATCCGAAAATATCTTATAAATGTAATAATAAAGGTTTATAGTTCGCAAGTTGGATAAATAGAAACGTTAACTCTCGAAGTTTTAAATAATTGATCGAAAATAAAAAGAATGCTCGAGCGATGAACTTCAATCGTCAGGGCTATTTATTAATGGAAAATAATAAATAAAAGGGCAAATACCATAAAAACCAACATACTTTGTGTTTTTTTTTATAAAAGTCCCTCAACAATTTTTTGTAGATAAAAGTCCTTGTACATGTTAAGTTTGAACACAATTGTGAAAAAAAAAATTAAACAATTTGAAAATGATATTTTCGGTTTTTTATCCAAACTTTCGGTTATATAATCTTAGTTTCATTATACTGATGTATGAATTTTGATCGAACTTACCGTGGATTTCCATTATGTATGAATTTGTCAATTTTGATATAATCTTTATGCAACCTAGCTTTTCTTTTCTTTTGATTTTCCATTCACCACAACTTTAAAATTAAAATCTTGATTTAATATTTGGTTGTCTAGTGATTATTTACGAAGAATAATTAAATTTCAATATATTTGATTTCGGATCAGACAATTAAAAGTTGTGCTTATTGAGTTATTTCTCCTGGTCTTCGTTCTTATAGGTTCTTTTTTACCTTACCTCGTATATATTTTTTTGTAGCCGGATTGTTTTCATAAAACAAGTTGGATGACCAGTTCAAAGTTACTTTAATATAAAATTTCATAATTGTGTTCAAACTTAACATGTACAAGGACTTTTATGTACAAAAAATTGTTGAGAGACTTTTATAAGAAAAAACAGAAAGTATGTTAGTTTTTTATGGTATTTGCCCTAAATAAAATACATCGACACGAACTTGAGATATATATTTATAAACAAAAACTGAAAATTCAAAACGTGTCGGGTTTTCGGATTTGAAAAGTAACGAATGTTGCAATATAAAATACGAGTAGTTGGTACACACAAGTACTTAATAGGGAGTTACTGATATGACTAAGTGATACTCTGTACTTATATTAGTTACGAGTGCATATGAAGATAAGATGACGTGACTGAGTGTAACCTACTCATGAATGCTTTTCTGTAATAGTATAAATAATATGGCAATTAGATAATTGGTAGGAAGCTGTTGATTGTAACATGTTTGATATTCTCTATTTAACCTAGTTCTGTTTTAATGAAAAGCATTTGTTAATTAAATTGTGTTTGCTTGATCATTATCAATTGTTAGTGTAGATTCCGCATGCACTAATAGTCTGATCCTCATTTAGTGGCGGAGCCACCCTATGGTCATCAGGTTCGGTCGAACCCGGTCTTTTTTCGGTTTTATATATAACTTATAGTATCGAGCCATTGAGTGAACTCATTCTTTTTCGACGAGCGAACCAGTGTCATTCTAAAAAAAATATTCGAATCCATTAATTATAAAAAATTTAGTTAAAATTTTTTAGTAATGAATATTTTTTTTATAAAATATAAAAAACTTTAAAAATTGCTAACACACATTATAAATGGCCAATAATAACCCATATATATATATATATATATAGATTATAAAAAAAGGTCTAAATTATTCTTAAATTTTCCAGTAAACCCAATCCAGTTAGCATTCTTAAATATAATACCTAAGTTACAATTAAATAAAAAAACAAAAACAACATCCATCGCCTCAGCGACCGATAAATTATGTTTCTATCGACCAAACGACCATCGCCTCGTTTCCTTTGTCAGTTCGCCTCAAGGCTTCAATCATTACCTTACATGCCGCGCTTCAACCAGATGACAAAAACAGTCGGTCGACTGACTCTTTCTTTGATGAGCCTTCAATCGATATAGACCTCACGACAAATCTTTTTTTGATTTTGCTTTATTAGATGGGTGAAGACTATATATATATATGGTATGGTTAGAATAAAAACCTTATTGAGTTATGAAAACTCAAGAAACTCTATGGTGACCATTGATCAATCTGATGGATGGTCAGATTAATTCATTTTCCATCCTATTAATTTATGTTTACAAAATGAAAGAATATACAAAAGGGGTAGAATAGAAAAGTATTTGTTCTATCTTTCCTTAGGCTGAGGGGTGTGGGGGGCTTTAGTGGGGGCTCCAACCAATAATATTATGACGTGTGGCAGAGAGAGAAACTGGATAAGGGGGTTGTTGGAGCCCCCGTTGGAGCCCTGGCCCCTGGTGTGGAGGGGCTCCAACAGGGGCTCCAGCGAAATTTTTTTTTTATTTTTTTATAAATATATTCAAACAACGTATTATTAAAAAAACTCATAAATTATTAAAAAAACACACATTAATATCTAAAATTCAAATTACAAAAAAAAAACATACTAAAAATTAAACAAACGATAATACTTAATAATAACACTAATCTAATACAAGATCATCGGGTCGCCTCGCCCACAAATGTTCAACCAATTCATGTCGAAGATTCCCGTGTATCTCACGGCTCTTAATATTTGCTATGTTATGAAGTCTTTGTTGATCACTGATTGTGGATGGTTGTGGCGGAATGTTACCTTGGTAGTTTTGGCAGATAGCTTTGCCCTCGTCTTCTAACGTCATGTTGTGTAGGATCAGACACGTGTAGACGACGTCCGTTATCCTCTCCCGAGTCCAACAACGTATCGGGTTCGCCAGTACATAATATTGTTTTTTCAGAGCTCCAAAAGCTTTTTCAATATCTTTTCTAGCAGACTCTTGCTTCTTCGTAAAATACTTCCGTTTGTCGGCGATTGGATCTGTACAAGCTTGAACTAACAAAGCCCATTCGTTGTAAATACCATCGACTAGATAGTACCCGTACTTGAAGAGTTCTCCATTTGCAACAAAAGATTGAGGTGGTTCAACCCCGTCGATAAGGTCGTTGATCAAATGTGACTGATCGATAACATTAAGGTCGTTATTTGACTCAGCAACACCAAAAAAAGCATGCCAAAACCAAAGATCCTGTGACACCGCCGCCTCAAGTATAAGGGTCGGCCCTTCATGATCACCACGGTGGAACTGACCTCGCCAGGCCGTTGGACACATAGCCCATCCAACATGCGTACAATCGATGCTACCTAGCATCCCAGGAAAACCATGTTTTTCTGCGTGCACCAAATATATGCGTTGGATGTCATACATTGTAGGTTTACGCAGATATCTCCGAGAGTAAATCGATATGACTCATACGTATATAAAATAATCTATAAACATATAATATATATTACAAAATGTAATAAATATTTAATAAAAACTAAAATTAATGTTTTTTACCTTGGCAGAAAAAATGAAGGGATTCACGTGCAACCCTTTTCGACATCTGTAAATACTCATCCAAAGCGTCCGACGAGATGCCGTACGCTAATTGACGGATAGCAGCCGTGCATTTTTGAAGAGGGGTAAAACCGGGGAGACCCCTAGCATCCCCCTTTGTTGAAAAAAGGGATACCGTGCCTCTAAATCACTTGCTATACGCATGAACAATTGTCTGCTCATTCGGAAACGAGTTCGAAAATCCGACTCCTCGTATACCGGTTGAGGGCTAAAATAATGCCTAATCAAAATATCGTTAGCACCCGATCGATCACGATCACGAGGTGGTGCTCTAACTCTCGGGACTCGAGGTTGATGGGCTTGATTTTGCAAGAGATCCACCACGGTTGCGGTCAAAACTCCCCCTACATGAAGAAGCAAATCATCCTCTTCGGAGGAGTCGGAATCAGACGAGTACCACGACATTTTTTTTGTGTTAGTTTTGAGAGGATTTTAGGAGGAAAGGTGTATAATTGTGAAATGAAGTATATTTTATAAAGGTATATATTTATAGTTTAAGAAAATGTTTTTTTTTTAATTTAATCAAAACCATCAACGGCTCTTTTCCGACTTCCTATGCAACTTTATCTCTCTCTTCTCCCGCTAACAGGCTCATGCCTGCATGTTTTTTCGCGCCCCGTTAGCGCCCCGGTTAGCGCCCCGGTGGTGTGGTGTTAGCGCCTGGGGGCGCGAGCGGAAGGGCTCTAGCGCCCCCGTTGAAGCCCCACACCCCTCAGCCTTAGGCTGAGGGGTGTGGGGGGCTTTAATGGGGGCTTTAGTGGGGGCTCCAACCAATAATATTATGACGTGTGGCAGAGAGAGAAACTGGATAAGGGGGTTGTTGGAGCCCCCGTTGGAGCCCTGGCCCCTGGTGTGGAGGGGCTCCAGCGAAAATTTTTATTTTTATGTTTTTATAAATATATTCAAACAACGTATTATTAAAAAAACTCATAAATTATTAAAAAACACACATTAATATCTAAAATTCAAATTACAAAACGTACTAAAAATTAAACAAACAATAATACTTAATTATACCACTAATCTAATCCGACTCCTCGTATACTGGTTGAGGGCTAAAATAATGCCTAATCAAAGTATCGTTAGCACCCGATCGATCACGATCACGAGGTGGTGCTCTAACTCTCGGGACTCGAGGTTGATGGGCTTGATTTTGCAAGAGATCCACCACGGTTGCGGTCAAAACTCCCCCTACATGAAGAAGCAAATCATCCTCTTCGGAGGAGTCGGAATCAGACGAGTACCACGACATTTTTTTTGTGTTAGTTTTGAGAGGATTTTAGGAGGAAAGGTGTATAATTGTGAAATGAAGTATATTTTATAAAGGTATATATTTATAGTTTAAGAAAATATTTTTTTTTAATTTAATATGAGCTCAACGGCTCTTTTCCGTAAACCTATATAGAAAATATATTTTTTTTTTGTTTTTTTCGGCTCCCAACGGTCCAAAATACCTCAAAAGGTGTGCTCCTCTCTCTCTTCTCCCGCTAACCAGCTCACGCCTGCATTGTTTTTCGCGTTAGCGCCCCGTTAGCGCCTCCGTTAGCGCCCCGGTGGTGTGGTGTTAGCGCCTGGGGGCACGAGCGGAGGGGCTCTAGCGCCCCCGTTGAAGCCCCACACCCCTCAGCCTTATGGTGTCTGACACTTCACATGTCTCTCTCTATACCTTCCTCCTTTTTTAGATTGCTCAATTTCCTTAATTTAAATTACTCATTTTGCTTATATAACTTTTACTCAAAATCAAAAATAACAATTGTCAAACGTCAATTTCAATACTCTCAAAGTGAAAGGGGTAAGCATTACACCTCAAATAAGAAAAATAGCAAGATTTTATTTCTATAAATTAGTCTAACCCAAAAACAATAAAAAGAGGGTGTTAAAATATCAGAGACGGGAAAGTTACAAATATTAAATTTTTTATTTTAACTTTAAAAAATAAATATATAAGTAAGTTTAAAACTTTTTTAATATGTAACAAAAATATTAAGTTTACATATCATTAAATAATAAACATAGGGAATCTAAAATATGTAACATATTTTTTAAATAAGCTTAATTTTTTTAAATGTGTGTACATATATTTAAATACATGTTAAAATATTATAAGTAGATTTACTTATTTTTTTAAATAAGGTTACAATAAGTTTATATACTTTTAAAATTTTAAATTATAAATAAGTTTACATAATTTAAGTAAGTTTACCAATTATTTAATTTTAAATATTTTATGAAACTTTACATATATTAAAATATGTTTACATATATATTTTGATACATGTAACGCCTTTTTAAATAAGTTTAAATATTTTTTAAGTAAATTCAAAAATTAAGTTTACATGTTATTAAATATGAATCAAATTTAATACGATAAAGTTTTACTTTTACTTTATGTTTAAAAAGATATACATTTTAATCAAAAGGTGTTAACCTCAATCTAGTAAATAAATATAAAACAGACTTTGGGAAAAATACATTTAATAAAACCCAAACATTAACGTAATGATTAAACATTTCTTCAAAAAATGCTCTTCTAATTAATAAAACTCTCTCCAAGCTCTCTCTTTACCATACATCTTCTTTCGTTTTTTAAATCTCTCATGCACGGTTGTTCACTTTATAAATATATGACGATGGGTTTTCAAATTACTATGGGGTTGTTGTGTTTGGTCCGCGATGGTTGATGACGTTGGTGGTTAAGTAGAAATTGAGAAGGAGAAACTAAGACTTATCTTAAGTAGGGCATTTCATCTCTTAAAGAAATTAAAGTCAAATGATATTTTTTTTAATGAACTTGGGTTCTTATAAGGAAACGATGAAGAAGATATTCTCTCTTTGTTGATGTTAAATTTAAAAGAAATTATGATGAAAAAGATAGAAGATAATGGTAATTAAGAAAAAATTCTTAAGAGAGAGAGAGAGAGGGAGAGAGAGTGAGTGATTTGACTTGTCCAGATAATAGAGAATGTAAGGAATTTGAGTTAAAGACTATTATATCCTTAGAGTTAATTAATAAGTAAAATGATGTGGCTAAATGGTGATCATATTATAGGTTTCTAGAGTTTTTATAGCTCAAGGGGGTTTTAATATTATGCATACCCTATGTGTGTGTGTGTGTGTGTGTGATGTGTGCATTTGTTGTATTGAAAATGAGTTATGTTTTTGAGTCGTGATTGAAGATGTTATGAATCATTTCCAAAGCATGAATATGCGATATGTAATATCCTTTTTATTAAGTATGACTTTGGGCCTGACCCGTTAGGGCCAAAAACTTTGACGCAAAAAAAAAAAAACAGAGCACCGAAAAATGCCGAACCCACAAGAAAAAATTTCTGGCTCCGTCACTATCCTCATTAGATTTGTAATCGATCGATCCAGACATATTTGAGTTAACCGCTAGTGTGTTTTTTAATCTTTAATATGAAAATGACTTTGTTATATAAAAGTTTTAAAAAATATGTTTTTTTAGTGGGTGTTCTTCATCACAGTATCTTTTGTTCGTCATTGTGTCATTATGCTCATCCTTTTGTCTTTTGTTCGTAATTTTTTCATTCTATTCATCATTGTAATTTAGTCATTGTGTATTACGTTCATTGTCTTTCGTTCGGAATTGACATGCGGCCATCACTTAATTTGAGAAAAAGAGTATTATGTTCATGGTGTATTACGTCCAAGTCATTGTATGTATTCACCATTGTGTTTCATGTTTCAGGTCATTGTATAATATGTATTTATCATTATGTTTTACGTTTTAGGTTGTTGTATAACATGTATTCACCATTTTGTTTTACGTTTCTATTATTCATTGTGTAATGTATAATCATCATTGTGTTTATTTACTATTAAGGTTCATATAAATTAATTTCATATTTTATATATTTATTTAAGGTTAGGAGAAATTAGTTTCTATATAATGCCATGTATTTAATAAATGATAAATGTAAAACTAATTCCTATAATAAATGCGAAATTAATTATTCCAAACCTTAGCTTTAAATAGAAATTAATTTGTATTTAATGGTCATGTTTTAACTTTGGGATTTTCTAATATATGTTATTGACATATATTATTGGCTTGACACTAGCATTTCACATTAATTACATATAAAAAACATTAATTATATTAAATATTGTTATAGACACTAGCATTTCACATTAATTACATGTAAAAAACATTAATTATATTAAATATTGTTATAGACACTAGCATTTCACATTAATTGCATTAATATTTTAATATTTACCATATTTACTCTTCTATTAATATTTCCTCTTAAATATTCTCTTCATTCATAACTACTAATTAAACTTTTTTAATTCCCTCTAAAATTATTCGTTTATCCATTCTAATTTCCAGCTACGTAATTTACATAATAAATATGGTTATTCATATGTCTATGTTGTGCTTAAAATACAAAAAGAGAAATGTAGGAATTCTTAAACACCAACACAAGACTCTCAAGAATAATAAATGCTTATTGAAATGATATACCTATTTGTTTAGTCTTACAAATTCTTGTTGCATATTCATTTTTGTGTTTTAATTATTTTATAAATTACTCTTTTATTGAAACGTTTTCCTTGTTAACAACAATAACAAGAACAATTATTTTATACTACTTATGTATACACCAAGTTTTTCTTAATTATATTTACATGTAATTTTAGAAGTGATAAAAGAATAATTTTAGAGAGAATTAAAAAAATAGTTAATTATTAGTCATGAATGGAGGAAAGATTTAGAAGGAAATAATAGATGGATAAGTGTGGTAACAATTAAAAGATTAATGTAATTAATGTGAAGTTGTTGTTTCAATAAGAATATTTATTAATGCTTCTTACATGTGCCCTTAGGACATATATTAGAAATCTCAATAACTTTATTCTAAATATAAAGAGAAAACTAATTACTACATATACTTATGATATTTGTATGTTTAGTCCTTTGAGTTTTGGATTGTTGTTATTAAAAAACCAACTTTGTTGTGACCACTGGTTGGTTGTTGAGATTGGAAGCCTATCGTACAACTATGTCGATCATTCAAGAAAAACTAAAGTGATAGACTATACACTTTTTACTCCTGACACTCACATCAGGGAGTTAAGGTTTCAGAACCAGTGGACATACTTCTTGCTCTTTTAATAGCATGTTTATTTTAAACGATATCTTCAACCCCATACAGACGTAAATACAAATCAATAACTTGAGCAAACCGGTAAAAAATGCATACACTGGTGTATTAAATATATCAATCTATTTAATGCTCAAATTCGGAGAAATTAATTGCAATATTTTGTTCATTAAATATTTGTGATAAAAAACATTATAAATACATGTACTCATTAGTCATTTATCATCAGTGTCATAGTTTTGCTCATATATCCCACAGTATATTTTACTTAGGAGTTTGAAATGCAGAAAAATATCATGTCTTTTATGATTCTTTATATGCTTTGTTCAAATCTTATGACTTGCATGGCTTATTCCCAGTGCAAGGCATTTGGTATTTCGTTGTTGACATAATGTTTTCCAAATGATAATGTTGTTTTATTTGTTTATTAATATTTAACCTTTTTTTTGTTGACAAGCAGATGATAAGTTGTGTGGCTATTATGTTGATCATGCACCAAAACTTTGTGAGTTTTCCGTATGTGCAAAGGAATGCCTTTCTCTTGTGCCGAAAACGCAAGTCATAAATCGTGCATTTTGTGATGGTACTGTCTGTGTTTGTTGCTCCTCTGGATCAGGATGCCCCAATTTTTAAATAGATTTAAATTAAATATTCTAAATAATATGTTTAATTTATATTCTGAAATGTAGGAATATTTCTTGTGTTTTAGCCTTTTTTTCACATGTATTGTCAAACTTTATGAATGTTATTGTTCAAGAAAAATGCTAGCACGTGATAATACTTTGTCAAGCTAGCTTTTGTAAAGGTATATTGGTTTTATTAATTTTAATTATCGTCTTTTGGTCACTACCGGTCCCAACTAACGAATTGGCTGCTGACGGTCCCAACTAACGAATTGGCTGCTGACGGTCCCAACTTTTAATGTATTTGTACCTAACGGCCCGCGACTAACAGAATCCTAATGTCATTAATTGCAGGTCGCCGAAAAAACGTTTTTGTTCGGAAAAGTAACATTTTTTTTTCTGGAAAACACCACTTGAACATTGACACCGCCACCAATTGACTCACCACCAACCAACCACCACCAATTTGAGCACTGTGACATTCGTCAAATTTTCGACTTGTATTTGTATTTGTTTACTCGAACCGTTTGGTCGTTTCGATGTATTGTTGTTTATCATTAATAAAATATTCCTGATATTTGATGTTCAATGTTCGTTCGATTGTTATCATGTTTTATTTATTTACAAAATTTCCGAGCTTTATCGTTAAACGAACTTTGCGGGTTAAATGCGTAATTATCCAAAAACCATAAGTTACATCATAATATCCAAATAAATAACTTTATAACACCAATTATAATATCTTCAAAGTTTGAGGTTTAAAGTGAAAATGTATTAATTAAATTTGATTTAAATAAAATTAGAAAGTACAAGGGTATAAAGTGTAAATTCTATTTAAAATATAATATAATAAATAAGTGGCATTTACATATTTCCCCTTCCTAAAATTTATTATTACATATTTCTTCAATATAAAAAATCAATTACATATTCCCCTTTTTAAAACATATATATTACATATACCCCATCACATTACATATATATCCATTCTATTAAATTTAACTACTATCGTACCCTTATTTAGAAAAAAACCAAAAAGAGATGAAATTGCATAAATGTGATGGGACCACCATCAGTTCTAACTTCCGTTAAGGTAACTTTCCGATTTGCCAACCTCTTACACTAGCCGAACCATCACACACATCCCACCATCACATAAAGTCTACCATCATCTCGTTTTACCGGTTTTGTTCGATCCGATCTCCGGCGACCACCACCACAGTCATGTTTTATGAGAGCTTCGGGGTAGGGGAATAGGCGTCGCAGGTGACGTTTACGTGGAAGGAGATGATGGAGTTAGAGGAGAGGGCATGAAGGAGGTGCCGAGGTGGTCATCGCTGGTCTATAACAATTAATATAGAGGGAAATAGGGGTGGTGGTCATTTCCGGTGGCCATGAAGTGGTCGGAAACTCGTCGGAGAATCAAGCTTGCAGGAGGTAGGAGGTGGGCTAAAGAAGATGGTCGGATGATGATCGGCTGTTTTTTTTTCTTTTATCCTTTTAAAGTAATTTAGTTTATTAGTTGGAAGAACATTTTGAAACATATTTTTAAAAAATAGGGGTAAATGGGTAATTTTGATATGAAAAGGGGAAATATGTAATTGTTGGTTTGAGGTCGGGGAAATATGTAATTTATTGTTTTAGTAAGGGGAAATATTTAAAAATCCTAATAAATAAAACATAAACCAACCCCCGCTGTCGACCCCCACCCCCGTTTTCCTGATGGATCTCCGGCTGTCGGACTTCTGGCGCCCCTAAACACCCCTATTTATCGTTATTTGACCTGTAGCTTTAGCATATCAAGTTTAAACGACCTTAACAATCATTAATCAACATATTAGTTGGGTTTTAACTTCCTAACAATCCCGTAATCATTGACGGAAACCGTTGGATTTGTGGCTTAATCAAAGTAATGCAAATAACGTGTATTCAGTCCAATTGCTAGTATAAATAGAGACCGAACCTCCTTCATAATTCGCTCACACCTCTCTCTCGCTCTCAATTTCTCTAAATTAATCAGAATTTAAGTTCAAAGTTTTTGTTTTTTGGCGAACTGCTTCTCGGCCAAATCAATATACTTTCAGGTAATTAAACTATGGTTAATAATGGTTTTCAATCACAAATCAAACCCCTATGTCTATTGCTTCGAACATGGAAAAGATTCTTTAATTGAAACCCTAGGATTTCAAATGAAGATGATTATGATGTTCTGGTTATTATTAATCGTTTTCAAGTTTAAACTGAATATCATCTTTGTTCAACTTGTTGAAGCTTGGTCTTGTTAAACGCAAGACCCGGGTTCGAAACCCGGGTCAACCTTTTAATTATACCTTTAAACTGTTAATATATTTAAGAATTTAAACCTATGTTCCTAACGAATGTACTATCTGGATCAACTGGATAAAACATGTAACTCGTAACGTGGAGACTCGGATTTGAAACCAGCGTCAGACGTTATATTTTTAATATATTTTAGCTAACCTATTTATTAATTAATTTTAATCATTTAAAAATCATAATAAAATCAAAAAATCATTTTAAACTAAATAAAAATTTTATAAATTAAATATAAAATATATTTCATCATTTACACTTAAAACCCAAACTTTCGCTTTCATAAACCGTGAATAAAAATCATTCGTAAATAATAAACGTTTTCTTTAATTAGTTAAAATCATTTTGTTAAATCATTAAATATAATTTCGACTTGTAAACATTAGTACAAGTCTTTCGAACGTGTAAGCTTCGTGTCTTTGCCATTAAAGTAATTAAATCGTGATAATAATCAAGCGTTCGTTAAAACATAAATATTAATAAAATAATTAAAAGCTATAAAATTGATAATAAATTATAGTAAAATATTATCTAACTATCAAATAAGTTTATATGATAAATAACCTCGTTAGATTGTTGTTAAGTTTCGTATTTATATTTATTTTAGCTAGTGCGGATCGCTCATTTCGGCTTTTGTGGCGCTTTCGGTTCTTTTGCCATTTCAATCTTTTCGACGCTTTCGGATTACCTTTTTCACCTCAATTTATAAGGTGAGTTTCTCACACTCCCTTTTTAACGTTTTTACTACTTTGGGGGTAGTATATGTATTCTATCAAACTTCAAGATTTACAATTTTTCTTACAAGCTATAATTCATATCATGGAATTGTGTGCTTACTTGCTTATTTGTTATATACGTGGATTTCTAGTGGCTGCCTCAATAAGTATGATCATACGCCCCCGCCCCCCTTTGCACTCAGGTCCATTTGTATCGAGTGGAAAAGGTACCTCATATCGGAGTACATTGGTAGCCCCAACTGGAAAGGACCTTCGTTTGTTCTTTACACTCAGGTCCATTGCATCGAGTGTAAAGAACCCTTACTTGCACATTTCACGAGTTTCATGGAATTGTATGCTTTTATGTATTTATACTGTGGGAACTCACCAGCTATATTTATGTTTGACCGTATTTTATGCATATGCTACAGGTACGGTGATCAGGGGATGAAGTTATTGGAAGACATTAGTTGCGATTCAAAATAAACAAATTATTATTATGGTTGTGTTTTGATTTAGATATGTATTATTACATTCAAACTTGTGTTGCATGATGCCTTTAAATGAATTAATGATATTATGGTTACCCAATAGTGTCACGTTTGTTTGAGCAATCTGTATGTCACACTCAGGTGTTTTCGTTTTAGCCGGGGTGTTACAAGCACCACCAACCGATTCTGACGATGGTTCTAGGGTTCCGGTGACCTCAATAATTGGGACTTTTACTAGAAAAGGGGTTCCTAAAGGTCTGATACAAAGTTAGCAAGATGTTTGGGACGAAAACGTTGAGTTTTCAGGAAAAAAATGTGAGTTTTACAGTCAAAAACGTTTTTCTGATGACCTACAATTAACGACGTTAGGATTCTGTTAGTCGTGAACCGTTAGGAACAAATACATTTAATGTTGGGACCGTCAGCAGCCAATTCGTTAGGCGAGACCGATAATGACCAAAAGACGATAGTTGGGATTAATAAAAACCAATATACCTTAAGTAAATTATTATTCGTATTTTCATCTAGAATTAGTTTAACATAGTCTTGCTTGTTCTTCAATATAATTATTTAATAAGGTCAATCATTGTCTAATGAAACTTCACATAAGCCATATAAGAAATCTTAGTCGAAGTAACAAATAAGAAACACATTAGCAAACATTAAAATGCACTTATTTATCAAATACTAGGTTAGAACCCATGTGATATACGGGTTGGGAAAAAAGATAAATAGACAAAACAAGAACTTTTCATAATTTTAACAAAATTAAAAAATAGTTTTTTTAAAATACAGTAAAAGCAAATCTAGCATTTATCTATTACCTGAGTCTATCTTTTCAGGTTGGACCCATGAATAAAAACCGTTTAACACCCATAATTTAGTCACCATGGATTTGAAGCCGTAATATTTAGGTGTTGAACTTCTGTTCTACATAACTTGTGGATGTCTGTGCATAATAAATACACATGTCATAAGATTATTACAAACAAATAAAGAAATTATAGCATTATGTTGTATTAAATATTCATCAAACTTTGATGCTAAATATATTCGTTCCAATGGCTTTAAGATCCTATTTCATCTTATTAATACACCGGCTTTAAGAACTTGCTTCATCACAATGTGAATAGAGTTGAGCCTATGTTAGTGAATTTAACTGAATTTGTGTACAAAACTTGAGTATAGATATAATATAATCAAACCCAAATAACTGGTTTCACTGACCACAGAAAAAAAAAAAGTCAACGTTGCACTTTTATGGAAGAAGTTGGTGATGAAACTGACATATATTACATCAAGAAATCCTTAAAATATTCGTCAACTGCAAATATTTTATGTAAGTTGAAATCAAGAAATACTTAAAATTATGCGTTCTAATTTAATGGTAAAATCAAATTTTAAATAGAAATCGAAATCAAAACTTGAAGTTAAAGGTCAAACATCAAAGTCAATAATAATTGGAATTATCATATTGTAGGTCCCGAAACCGGATCCGACAACAAACGGCTTTGTTCTTGATAGGTGCTCGAGACGGGTGCGGTGAAACAAACGACCGAACATAAATAATATACGATAAAATAAAGGAACGATCACGTAACTGGTACAAAAGATTAGATAATAAACGATCGAACCGATCCCACCCAAGGTGAGCTCCCCTTGGGTGGTTGTTTACACCAACAAAAACACACACATAAAAGTAAACAAATGTTCTATTTATAACCAAACAACTAACATTCTAGAAGATCTTTTCCCGTTAAACTTAAACGTGTGTCGAAGTTCTCGTCTCGTGTCCGGTTTTGCTCGCCGACATTAAATATTATCTTGACCTTAAATATATAACCGGTTTCATACTTTGATATCGCAAGTCACATTTTGGCCTTAAAATCACCCCCTTGACTTGTGATATCAAAACTTTGTCAAACCGTGTCTCGCATCTTCACAAGTCACCCGATAACTCGAAGCCTCTTCGTTTCAATTCACCCCCTCAATGTATGCCCCACCTATATTTAATGTTGAAGTAGTTCTCGCTTGTATATAGGCATGAGATGAGCTCGAATTTCCACAAATCAATCTCGAATTACCGGCTTCATCGATCAAATGAACAAAACTTATTATTTTGTTCGAAGTTCACCTTTCGGATTCAATTTCTCGAACGCCTTAGAAATAACAAGCTTTGAACACGGTTAAACAAGACGAAACCCGAACAAATTTGACTTTCTTCAGTTTGGTCAACCCCGAACATAAAATTATTTCACAAAAACAGTAAAAGAAACATTCAGCCTTGTATGGTTATGATATGCAGATTGGCCCAAAACTAAAACAAAACCCAACAGCCCAAAACAGATAGCATGCAGGTCCATTCAGTTTAAACAGCCCAAAGTACACATTGAGCCCAAGTGATCATAACCCAAGCCCATTTCATTTAATAACTTAAATTAGGGCACAAGTAAAACAAAGACCTTCATATCAGTTTCATGCAGTCGTCACATTATCATAAACCGTCATTCCGGTGACCGGCCACCCGAAAACTTATTCCGGCCACCGGAGATTGAGATCCGGCCACCTTCGCGCCGTTGTCTTCTATTCCTTCAACCTCCGGCCACCACTCTATCATATATCCAACATCATCAGCCAATAATCCCAGCTTCCATCCTCACCAACCAGCGCCGGAAAACCGCCAGAGCTCCGATGACATTCTGCCGGAAAACCCACCGGAGATGTCACTGCCTTCGTCCACATCCATTCTCACCGCCACCACCACATAACCGTCGAAAACACCATATCAGTCGCCGGAGCATCCGTCCTTCAAAATCACCTCGTCATAAACCACCCAAACCCCACTGGATTTGGTAATCTATGGCCGGAATTCAACACAACTTTCATCACCAACTTTAAACAGACAGAGAATCCATATCTATAAACACGAAACGAACTTCAAGCATGCTTATTTCCTACTTTATTTCCAAGATATTCAAACTTTATTTTCAAAACTTCAACGGGATTTAACGTCTCGGTTCGGGTAATAGCGGAAATAGAACCCGAATATCAAGAACAAAGTTGAATCATAAGATTCGACCCGCTCTGATACCAATTGTAGGTCCCGAAACGGATCCAACAACGAACGGCTTTGTTCTTGATAGGTTCTCGAGACGGGTGCGGTGAAACAAACGGCCGAACATAAATAATATAACGATAAAATAAAGGACCGATCTCGTAACCGGTCAAAAGATTAGATAATAAACGATCGAACCGATCCCACCCAAGGTGAGCTCCCCTTGGGTGGTTGTTTACACCAACAAAAACACACACATAAAAGTAAACAAATGTTCTATTTGTAACCAAACAACTAACATTCTAGAAGATCTTTTCCCGTTAAACTTAAACGCGTGTCGAAGTTCTTGTCTCGTGTCCGGTTTTGCTCGCCGACATTAAATATTATCTTGACCTTAAATATATAACCGGTTTCGTACTTTGATATCGCAAGTCACATTTTGGCCTTACACATATTTATACTTTTTAAGTTAACAATTTATTTTTTAAAAAAAATTAGTCAATAAACTATAAAATTATAAACAAAATATCTACATAACAAAATAAGACGTTAAAATTGATTAATCTCAAGCTATACGTACTCTAATGAATAATAAATATGGTCATATTGTTAGCAAAAATCTAATTTTTATGTGTTATCAAACTGGGTTAAATTAGATCACCTAGACAAAAAAGATTTAAAAGTAACAAAATTTATATTTTTTAACACTAAAATGTAGAGGAAAAAAATCACCTTGCACACGCCTCTACTGTTAAGTTTCACGCATAGCTTTTGAATTCCAACTACAGATGAAAAACAACATTTAAACAAATATATAATACTTAACTACTAAGAAAATAATTATATGCATATGCAAAGCCTATAAGTGTGTACCTTGATTATTTCATTTTACTCCATCGTGTCAAACTTGTCATCCATTATTTTTTACTATAACAAAATATAATAAGTAAGCTAATAAAGACCACGAACAAATAAACATTTGGTTGGTTCTGTATGAACACACTACTATTAACCGATTAATTTGAAGAAAGATTTGTATTAATCGATGCAAATCAATAAATAATACATTAAAGTAATTGGTAAAAATTATTTTAAATATTACATTTAAAGTTGCTACCATGTTCAAATGAGATCGTGAACTTGCTACTATAAAAAGTTGGTTTTTAGTAAAAACATAATGTCTTCATAAGCATTTCACATATCATTTAAAATATATAAGCTGGTTCATAATAAGTAACTGTTACTTGAAGGGTTGTAGAATTGACTCCTTACATGGTTTAATACTTCAACATATTATCATCTAAGATGGTCCCAAAATCCATTATTTTTAACCATAGATAGCATCATACTTCATAGCAAGAGATGATATATATCAAACCAAAAGAATGAAAATATCAAACACCTTGTGCAGCTGCATATAAAATACACATTAAGCCTTAAGATGCATCCCACGTGGCCACGTCTAAAATAAGTAGCGAGAATTTTGATATTTGAAATAGAAAAATTAGAAATCCTATGCTTTTAGGTTAACATAACACTAAATCAATTAGCGGCATACGAACATACAATCTAGTAACAAGGCCGAGATCTGGAATTTTAGGGGTTGTTTAAAAGGAAAATAATGAATTACTGTAAATGCTTCGAAAAAAATTTAGGGTTCTCATAATTAAAAGGTACTTACTGATGCAAAATTGTTTCCAATAACAACTTTAAAGCATAAGATGATGATGGACGATTGTTGCACGTAATGCATATGAATATGATTGTAATACCTTTTTCTTTTCAAATTGATAAACGACGTCCGCGGAGAGATAATTTTAGGGTTTGTTCAGGTTTTGAGTGTAACTATTGAGATTGAAAACGAAAGTTTTGTTCAAATAACTGCGATTTTTGTGTTAATAAATAAATAATGAAAAGAATTAATGAGAAAATTCCATGTGGACAAATCAAGAATTTTGGTGAAAAGTAATTAGGAAGATTGAAATTTGAATTTAAATTAATTAATTATAAAAATTGCCATGTGACACTTTTGTAACACCCCGACCAAAGGCGGATTATACATCGGGGCGCCACATATTGTTTCATTACTCGTGACACTATTGGTGTCAATATTTATTAATACACATTTTATCGCGCACGCGCAGCGGGGAAAATAAAGAACATAAATCAAACATAAATCAATATATTATAAATTATAACATTCAAACATCATTAACTTGTCCTGATACATTTTAATTCTAGGTCCAAAAGTAAAAACGTCCTACGTGTCCACAAGCTCCAAAACAGCTACTGCAAACCTGAACATGTGTTAAAATAAACGTCAAACACTTGCGTGTTGGTGAGAAATCAAGTTTAATACTATACATAGATAACAATAAATCTGCGCGCAACATGTGTATGTCTGGTTTTCAACAAGGGTGTAATCTGATCGGGACCAACTCTAAGAGACAAGACTGCCAGTGCTCACAATTGAGCTCACAAACAAGACTAACTGTGCATGTGTAAACAAAAGAGAAAATCATAAACGAATGTTCTCCCGTGTTCATCTAATGGTACCATGAAAACTGCGGAATAGACCGTCCATACGGTTAATGATCCACACATACAAATAAACAGCCAAGTCTACGTCCTCAACACATGGGATACTGCGCGACTAAAGTTCATAAACAGTTTAAGACTCAAGTTTTGTATGAACACATGAACATCCCAAAGCATTTAAAATAAAAAGGGATTAGATACGAGATAACTCACTTGATAAACGATGCGGTGAAAGATATGCAAGAATCAACTCTTAAACAAGCAAAGTTAACCTATAATTAAGATTATTGTTTTAACGATCTGTTTAAGTCTTGATAATAAGTTAGCATAATTAATAAGTAAATTATTATATAATATATATATATTACCGGAAAAGCAGGGCAGGACAGGGAGGAAGACGGAGGCAGAGAGGAAGACGGCAGAGAGAGCAAGGAGCAAGAGAACAGGAGAGATTAAGTGTTTGTGTGTGATGTGTTATGAAAATATTATTATTATATATAGGAAAACCCTAGGAGACACAAACCCTAGAAAAAGGGGAAAAGATCTCAAAAAGTAAAAGAAAAGATATCAACGGTAAAAAGTTCTGAAAAGTAAAGATATCAAAAGATATGGCAGCTGCAGGGGGCAAGATAAAGCTGACAGGGAACAGTAAAAAGCATGGGCGGATCAGATAAAGGTACTGGTCAAGCATGGCAAAAGCAGATCTCAAAAGATTATGTCAGTCACTTTATCTGTCAACCAATGGGGTTGGTGCGCATGCTGCGCCGAAAGTAACTATTCAGACATTAGATGGGTTAGGTCAACGGCTCAAAAGATAAGACAACACAAAAGCAAACGGCTAGATTTAAACAGAAGATACAAGGGTTAAGCGCGGGAAGGCTGAGTGCGCGAGCGCGAAGGCTGGCACAACAACCCTTAGCGCACTGCGGGAAGAATCGCATCCTTAGCGTGCTGCGTGAACTAGAATTCTAAGCGCATCGCGGGAAGAACATACATTCTTAGCGTATTGCGGGAAGAACATGCATTCTTAGCGCGCTGCGAGAAGAGTCCTCTTCACGCATCGCAGGAACAAGATGTCTTCACGCAGGCTTCCATGTAAGGAGTCTGGCGCGTGGAGCTGCAGACATCCTTAGGCGGGAAGAACCAAAGGACAAGCAAATAGTTGAGGGAAACAAGGCTTAAGGGCGGGACGGCGACAAGAGGGAAAAGAAGGCGGAATGAGAGAAGGAAGAGGGAGGGGACGGCGGAAAGAAAGAGAGAGAAAAAGGCGGGAAGGAAATATATATTTTTATTATTAAAAGTAAAATATAAGTATAAATAAATATTAAATCATAAAAGAAAGAGATCGGGTCAGAGAAACGGGTACCTGGGTCGGGTCGGATCAGGGCAGATGTCACAGTCTCCCCTACTTTAAGAAATTTCGTCCCGAAATTTATCTCGAAGTAGGTTGCGCAGAGAACAGGTGCGGGTACTTGATCTTCATTTGATATTCCCTTTCCCATGTAAACTCGGCTCCGCGCTTGGACTCCCAACGAACTTTCACGATAGGGATACGACTGCGCTTGGTTTGCTTAACCTCGCGATCCATAATCTCAACAGGCTTCTCAACGAAATGCATAGATTCATCAACTTGAACTTCATCGAGTGAAATGTGAAGGTTCTCGTCAGCTAAACACTTCTTGAGATTGGATACATGGAACGTTGGATGCACATTACTGAGCGCCGGGCGGCAGGTCAAGTCTGTAGGCAACTTTTCCCACACGCGCGAGAATCTTGAATGGACCAACATAACGAGGAGCAAGCTTACCCTTCTTCCCAAAGCGGACAACACCTTTCCAGGGCGACACTTTGAGGAGAACAAGATCACCAACTTGAAATTCGAGAGGCTTTCGCCTACGATCTGCGTAACTCTTCTGTCGGCTTCTGGCAGTCAGCAGATGATCACGGATCTTGGCGATTTTATCGGTTGTCTCTTGAACAAGTTCGGGTCCTGTGATTTGAGCTTCACCCACTTCGCTCCAACAAATCGGGAGCGGCACTTACGACCGTAAAGTGCTTCAAATGGGGCCATACCGATACTGGAATGATAGCTGTTATTATAAGAGAACTCAATCAAAGGCAGGTGCGAATCCCAATTACCTCCAAAATCAAGAACACAAGATCGGAGCATGTCCTCAAGAGTTTGAATAGTTCGCTCAGACTGACCGTCAGTCTGAGGATGATATGCCGTACTCATGTCCAAGCGAGTTCCTAGCGCAGATTGGAGAGATTTCCAAAAGCGAGATATAAAACGGCCATCGCGATCGGATATGATGCTCAAAGGAGTACCATGGCGGCAGACAATTTCCTTGACATAAAGCTGCGCGAGTTGCTCAACACGGTAGTTTTCACGAATGGGCAGAAAGTGAGCAGACTTAGTCAAACGATCCACTATTACCCAAATGCTATCATGCTTGCTTGCTGTCAAAGGTAACTTGGTAATAAAGTCCATCGCTACACATTCCCATTTCCACGTAGGAATTTCTGGTTGTTCGAGCAAACCAGATGGGCGTTGGTGTTCAGCTTTAACTTTAGAACAAGTCAGGCACTTAGCTACGAACACAGCAATATCCTTTTTCATACCGGGCCACCAATAAGTTATGCGCAAATCCTTGTACATCTTATCAGCGCCAGGATGAATAGAATACCGAGATTTGTGCGCTTCACTCAGGATATCAGCGCGAAGATTCTCATCACAAGGGATCCAGATGCGACTGAGATAGCAGAGAATTCCACTCAGATTAGGGACAAAGAGTGCTTCCGCGCCACACGCTAACTCGGCGCGAAGGTTACCATTACTGATGGATGCGCGCTGCGCGTCACGAATACGCGATTCAAGGTTGCTTTGAATCGGCGCAAAGTGAAGATGCGTGCGCGGCAAGATACAGTTAAGTTGGCAGGGTTTTCGGCTGAGCGCATCGGCTACCACATTAGCCTTACCAGGATGATACCGGATCTCACAATCGTAATCGCTGATGAGTTCGTTCCATCGGCGTTGCCTCATGTTAAGTTCCTTCTGATCAAAGATGTGCTGAAGGCTTTTATGGTCAGTGTAGAGGATACACTTAGTACCATAAAGGTAGTGTCTCCAGATCTTCAAGGCAAAAACAACTGCACCAAGTTCGAGGTCGTGAGTTGTATAATTCTTTTCATGAACCTTAAGTTGCCTCGATGCGTAAGCGATAACCTTGCCTCATTGCATAAGAACACAACCGAGACCTTGGTTGGAGGCATCGCAGTACACGACAAAATCTTCATTACCCTCAGGTAACGCAAGAACAGGAGCTTCACACAACAAACGCTTGAGCGTCAGAAAGGCTTCTTCTTGCTTCGAGCCCCAAATATACGGTTTACCTTTGTGCGTCAGAGCTGTTAAAGGCAAAGCGATCTTCGAGAAGTTCGAAATAAAGCGCCGGTAATAACCAGCTAAGCCTAGAAAGGAATGGATCTCAGAAGGAGAGGATGGCGTAATCCAGTTCTTGATTGCTTCAATCTTGGATGGGTCGACATGAATACCCATCTTGTTTACAACATGACCAAGAAACTGTACTTCATCAGACCAGAATTCACACTTGGAAAGCTTAGCATAGAGCTGCTTGGTTCGAAGCTTCTGCAACACCAACCGAAGATGTTGCTCATGCTCGGCCTTGGTCTTAGAATACACCAGAACATCATCGATAAACACGATCACGAATTTATCCAAGAAAGGCCTACACACCCGATTCATTAGATCCATGAAAACGGCGGGTGCGTTGGTTAGACCGAAGGACATGACCAAGAATTCAAAATGGCCATAACGAGTTCGAAAAGCAGTTTTCGGAACATCTTCATCGCGGATGCGCAACTGGTGATAGCCAGAGCGGAGATCAATCTTCGAGAAACAAGAGGCACCTTGGAGTTGATCAAAGAGGTCGTCAATACGCGGTAAGGGATACCGGTTTTTAATGGTGAGTTTGTTCAACTCGCGGTAATCAATACACATGCGAAACGATCCATCTTTCTTTTTAACGAACAACACCGGAGCACCCCAGGGCGAAGAGCTAGGGCGAATGAATCCTTTAGCAGTCAACTCTTGAAGTTGGC
Source organism: Bidens hawaiensis (assembly GCF_021521415.1). Classification (NCBI taxonomy): domain Eukaryota; kingdom Viridiplantae; phylum Streptophyta; class Magnoliopsida; order Asterales; family Asteraceae; genus Bidens; species Bidens hawaiensis. Next base: position 230 of record NW_027493060.1, on the reverse strand, counting down.
TGGCCAATTCTTGCATCTCAGCGGGTGCAAGACGATAAGGAGATTTAGCAACGGGGGAAGCACCAGGGACAAGATCAACACGAAACTCGACTTCACGAGCGGGAGGGATACCAGGAAGATCATCAGGAAAAACTTCAGGAAAATCACGCACAACAGGGATATCGCGAAGCTTCTTTCCTTCATCGGGTTTAACCACATGGGCTAGAAATGCAATACACTTCTTCCGCATG